>NW_016107375.1:6596540-6680237 GCF_001604975.1 Cebus imitator
TTTAACCTTGGGCCATACTGATGGTCATTCACAGCCACACTGATTTGTGAATTTTTTATCTTAACTGTCTTAGACGTCATTGGCTATTTTTCCTTGAGGGCCAGCACCAGTTTTATGACCAGTATATTTATATTGGCTTGCAAAGACATTTTTTTTCTTTTTTTGGAGTATACCTACAGTAATTTACTGTTGTGTTGAATCAGCAAACTTCAGAGCATTGTATGTGCAAGGTACTAGGTATAAAAGGGAGCACATAATCAAAATATAAGACTTGGCCCATCAACCATAAACCAATCTCTCTGCAATTTTGAATCCTGGTTTATTGTTTTTAAAATGTATCATAAATGCTAAGCAATTTCAGCCCAATTTTCTTTCTTTTTAACATTATGACCCCCTTCTACTTATTCACTGACATTCCCCATTGACCCCTCTCCTTCATCCTTCTTCTGTGACACTTTACGTCACTAGCCAATTGGATCTCCTCTCTGTTCCATAATTTTGTGTGGACACCTCCTTTTTTTTTTTTTTTTGACCGAATCTCTGTCACCTAGACTGGAGTAGTGCAGTGAGTGGTTCAATCATGGCTCTCTGAAACCTCCACCTCCTAAGTTCAAGCAATTCTCAGGCTTCAGACTCCCAAGTAGCTGGGATTACAGGTGCCTGCCACCACACCTGCCTAATTTTTGTATTTTTGGTAAAGATGGGGTTTATCCATGATGACCAGACTAGTCTCAAACTCCTGGCCTCAAGTGATCTGCCCACGTCGGCCTCCCAAAGTGCTGGGATTACAGGTGTGAGCCACCGTGCCTGCTCCTGTGCATAACTCTTAACAATATATTTGCTTGTATTTTCTTTTCCCCCTCCGCCCCAATTTTTGGCACATGCCAGGGAATGCCTCACCTTTGCAAAGGTTCTCAAGCTCAGTGAGACCGAACAGTCACACCACATGTCAAGCAAAGCAAACTTTTTACTCACAGAGAGGCAGCAAGAATAAATAGAAGCCTAGGATCCACGGAGAGCCAGACTCAATGGTTTGGAAAATTGCCCCAAGCAGATGGAGTTCCAACTGCACATGCTCTATGTTTCACTGCAGCTGAGTGGCCCAGAGAGCACTCTGCTCTGGGTTTTGTACCCCGGGTGTTACTTGGTTTGCTGAGCCCAAGTGTTGCAGAACATCCTGCTGTAGGAGGGATGAAAACATAGATTGGGTTGCCCTGGACACTTCCTCTTTATTTCAGGATGTCGCATTCTTAGAACATTCTACAGTTATTCTGAGAAATGCAAACTGGAGGAAGGAGAACTGGATTGGCCAGGGCCATCTGTAGACCTGTCTGCCTACATTCTTTATTTTTTCAGGCAGTCCATATCTACTCTTTAAGGTTAAACTCAGTTTCTATCTACATCTAGGTATATTATTTTTCTCTCCTTAACTCTGCAAATGTGGGCAGTCTGGCCCATTTATTTTGTGTGGCATATCCACAGTTAAACTTGGAAAGACCCGTAACTTCTGATCGGAGATGGGCTCTAGGCCCTTTTCAAATCTACCAGCGTGTAGGGTGTGGTCAATATGCCCAATAGTCATGTCAATTAACATGACATAAAAGAAGTTAGGAACCATATAGAAGACGGAAGGAGAAGGTTCAAATAAAAGTGGGTGAGGGAAACAGAGCCAAGAAATCCTAGAAAGCAAATGAACATTTTTCACACCACAGGGAAACGACAGAAGATGGAGCGCTGCAAAATTAGAAAAACTATGCTGGATACTGTCTCTTTCTAAAAGTTTAGGAAAACTAATTTCAAATAAAAATTAAAAAGTATCAACTTCTTGAACAATGAGAACACGTGGACACAGGGAGGGGATCATCACATGCTGGGGTCTGTTGAGGGGTGGGGAGCTAGGGGAGGGATAGCAGGGGTTGGGGAGGTTGGGCATTAGGAGAAATACCTAATGTAGGTGACAGTGGGATGGAGGCAGCAAACCACTATTGCATGTGTATACCTGTGTAGCAATCCTGCAAGATCTGCACACGTACCCCAGAACTTTAAGTAAAATAATTTTTTAAAAGTATCAACTTCTAGATCCTATTAAATTTATTAAAAGGGACAGAATTAAAAACATATCAGTAAAATATGCCCACAAAACAAATCAGCACTCAAATTCACTGTTTCAAAATGAGCCAGAAGATACTAAAAACATGAGACATGAAAGAATGGCATAATTTATAATTAGGAAAACTCAGAAATAAAATGACAGAAGACAGATAAATTGAAAATGCAGTTGACCCTTGAACAACATGAGGTTAGGGATGTCGAGACCCTCACAGTCAAAAATCTGTGTATAACTTTCGATTCCCCAAAAACTTAACTACTAGTAGCCTACTGTTGACTACATAAGCCTTACCAATAACATAAACAATTAACACGTATTTTGTATGTTATACGTATTATATACTATATTCTTATGATAAAGTTAGAGAGAAAAAAATGCTACTAAGAAAACTGTAGGGAAGAAAAAATATATTTCCTATTCACTAAGTGGAAGTGAATCATCATAAAATTCTTTGTCTTCACATTGAGGATCGATCCTGAGGAGGAGAGCTATGAGAGAGAACTTTTTACTGCAATATGTGATTTACTGGAGAGATGAACTGTTCATATGGTGATGATTAGTGTCACAGGACATTTTAAGCGGATACTTGCAACACTTGAGCTCACTACAATAGCAACTGGAGATGGCTGAGAAATTACTATAGTTGGATATTGTGTACTATTGTCAATTTTATGCAGTTATGATTTAATGATGCATCTTTACATTTGTTTACATTTCTCTAGACTGTGAATACTGTTGTGTATGGTCTATTAAGTGTGTATAAGATTTGATGAGTTTTAACGTCTTATAATGGATTTGTGTATATTTTATGATAGCAAATGATAAAACAGACTAGTATCTACATATATTTTATGCATTAATAATTTATATTTTTGTCTTTTTTGATATCTCTAGGCTACTTGGTTCACCTGTCAGTTTTTGCAAATTGTTGCAAATCTCCCCCAAATTTTCCAATATGCTTATTGAAAAACATCTCTACATAAATAAACTGGCACAGTTCAAATTCGTGCTATTCAAGGGTCAACTGTATATAAAAATATAATGTCAACAATGAAGATGAAAGCAGTGGGAATACAAGTGTGAATAAACACAACAGAAAATACCTGAAGAGAAATAGAAGGTTAAGTGGAGGAAGGTTTTGAAAAAAGGGTGAAAAGAACTTATGAAACAGTCACTAAAATTGAAGCTACTCAAAGAAGATCCCTGAAGGTAACTGAAATACCTGAAGAAGAAAAACCAACACAAGAAAAGAGAATAAATATTAAGAAATGCAATTCAGGAAAATGTTACTTAACAAATATTGAATCAGTTATCTAAAGAGACCATTAACCCAAACAAAATATATTCTAGTAAAACTATTGGATTTTAAGAGAAAAGAAAATATTCTTTGTGTATCTAAACAGAAAGAACAAGTGGCATAAGGGAAAGAAAATTAGATTATAATTAGGTTTTTCAAAAGCAGCATTTCATGCCAAATGAGAATGGAGAAACCTATTTAAAATACTTAAGAAGCTGTGAGCCAAGGATTTTATATTCAGCCATTGGACTTTCAAGTATAAAGGGTACAACTCTTACTAACATGCAAGAACTCAGGAAGCTTTATTCCCCTGAGCCTTTTCTTAGGGATTTGCTTGAGCGTGAATTTCAGGCTACCCACATGACTGCAGGCATTGACAGAAGTCTGATTGTGAGCACTAAATAGTTACTTTTAGAATTAAGATTAAATGTGTGTTGAAAGGGAGCAGATAGATATGCTCATTATGTTCTGAAATGTAGATATAGAACAACTGTAAAAATGTGAGAAGGAGGAAAACATATGCTATTTTTCTATGTTTTTAGTAATCATATTGATAATTGTATTATGGCTGTTTCCCTTTTTATGGTTGTTTTTAAATTATGGTTGTTTATGTCTTGTATATATGATGTTGAGTAAATAAACCAAAATAATATGTTTTTCTTTTAATTCTTTTAGAAGATACAGATGTAAGTTTTAGGAAAAAAAAATTACTTTTGTAAAGTGTCTGTTCATATCCTTTGCCCACTTTTGGATGGGCTTGTTTGTTTTTTTTTTTTTTTTTTTTTTTATTTTGTTTTTTTTTTTTTTTTTTTTTTTTTCTTGTAAATCTGTTTTAGTTCTTTGTAAATTCTGGATATCAGCCCTTTGTCAGATGGGTAAACTGCAAAAATTTTTTTCCATTCTGTTGGTTGCCGATTGACTCTAATGACTGTTTCTTTTGCTGTGCAGAAGCTGTGGAGTTTGATTAGGTCCCATTTGTCTATTTTGGCTTTTGTTGCCAATGTTTTTGGTGTTTTGGTGTATGCCTATGCAACAATCTTGCATGTTTTTCATATGTACCCACAAACCTAAAATGCAATTTAAAAAAAAAGAACAGTAGAAGATTTATTAAATAAACAAAAAAAAATTTATAATTCAAATACAAAAATTTAAAATATATTTGAATTAAAAATATTAGTATAAATATACACATACACACATTGATACTGATATTTACAATTCAGATATTATTTCAGATTCTATCTATCTATCTATCCATTCCTAGGGTCCAAACTGTGGTCTTAAAACACCATTTCCCAGTTAAAAAAATAAAATAATTATTCTTGGATAGATGGCTCATTTCAGGTCTTCAGAGAAAAATTATAAGATAAACTTAGAGCATCTTGTAACATAACATATCCAAAAAGCCACCAAAGCTTACTAGATTACAGAAAACAGTTGGGGTTATGGAAAAAACGACTCAGGAACCAACTTGAAGAGAATCCAATGTGCCACACATGGGCCAATTTAAGCTTCAATAATGACAGCAATTACAATGATTGAAACCCTTCAAACATGGCTAAATCCATGCGTTCAAGATGAGATTAAAATCAAAAGTCTAGCTGATCATCTTTGGAGGACCATAGGGAATACATTGTCTTGAAAACTGAAGAAAGGATCAATAACAAAGACTTAGAACCAACCCAAGTGCCCATCAGTGATAGACTGGATAAAGAAAATGTGGCACATATACACCATCGAATACTATGCAGCCATAAAAAAGGATGAGTTCGTGTCCTTTGTAAGGACATGGATAAAGCTGGAAACCATCATTCTCAGTAAATTGACACAAGAACAGAAAACCAAACACCACACGTTCTCACTCACAAGTGGGTGTTGAACAATGAGAACACATGGACACAGGGATGGGAACATCACACACTGGGGCCCTTTTGGGGGGTGGGGGCTAGGGTAGGGACAGAAGGGAGTGGGGGGTTAGGGGAAGGATAGCATTAGGAGAAATACTTAATGTAGATGATGGGGGAATGGATGCAGCAAGCAAACCACTATGGCACATGTATACCTGTGTAACAAACCTGCATTTTCTGCACACGTACACAAGAACTTAAAGTATAATAAAAATAAGAAAATAAAAAGTAAAAATAAATAAAACTACAAAAAAAATCAAAAATATTTATCCTGCTCTTCCTGTGAGTTGTACCAAGAGGTAACCAAAGAGTTGACGAGAGGAAGCATCTCTTTGTAAAACCATGCCAATTAATCCGTGAAAAAGTAACAATTGTTAAAACATCACCACTTTGCAATCTCTCATAAATTAATAGACCTCGGCATTAAAGCATCAATGGCTGTGAACATCACAAACAGAGAACCAGACATATGTACCTGTTGATGTAAGAACACAATGCCACCCTTAATCTTGCCAAAGGGATCAAACCTGCATTTAATTCTAGCTCTAAATCTAGGGGATTTTCTAGGAATTCTGAGGACAGAGGAGCATGTTGAACTGCATCTTGAGTGTGCATTCAGCAGCATCTACACGGGCAACCCTATAAGTTAAATAGTCTAGTTCTTCAACAAGTACATCTCAGAAAAAGAAAGGAATGTTGAGGGAGATATAGATTCAGAGACTTAAAAGAACTAACACATTTTAAAAGGGAGCAAGACTAATCATTGATGTGTAGGAAATCACTTGGATGATAAAACCATATTATAAAAAACACATGAAAGCAAGTAATGAGAGTGGCTGCCTTAGGGCTGGGCTGGGATAGGATGAGGTATGTGGAGGGGCTTCTGGGATAGTTTGATTTATTCTATTTCTTTACTTGGGTGGTGTGTATTAAAGGTTTACCTTATGATAATTCATGAAGCCACATTTTATATGGTTTATAAATTGATACTTTATTTTACAATGTAGGATTTTAAAATAAAATATGTACCCAAAGATTCAGAGAGCTCTTCAGAGAGCCCTTGAGGTCTTCTTGATTATTTCTAAATATGCACATTTCCCTGGTCACCATGGACAGAACCTTATAACTTCCTAAGCCAAAGGTTTTGGCTCTGACCGAATGAGAAGCAAAGCCTTTTCCGTAGCTGTGTGTCATCCCCACTGTACCCCAGCCCGGATCTAGATTTGTGTTTGCCTGGATGTGTGTGGGAAGGTGAGAGAGTGGGAAGGTGAGAGAGAGAGATGGTGGTGGTGATAAAGGGTACAACGGAAAGTATGGGCATAAAATGCTGAACTGAGGAGTGAGTGTGTTTTAGAAGTGTGAGTCCAGGTGACAGTAAACTATTAGGCATGATCAGCTTCTATTATGATTGTCACAGATTTTTCAGGGAAATAAATAACAAATCTGTCTTGGGGTACAGTGGTGACATTCACAAGGCGTTGGCAACGCCCCTGCATTCTTACTGAAGAGACCTCTAAGGCTCTCCTTGGTGACCCCATGCCCACATCACTTCTTTTGGTGCCGTTTGCTTTCTACTGCACCTCCTCACTTTCCTTCACCCTCTCCAAGGTAAAGAGCTCCTTTCTGATCTACTCATTATCGCTTTCCTTCCCTAACCTGTTAGGACATGAGCATGTTTGACATGGTGGGATTTGAGGAGTGCTGAGAAATGTGGTAGAGTAGGGACAGAATTATATGAGGTGTCCAGGCCTCGGACTCTAGGCTGGGAGTAACTGATGATTGTGATAAGCCACGTGACCAGCACAGGTGCACTTTATCTCCTCGCACTTCAGTTCTTTCCATTGTAAGTTCAGGAACTTCAGCTATAAGCTTTCTAAGTTTCCTTCCAAAATCATAGTCTGTTATTAATTGAAAGGCTCTTTGGCATCAGAGAAGGAAATGCATGACCAAATGTGATGTTACCAAGATTACTTTTCATTGTAGAAAAGTATTTGACTATGAATGTCCTGAGTTCTAACCCCAGCTATGCCCTTTATAGGCGTGTATTTCAAAAACAAGTCACTTCATCTTGATAACCCTGTTCTCTCTCTCACACTAAAATGTAACATTAGTGTTTCAGGGGATACTTTAGGACTTAAAATGTAAACGAAAAGACAAATTATAGATAGAAAAAAAACATTTGCAAGTCACATGTACAACAAAAGCTTTATATTAGGATATATAAAAATTATCAAAAGCGGTACGTCAAAATCAAACAATCCTATTAGAAAATGAGCAAAATGTATGCCAAAACAGTTTACTGGAGAAGTTGTACAAACGGCAAAAAACAAAAACAAAAACAAACAAAAACTGCGCGAAAACTTGCTCAGCATCCTTGGCCATTACAGAAATGCAAATTTAACCATGTGACTTATTACTACTACTAAGGTCCAAATGGTTGTGTTTTCCCTGCAAATTTAGATGTTAAAATCCTAACCCCCAAGATGATGGCATTAGGAGGTGGGGTCTTTTGGGAAGAGATTAGGTCATAAGAGTGGAGCCCTTGAGATTAGAATGAGTATCCTTATAAACGAGGCCTATTTCCCCCTTCCACCACATGAGGGTACAGCAAGAAGACATCATCCATAAACCAGAAAGTGGGGCCTTCACCAGACATTAAATCAGCTAGTGTCTTGATCTTGGACTTACCAGGCCTGAGAACTGTGAGAAATGAATGTGTTATTTATAAATCATCCAGTTTGTACTATTTTGTAATAGCCTCCTGAATGGACTAAGGCAGCTACATATCTATCAGAATGATTAAAAGAAAAAATAGTATTAACATCAAATACTGATGAGGATGCAGAGAAGTTGGATCATTCATACATTGCTGGTGGGAATGTAAGATGGTGTAACTACTCTGGAGAATAGTTTGGCTTCAAAACTAAAAATGGACTTACCATATAGCCCAGAAATTGCAGTTTAGGGAAATTTTCCAGGGAAATGAAATTTTATTTTCCCATAAGTCCTTGTATATGAATTTCATAGCAGCTTTATTTAAAATAGCTCCAAAATCAATACTACCCAATGTCTTCGAATGAATGAAGAGTGGAACAAATCCTGGTACACCCATGTGGTGGAATACTACTCAATAATAAAAAGAAACCAACTACTGGTACCTATAATAACTTGGGCGAACCTCAAGAAATTATGCTAAGAGAAGGATAGATATGTGTCAGCTGCTCTGATACTGCTATACTGGAATTAAACACATGGGTAAATAAATGGCAGATGGTAAGATTTGGCTTTTTCACTGCCTAGTGGAGATTATAGCTAAGAAAAGGGGAGGAGGCTAGAATGATCCATGGGGTAATAGATTAGAGTTAGAGGTAGCAGTCTAGACTTATGTTTATAATGTAGATAGAAATGAGTACATATAGAAGTATTCATAGATTTGTGGTCAGTTAGTATACACACAAGTATTTCCTTGCTGTGTCAACTGAGAGGGTCTAGAAGCAACAATACCCCAGTAGCAACGAGCATACCTGGCACTCAGGACTTGGTTTCTAACATCCCTCTCCAATAAAAGGAAGCAGAGCTCTTAGAGAGATGACTAATTCTAGGACTGTCCCAGCATACATACAAAATGAGCTCTTATACCACAGGAGCATACTGTGGTATGAGAAAGTAAAACAAAATAAAACTAAAACCCCACCACAATGATGGGAGTATGTCAAAAGGACACAGGAATCCAGAGAAAGAGCTCTCAATGGCCACAGCTCTACTAAGTTGAGCAACAAAATAAAGTGGTGTTGGAACATAACCCAGAATATAAAGCAGTGGTCCATGAGTCTACACTGATACAAACAAATCATCGAGTAAATGAATAAGTGAAGGATAAAAGACTAGCCTCCTATCTGAGGTATCCAGAGTAGTCAAACTCATGGAGACAGAAGGAGAAAATTGTGGTTTCTAGGGACTGGGGAGATGGGGACATGGGGGGGGTAGTTTTTTCATGGGTATAGAGTTTCGGTGTTGCAAGACGAAAAAGTTCTGGAGATTGGTTGCACAATCTCCGGTGAATATAATTAACACCATTGAACTATACACTTAAACTGGTTATGGTGATAAATTTTACATTATGTGTATTTGACCACAACTTATTATTTCTCAAAATGTTTCGAAACGGCATAATTGAAAAAACTGGTGAAATGCGGTCTGCAGTGAGGCTAATGGTATTGTACCACAGTTAATTTCTGAGTTTTGATCATTGTACTGTGGTTATATAAGATGTTAACATCAGAGGAAGCTGGGTGAAGGCATTAAATAGAATTCTGTACTGTTTTTGCATCTTTTCTGTAAGTCTAAAATTATTTCAAAATCAAAAGTGTTAAAAACCCAAATCTCCTGTGCATAAGAATTCCAAATAATTTATGTATATATGCAGACCTTGAGGAGGTGGTGCATAACTCCACATTTTCTTAAGTGTGGGCTTCATAAAGTGTCTTCCTTCCAAAGAATACAGTTTGAAAATGGAGAGGGCAGGGTGCAGTGGCACATACCTGTAGTCTCAGTGATTTGGGAGGCCGAGGTGGGAGGATTGCTTGAGGCCAGAAGTTCAAGACCAGCCTGGGCAACATAGCCAGCTCCTGTTTGTACAAAAAAAAAAAAAAATAGCCAGGTGTGGTGGTGCACACCTGTAGTCCCAACTACTTGGGAGGCTGGGGCAGAAGCATCATTTGAGCACAGGGGTTTGGGCTGCAGTGATCTGCGATTGCACCACTGCTCTCTACCCTGGGCAACAGAGTGAGACCTCATCTCTTAAAAAAAAAAGAAAAAAGAGAAAAGAAGAGTAACTTTACAGTGGATAAACTGGAGAGCTAGTACCTCAGCCAGGTGATGAAGATTAGCATCAACAATGATGCATCATGTTGATAGTAGGTACCCTTGATAGGAAGTGAGGAGAATCCTACTTTACCCTTGTGGTCTTTCTTCCCAAAGCATATGACCCCATCCTAATTATGAGAAAATCATCAGGCAAACCCAATGGAGGGATATTCAACAAAATATCTGACCAGTGTTCCTCAAAACTGCCAAGGACATCACAAATACGGAAAGTCTGAAAAACTGATATAGCCAAGAGAAGCCTAAGGAGACATGAGTATTAAATATAATATGGTATCCAGGGTGGAAACTTGTAACTGAAAAAGGACATTAGCTAAAAACTAAGGGCATGTGAAGATAGTGTGGATGTTATTAATAATGATGCAATGATATTGTTTCATGAATTGTAACAAATGTACCACACTACTGTACAAAGTTAATAATGAGGGAAACTAGGTGCAGGGTTCATGGGAATTCTCTGTACTATCTTCATAACTTTTTCTAAATCTAAAACTTTTCTAAAAATGGGATTTACTTTTAAAAAGATACATATTGCATGATTCTATTATGTAACATTCTTGAAATAACAGAATTATAGAGATGGAGCAGGCATTTGTGGTTGCTAGGGGTTAAGGATGGTGAGGGGAACTCAAAGGCGTATGACCACAGGGGAAGCTCTGTGGCTACGGTGCAATTGAATATCTTGACTGTGGTGGCTGTTTCATAAGGCTATGTACATGTGACAAAATTGCACAGATCTCTGCACTTACAACTGCCTGCACAAATACACACACATAAATGAAATCATGTATATGTGGTGAAATCTGAATAAGCTCTACGGATTGGGCCCATATCAATGTTTTTGTTTTTATATTGTACTGTGGTTGTGTGGGATGTTGGCATGGAATGGGATGGGGAGAGTTAAGGGATGCTTGCATAGGACTTAGTATATTCTTTAGCAACCTCCTGTGACTCTGTAATTATGTAAAAATAAAAATTTTAAAAGTCTTTGGAAGATTGAAGACTTTGTGAGACGTCAGATGCCAGCATCTTAGTAAACTGTCCTTACGAGGATGTGACACTGATCCTAGATGACACATTTGTGCAAGGCTGTTTTCTGGTGTCATCATTTTCTTCCAACTTCTCCTGGCAGAGAGCTGGGGCAATGGTTAAGTTTGGAAATGGATTCCAGAGTCTTCTAGAGTATAGAGTATTGCTGACTATAATGGTGGTGGTAGGATTTCCTGGATTTCCGAGTGGCTATGGAGGCCTTGAGGCAAGGGCAGCGTGGATGGTTTGAGTGGGAAGAAGGGGCAGATACTATTCTGCTAGGAGTTTATTATGCTTTACAAAGATACACGGTAGATCTTGAATTTTTTTAAGGACTCTGTTCTCGCAAAAGAAATTTTGTGAAAATGAGAAAAAGATGTCCACACAGGGTGGATACCACAGCAAAGGAGCAGATCTTGGCAAGAGAAGTTCAGGATGGATTT
This sequence comes from Cebus imitator, assembly GCF_001604975.1. Lineage (NCBI taxonomy): Eukaryota > Metazoa > Chordata > Mammalia > Primates > Cebidae > Cebus > Cebus imitator. The sequence goes on from NW_016107375.1 coordinate 6,608,211, forward strand.
CAGCCCCCGATTTTGTCAGCCAAGTTCCCTTGTGCAGGGAGCAACCAGTGCAACCTTATATGACAGCCCTGGTTGACGATTATACTCTGTCATATGTGGGATTATTAAGGGCAGTTACCAAATGAGTGGTACCAGAGATAAAGAGGTGTTTCTGGACCGTGGTCATAAGATTTCCTGGAGAAGGTGAAGTTGGAATTACACCTTAAAAGTAGGTAGAATTTGAATAGGCAGAGAATATAGGGAGGGTAGTCATGAACTAGGAATATTTGCTTGAATAAAACTCAACCAGGCCTTGTCTTTCTTGCTCATTCTTACATCTTTGGTACCTAGCAATGTGCAAACAGGGAAGGAAAGAAGGGAGGAAGGAATGAAGGAAGAGAAGAAGGAAGGAAAGATTTAACTGTATGTCCTCATTTTATTTTTTTCATTAACTTCTTCCATACTACCACAAAGTATTAGGATAGGATAGACTTCTAGGACAACGATCCCAGAGTGTTGCTGGCTTTTCACAATCATGGAGAATAAAGTTGAAAATCAAAGGTAGGTTCTGTTTGGAAGGTACAAAGATGAAAGAATCAGAGATTTTTGACTTGAAAAACATTGTAGACGCCATTGAGAGTTTAACCTCCCATCTTATATACTAGGCAGATGAGACTCAAAGAAGTTTTGTTCCTATATACAGAGTTCTTTAGTGACCAAGAACGAACATATTCCATGTCACTTGACGCTTATTCCAGTGCTCTGTTCCCTAAAAAGTAGAGAATTAAGCTTTAAAATATCAAGCTTTATAATCAGAGGATGTATGGTTTCCAACTCTTTTGAGGTTTTAACATTTATCATTTATTACTTCCCAATCTTCCCATATGTGAATGTAACACTTTGGAACTAGTTTTTTCTTTAATTAATCCAAAAGGAAAGCCCTTATGACACTTTAGAAAAGTATGTTACCACAGCTTGATAACGATTCAAAACTGGGTATTGGCATTTCCATACAACTGAAAGCGTTAGTAATAAGGAACGGAAATGAACACGCCACTTTCACACACCACGGTTTTCCACCTGCCCACTTCCTTTCATAGCCATTCATTATTTCGCCTGATCTTTAAAGAGCCTTTTATGACCGACGGCAAATCTTTCAGCCCTGCGCCTCCCATTGTCCTCACGCCCTATTGCATGTGTGACAGGTTACATTTTTCCACGTGGCAACTAATCTTCAGCATCCTCACCGTTCTAGTGGTTGCCTCTCCCCAGTACAGGCAGCGAGACTGGTTTGTGCTTATCCCCTCAGGGCATGTTTCTGACAGCAAAAACCAGGGAAAAACATGAAAAATACTTTCTTTCTGGCTTCAAATATCTAGAAAATTAGGAAATAGAAAGGAATTGGGCACAGAGAAACAATTTGGAAGAAAGCTGGAGCCAGGCTTTCCAGGACCCCTCTGCCCCTCCAGATTAGAAAAATGATTCCCTGGCTCTGCAAGTAAGATTCTGCTATATGCTGGTGGAATGAGGCCTTAAAAATTCATAAAGTCGAGCTGGAGAAAATATTAAAAGTATATATTCCTCCCACCCATCAATTTCTAGCCTGAGATTTGTGCCAGCCACGTGTGGACACATACAGCTTTCCTGAGATTCTTTGTCAGCACATTGCTCCACTATGAACTGATTAAAAACTTTAGTGTTGAGCCAATCCATTCCTAGGCAACAGCTTTGTCCCTGCATAAGAAGCTGGTAGGAAGAGATAGGACCACTCTCAGAAGTCATTGCTGAGTTCGGAAATACCGACAGAACTAATGAGCCCAAGTTAGCATGAGGAGGACTATAGAATGCTTTAAATTGTTCTAGTTCAGTGCAAGATAGTCGGAGGAGGAAAGGAAAAAGGAGGCAAGTTCTATTCTACTAGAGGTTGCCAACCAAATTCTCTGAGTCTCAGGAGACGAGCTGGAGTAGTAGTGTGTCACTCCTCCTACAGCGCTCCCTAATACTCTACTCCTGAAGACTTCTGCTGACTGCTGTAATTCTACCGCAGGTGCTGCAAATACTGAAATCACAGGGGATGTTATGTTGGGTCAGATGGATGGTTAGGGATGGGGAGCAGCTCATAACTTTTCCTGCCTATTTTGTTGGCTTTGGCTTTTGGAAGATACACATCTACAGGTAAGACAAAGAAAGAAGGCAAAAAATACATAAACGCATGTGTATTCACATACAATTAGTAATGTGCAAAGTACTTAAGACAGGCTTTTAAAACCCACTTATAAATACAAACTAAAAACTGGAACAGAAAGGGTGGAAAAAAACAGGCAGCGAAGCAACAAAGACTCCACCTTTCTTCTGAGACCCCATCACTCTCTCACCACTGGCCATATTCTGCTTCACACTGCTAGTTTCGTTTTTCAAATGTAGGCCTAATAAGTCCCTTTAGAGCAAGAACTCTCAGCATAGGCACTGGGTAGGTAATCAGTAGCTGTCTGTCACTTATTATGTAGCCCCTCCTGTCACTCCAGTAAAACTTTAAGTGCATCCAGGGGTCCTTCCTTCAGATGTGTGACATCATGGGATATTTAATGAGAAAGCTTAATCCCTATCTGTAATGCTCTTCTAAAAATTTGGGACAGGGTGGGTCTTCAACATCTTACAGTATCTTTTGATTGCTCTCAGCAGAGGTCTGACCAGTTCTATGAATCAGCCCTGGCTTGGTGGCCAGTTAGTGCCATACTCTATGAATCAGTACCCCAGTAAATCAGACTCGACTCTTACCCAGAATGTGCTTCCCAGTATCATACAAAAAACGAAGTTTTGTTAAAATTTTCTCAATGATTCTATATCCAGTTGGTGTGAGCAAAGACCCCCAAATGCTATTAAACTCCTTAGTGATGTGAACCAGATGGAAAATAAAACAAAAGAATTCACAACTCACGTTAGACTGAATTGAATGTCTTTAATTTCACACAATGAATAACATATGAATAGGATTAACTTTTTTTTTTTTTAATAGTTAAGTGCTGTATACTGTGCTAACCTGATCTGGTAGCGAAAAAGACTGAGCTTTCTTTTAGAAAAAAATGTTTAAAACCCAACATCTAAGACCATGGGGGAGCATGACAGTAAGCATGCTAGATGGATCTACGCCTCAAATAACAGCAAGTCCATGTTCATTTTAAATGTACAAAAATGCTTTATGAATAAAAACTGTTACAAAAAGAACATTTCAAACAATGTACAATTTTTCTTGCCTCTATATTCAATAAAATACAAATACATTTTTTGTTCTAAAATATGTTTACATACAATCAAAGTAGAACATGCAAATTACACTTTAAAAAAGGCTTTTAAAAACCACTTATGAATACAAACTAAAAATTAGCCAGCACGACTTGTAAGACAATCTTGTGCCCCATTTTTTTTCTTTTGAAATATATATGTACATATTTAACACGTCATGTGCATTTATTATTATTTAAGAAATAGATTTTTTTTTTAAAAAAAGGAAGAAAAAGAAAGACCAATCTAGGGTGGAACTGCCCTTCCATGTTGATCAGCTGGCAGCTCCTTTCAATTTCCCCCCTTTAGTGTTTATTACACCTGGGCAAGTGGGCAATAGATATCCAGGAAGTTTCTTCCTTGGTTGATATGTGCTTCTAAGACTGTTCCCCAAATGAGTGAGTCCAACAGGGAAAGAAGACTCATCAGTGGGGTGAACTCTCCAAGAAACAAGAGGCAGAGAGGACCTTGTATTGTGGAAAGAAACTTTAAGAAACACCAAGAAAATGCTACGGTTTATTACAGTTCGAGTTTCTAGGCACTGTGATGACATTATCTGTAAGCTCTGGCATTTGGACCACTGTGATACTATAGGGTAATGTTGAGAATAACGTCTATATTTATCTACTTTTACATAACGAGAAGGACTGAAAATCCTGCAACGTAACACTTAAATGGCTTTTGAGGCATTTCAGCTTCTGCCACCCCTCTCTCTCTATGCTACGGTTGGTATTTAAAGGCTTTGGAAATATGTATATAGACTTTAGACAGTTTCCAGGTAAATCTTTCTAGTGATAGGGAAAAAAAATATTCTCCAAAAGCTCATTATCTGAATATTGTTGGGTAATAAGCTAGGAGTGGGATTTTCTACTTAAGTCTTAAAACCAAATCCTTTATGATCTGCATGTAGTACATCACCTTATTCTATAATTCTGTCACCACTTGCTTATCATATTTATAGACCCAGCAATGTGCAGAACACAAATTCTGACTGCCATTGAATATGGCCTCCTACTCCGGACAGCAGCCAAGTTAACATGCTAATCTTCTGTTAGCCCTTAGTCACCTTCTTTGGGCTGTCAGTGGCTGCCGATTCCTGGTCCTGCCAAGTCACAAACCAGCCCCTGACATGCTTTTCTTTTCTTTCCATTGACCTTTCTTCCTTGGGTTTTAGCCAGAGCCAGGCTATTTGAGGAAGTTAAACTTCTGCTCCTCTCACTTGAGATCAGGGGTGGAAAAGCAAGTGGCTCTTCCAGATACTTAGTCAGGTGGATTAAAGATCCATCATCACCTTCAAGGAAGCTTTTGTATCTAGATTTCATCCTTTTCTCATCACTAACCAGACTCCTTACAAGTGGGTCCATATCTGCTTACTGAAGGCAAGTAATCCAGAAAACAAAAGAAAAATAAATAAAAATCAAGGGATTTCTCTTATAAAATATTTTGTGAATCTGTATAAGGAGTACCATGTATCCCAAATGTCCTCTTCTAAAAAAGAAATGCAGCCCCAGAAGGCATTGTTGGGTGGCCAGAGACCTCCACAATCTGGGTCGGGAGAGCTGGGTTTTCTTTCCAGCTCTGCAACCAACTTTGGGCTGTGAAGCTGCATTGGCCCACTGCTGAGCTGAGTTTGGACAAGTGGGGAGAGGCTAACGGAATCGGGATAGTTAGAGAATCAGGAAATGGTTGTACTGATGAGGAGTTAGGTTAATGAAAAGCAGCAGAAAAAAATAACATGATACTGAGAGACGAACTGGGTGGTGGAGAGGAGGCTGTGTGGGTGATGGTTCTTGCTTCTGCCTCCCAGCGGCTGTTCAGCGTGCCTCAGCTTTGGTCCTCTGCAGTATTCCAATCTATATCTAAGGTCATACATGTAGAGGGTTCGAATTTAACTCACATGACCACTGTAGACCAGAATTCACATGTAAGTTGCAACTCTGCTGTTAAATCTCTTGAAATATCTTTCAGAGGTCTGGAAATTATAACGTACTCAAAGGTGTTTTGGGAACTTCTCACCTACTAGAGGTTAATGCCAACTAAATTTTGGGTCCTTATTAAAGGAGTCTGCAGAGTGCCTGCCAGCTCATCCTCCTCTGCAAGAATGTTTATTCTGCTTATAGACGTGGTTGGAGAGATAGTACAACACAGGAAGGAAGAAGCGCAAATGAAAGAAAGAAGTGATTTCAAAATCCAGTAAGAGAAACCTCTTTATGGCTGAATTGGAATGAAAATGGTTGCTGTTTCATAGCAAAGGGGGGGGGGTGAGGTGGGAGGGGCTAATTTAAACCTTCCTTTCAGGTGACTTTGGAACCACTCAGACATAGCTTGGGAATGACGAATCAAAAATGGCTGCTTTGATTTTGCTGTTCAACTCGTGTGAAATGCCAAAGGTCAACCTAGGTCACAAACTGAGTACCTAGGATGTAAGCTTTAAAGAACAGGAGAAGGCAGTCCTTTAAACTTACATATTGCTAGGATTAAATGCGATTGACCTCGTGGGCAGCAAATGATGTGAAGTCCATGGTGACAGACCAGAAGAGTATGACTATGTGGGTAATTTCAACCAACTGCTGGTGCCATGATGGAGCAGTGATGTATGCAGGCATATTAACTTGGAACTTAAAAATTTACTCACATAAATACTCCATCACTTATTCTTTTATGTTGCCAATAAAAATCCATCTCTAAGGAAATAATATTGTGTTCTGAAGTGATAATACAATTTCCAGCTGGTCCCAACTTCCTGTAAAGAAACTTAATTTGGAGGTAAACCAGATAGTCTAATTACCATCAGAAAATTTAATTCTCTCTCTCAGTGTCTCTTTCTGTAATCTACCATGCCAGGTGTTTGATGTCTTGGGGAAGGTAAGAGGGAGTAAGGGAGGAAATTGAAAATACTTATTTGAAATTTCCACAATCTGACTTTTAGAAAACATCTACGGAAATGGAATTCTTCATATTCATTCTGAGCCTGCTTAACATATTTTATTCGGGCTGCGGAAATGGATAATAGAGATGGAATATCTGTCCACGCTAAACCAATGGCTACAGTACAACTTCGATGAGAAATGTACAGCTGAAATTGACCATTTAAAAGACGATTTGTCACACACAGTTTGCATCCATGCAGACTGATAGATTTATAATTACATTATGTACAATAATGTTTTAGTTTATTAAGGCAACCACAATTTGGATACTTTGTCCAAGGTGGCTTGATATAATTGAAGTGGTGATACCCTTTCAGCATTTTCCTTTTTTTTTCCAGATAAGAACACTTACTCCCATTTGCTTTTAAGAAATAATTTTCAAGGGATAATGGACTTCTACTGTCTTTTTGTTTCCTTTTTTTGAACCTATGACAATCATTTGTATGAAAAAGATCAGGTAACAAGGCATTGCTAGACACTTGTCTTTCTGGTGGGTCTGGGGTTTCAGTTTTTGGTGGTTTGTCAGTTATTCCATTTGCTGCGTGGTATTAAAACCGTTTTATTCTGCCTATGCTCTGCTGATATGTTTTAAGTATAAAAATAGCCTGGATGACATCTGGGTCAACATATCCTTGGCTGCTCTGCGTCACTTATTAAAAAGGTTTTATCGATACTGAGTATGTTTCACAATGATTGGGATTCAAAGCCAGCTTCTTGGAACAGCATGCCAAGGGTGAACTTTACAGCACAGGTTAAGGATTACAATATTTAAATGTGTACCAAGAAAAACAAAAAAGGCAACAAATAAGTTAATGAAAAGGTATATGCAAGTACAATGGGCAAAGGAAAAGTAGGAACAGACAATGCTAAAAATCAGTGTATGTGCGATAGAGGAGGCACACAAAACATGTATGCGGGTCTAAGGTCGCCTATCACTAGAATTTCACCTTCTGATCACACAATTCCATCTGAGAAACTGTACGGTTAAGGGAAAGATTCAGGTCACCCGAAGATGACGTTGGTACCCAAAGCTTAGTAGAGCTTGAAAACCAAAAGAAAAAAAAAACCAATTAAATGGAAACGGGTTACAGCAATGCCAGTTGAGCAATCTGCAGCTTTTCTCCTCTTGGAATGTTTCCTAATTTAGGGTGTTTCCCTTTCGATATCCCTGGCCAGCAAATGAAATCCGAGTCGAGGGCGCACCGTGGCAGCAGGAGGTCAAGAGAGCGCCACCAGCCTGCTCCTCCTGGGGGCCTTCTGGGGCCTGCGGAGGATCCAGCCGCACTGGAGCGCCGCGTGGTGGGAGCTGCGGTGAGGCTCAGACAAGCTGCTTCTTCTGGTGTCTCCCTGCTTTGCTTTCCCAAGAGCTCCGGATGGCTCAGCCCCGTCTTCTGGCCCGATTCTGCCTGCCTGGCTGGCTTCTGGAGAGAAGGGCGTGGGTGTCCCTGCAGCAGGGGGATTCCGCCCCCGCCCCGGCTCACTGCGCTTCCCACGTGTCAGTTCCCTAGGCCCCAGGTGCAGACGCCCAGACCCGCCCTAGGGAAGGACCTCGCTCTCACTCCCTCGGGACTTCCTCTGCCTTTTGGCTTTCACCTCCTCTTCCTGGGGAAGGGGCTGCTGCGGGGGCGGCTGCTGTGGGGGCTGAGTGGGGGTCTGCGGTTTGTGTTTCCTCTTTCCGCCTCGGGGGGTTTTGGGTAGAGCGGGTGGCGGGGGTAGGGGCGGTGGTGGAGGGGGTGGCAGGGGCGGCGGCGGGGGCGGGGGCAAGGGCGGCGCCTCCCGGGCCATGTGGATGACGGCCTCGATGGTGGCCATGATGGTGTCTTGGCTGGCGGTGGGCTCCAGCACCAGCGGGCTCAGGCTGGGCTTCTGGCCCCTTTTGCTGGGCAGGTCAATGCATTTTTCCAGCACCGGCATTTGGTCCCTGGAGTCCTCATCGAACTGGGTGGGCTGCTTCCTGGGACGCCCGCGCCTCTTCTTGACGAAGTTGTTGCCTGTTTTTGATTGTCTCTGCAGCCGCTTGGCCTTCAGGATCTTGTTCACGTGGTCCAGGTTCTTCTTGGTGGACAGGATCTTGGTGTAGTTGCACATTTTCCGCACTTCGCACTGGATGGCTTCGATCTCCCTCCGCTTGAACCTCTTCTTCAGGGAGGAGCCGACTGCAGGAGGGGAAGAGAGAAGAAATTGAGCACAAGATGCGAGCTGCCTTCAACCCAGCCTCTTCACTGACAGCTAGCATTCTACTTGGCTATAAAGATTATGGAGAATTAATGCTATGGGTGTGTCTCCATGCCCAAGATGTATTCTTCCTTTTTATTTATTGAAATAAACATTTGTCATATATTTATTGTGTATACAAAGTACTTCTATTTACATTATTTCAGTCCTCTCAACAATTATGTGAAATATTGTCATTCCCTTTTTAAAGTTGTGGAAACTGAGGCTCACGCTGTTGAAGTAAACTGGCCTAGAGCCATGGGACTCAATGTCAGAATCACAATATCAATCTTCCCATTATTTTTCTGATTATAGAGGTAATTTTTTTATTCAGCCCTTTTGACATTTGATCTGATTCAATTTAGCACAGGATTAGATTTTTTCTTTTTTGTAGGTGTTGGATGAATAAAAAGGCACATGGGCCTCCATATGAAGTAATCGGGATCATGCTGAGGTACTATCGATCTCGTGGAAGAGATGCCTTGGCCAGATCAAGAATAAGAATGTGTAACTGAAACTTTATTCCTAACCCTTCTCTGCTGACACAGGGAGGCTTATTTCCTGGAGCACTCTAGTTGTGATGGTATCATCTCCATGCTTTTCCCCCAGTGTTCTGGACTAGTCAAGTTGCCTGATGGCATTCAGTTAACCAGGTCCGTCATAACCAGTTCATCCTCTGGGAACCTCAGGGGAAGTATCAGCCAGATGTTTCTGAATCATTTACAGTACCCTTCCCAGGCTGGTGTTTGCAAAGAGCTCTTTTCATGTCCTTTTGGCCAGCTGCATCTCTATTTTATGAGCCAAACTTCTTGTCTCAGGAAGTCCTGCACTGCCGCCACTAAATGGCCTTCAGAACTGCTTAATTTTGAAGTTCAGACACCATAAAGTGTGAATGGCTTCAAGACATAGCCATTCCTCCTGCAGAGCATTCTTTCTCCTTGTGTTGTTCATGAGCAGGCATATATGTGATACCTGTGTGCACATGCACACATACACACAAATGGGCACAAACACTCACACAGACTCCATGGCCCCACCTTCAAGGTGGTCACTCCCCCTGGCTGTTTATAAACATTAGAAGTGTGTCTTCACTGAGTTCTTTGCTGCTGTGATTTACGCTACATGTTCAACTCCAAAGAAGCCCATGTGGAAGACCCACGCATAGAGGGGAGTGTGTTGCATTTTGGCATTTTGGTTTATTGCTTCCTCTCATCATTTCTTTTTTGTACCTACTAATAAAGAAGCAGAATAAATATCTTAAGAGGGGAGGAAAAAGATGCTTAAAACATGGATACCATTCTCACTTATTCTTGGGTACTCCCACTTGATTCTTTCCCCTGCTTTGTCCCATTTCTCTCTCATGCTGTGCCCAGCAGATTGCCAGGAGGGTTTTATTTGAAGTTATTTACACCCCCAGCTTCATGGAGTGGGAAGAGCTGAGTCCCACAGGCCAGGTCAAAATGTTACTGCTTTTGGCCAAAGGTCAGTAAGACTGACCGAGCAATGAATAACTGCTGAATGATCTTTAAAATAAGTTAAAAAGATCAAAATAGAACAAAGCCAGAGTGAGCTTCTGACTATAAAAATAAAATTTTTGTAGTTAGTTTTGTAAAAGAAAAGGGTTGCCCGGTTGTAAGTTATCAGAGGCAAGAACCAATGCTTGTCTGTCTTTATGTTTCTCAGAGGGCCTAGCAGGGTGCCTTGTATATAAAAGAGATTTAAGAATTGTTTCTGGACTGACAAATCAGGCTAATCAGGTCTTGTAGTCGTATTCTTTAGAATAGTTCTAGTTTGGCTTTTTAAAGTGATCACTGCAAATATAGTGATACTAAAACTGAGCCCACCTCCGTGTCAGTGACAGATAACTTATCTTGTCCACATAGCTCATGAGTCAATGGCAACTAGTCAGTAATGCTCCACAAAACCTGACACTAATCCAAGCAAAGGTTTCATTTACAGTTTGCCCTCTCTTTGGTTTATATCATCCATAGAGGAAGCAAATGCTATGTGATATATTATATAATATAGCATGAAATTATAAAATAAATTACCTTGCTGACATGTAATATGGCATAGAGGAATAAAATAAATCAATTAGTTGGCAATACTGTATTTGACCAAGTTAAGCTTGATGGAAATACTCCAGGAGCTGCAGGTCATCTGGAGAAAATATAAGCAATGGATTGTCACCCTATGTGTTGTCTTTTAAAAATGAAATGCCAAAATAAATAAATAAACCACCAAACAAAATCTCCAAACTGAAACAAAGAAATGAACAAACAGAAGCCTAGCAGATAGCAGATAATTCCATATCCAAAACTATGTGCTAATTTTTTTGGGGGGGGGCGCTCTTTACAGTGAAACTGTATAATTTATTACATCTTTGCATTAAAAAAGATTATAAAATAAAAATTAATTCTGATAGTGTAACTCTACCAAACAATGCTAAAAAATGACATAACCAACTCTTCTGTGCCCACCATTCACATTTAACAAATGTTAACTTTTTGTCATTTTTTTCTCAATAAGAAAGACAACATTGCAGATTGAGCTAAGTCATGACTCCCTTTCTCCATTCCTTTCCCTTTCTTTTTTATGCTTGTTTTAATCCTTTTGCTGCATATACATGAGCTCCTATTGGTAATGATGTAAGAAACTGGGAACATTCGCATATTGTTGGTGGGAGTGTAAATTGTTATAATCATTTTGGAGCGTGATTGGGCAATAACTGTTAAGAATTAAAGATGTGCACATTCATTGTCCCAGCAATTTCATGTCAAGCTTGCCTTTCTTTACTCATATGTAACAGGAGGCAAAAGTCATACAAAGATGTTCCCTGAAGCTCAGTGTATGACACAGAAAACTGAAAACAATCTAATTAATCAACTGTGATATATAAAGCAATGCAATATTATACATCGATTAAAATGAATAAACTGCACATAAATATCTCAACATGGTTAAATCTCGTTTAAAGAGTTGAGTAATAAAGGAAATCAGAAAAATATGCTTAGGTATACTACTTACATAACTTTTAAAACACACGTATTTCCTGAACTTTTATTTTATCTTCAAAGTCCTATTGTGGAGGTTTAAAGTGACTGCTGTGTAGGAGATCAACTGTGAGTCAAAGACTTGGTGGATGACTCACCTACTGCTCAATGTCTACTTCCCCCAAAGCAACCTCATAGAGTTTTAGTAAACCTCTAGAGTAGGGTTGTCCAACAGAGTTTTCTGAGATGGTGAAAATGTTCTGTATGTGTGTGCTGCCCGTAGGTAGCCATTAGCCACTTGTGGCTACTAAGCACTTGAAATGTGGCTGGTGTAACTGAGAAGCTGAATTTTTAATAGCACTTAATTTTCATTTAAATAGCTACAGTGTGCCTAGTGGCTACCCTATGGGGCAGCACAGCTCTAGAACTAACTGCCTTGAAATACAGAGGACCAAGGACACACAGGGATTGATTCTGTAAAATGTGGACTGTGGGAGACCAGGCAAACAAACTGGTGTTTTCAACAAATAAATTGTAGGGCAGGGGGAAGATGAAACTGCTCCTTCAAAGAGACTAAAGAGATAAAGTGACCTTATTTGGATGACAATTTGAACAAACTGTTAAAAGAGATCATGAAATAAATGGAAATTTGAACATTGGGCATTTCATGATATAATTACTGTTAATTTTCATAAGTGTGATAATTGCATTGTGATCACGCTTTTTGAGTGCCTATCTTTTAGAGATGCATACTAAAACATTTATAGATGAAATCACATACTATCATCTGGGGTTGACTTTAAAATATTAAGAAAGGGAGGAAGTAGGTGGAAATATTGATGAAACAAGATTGACTGTAAGCTAATATCGTCGAAGCTGAAGTTGGTATTGATGGGTACATGAGGTTTAATGCTATTCTGCCTACTTTGATGTATGCCTGACATTTTCCATAATGCAAAGTTAAAAAATTATTTTAAAAAATGGCAATAAAACATCTTAAAATCTTAGGGCTGGACAGTGCTCTAATTTCCACCCTCTCAGGGCTTTATTTCACCTATTTTTTTTTTGAGATGGAGTCTCAGTCTGTCACCAGGCTGGAGCGCAGTGGCATGATCTCAGCTCACTGCAACCTCTGCCTCCTGGGTTCAAGAGATTCTCCTGCCTCAGCCTCCAGAGTAGCTGGGACTACAGGTGCATACCACTATGCCTAGCTAAGTTTTGTACTTTTAGTACAGATGGGGTTTCACCATATTGGCCAGGATGGTCTCTATCTCCTGACCTCATGATCCACCCGCCCTGGCCTCCCAAAGTGCTGGGATTACAGGTGTGAGCCACTGCACCTGGCCTATTTCACCTAAATATTTTTTGAAAAATAAGAGGAAATGTTCTCAATGAAGGTTGTGCATTCACCACCTCCCTAGAAGGCTTACGCTTGTAGCTGCCCTCCTGGCTTAATGGCATAGAAAATGAATGAGTTCTCTGTGTTTCATGCTTTGACCAACAGCATAAATAAAAATATGCCATAAGCCAATCTCCACTGATGTCAGCAGGTATTATGACTTAGTATCCCTCTTTGTTTTGCACATTATAATCTTTGGAGTTTTTCACATCTACCAAACATCTGAATTTCATTTATTTTTCCTTTATGCTTATTATATAAACTTTCAGTTCAGATTTGTTACCCTCCGTGTGAACAATGGAAGAATATGGTATAGAAGAAAGGACTCTGTGTAGAAGAAGCTGGAAAACAGTGGGAACAGAGATAAATCCCTTAACCCCTCCATCTCCGTTTCTTCATCTGTTACATTGGAAGGCTGAAGCAGATGCTCTTGGAAGTTCCCTTCTACATTTAGATTGCCATATTTCTTTTCTATACTCATGATCAATTGTGCCTCCAAATGTGGGGTGGCTTTCTAAAACATTTATTTAATTGAATAACTGTGAAATCTTAGTATGGGGGGAGGAGAACTTTGGACTTGGCAGGGTTTGATATTCATAAATCTTTCCCCTTATTGCTTATGATTTCACTGTCCCTCTAAATGTTCACAGATTTTTCTCTCTTCAAATTGTTTCATGATTGGAAAGTCATTTCTGGGCTCTTGCTGCAAGATTGATTCCATATTTGCTCTCCTTCCTATAATTGTCCTATATCTTGCTTGCTCTTTGTAGTTTTAAAGAATAATTATTGAGTGGCCCAGGCAAAATGCAAATTCATTTCTTCACAATGGCAATACAAATTTTCCTTCAGACTCTATCCATATTTGAAATTGCCATGCAAATGGTTGAGCCGGTGTTGATCCAGATCTAGACATTCTATCTTTTCACTCCCATTATCAGAAGATTAGCTCATCAGCATACTGTTGATTTTGTCAAGTCGTTTATGGTAACTGGAGAATGGACTTAGCACTGCTTTTTTGGACGCAAAATCTGTAGATGTAGTAGGCCCCCTGAGCCAAGGGCTAACAAGGTTAGTTACATAGAATATTCCCAAGAAACAGATGCTCATGTTTGTACACTGTACTTTGCCCATGTACACATCCTATTTTACAAGAAAGCTTTGGGTGGATTGTGGAGGAAGGCAGATGTATTCCTAGACTCCTTAGAGTTTTTCTTGCTGTTTGAATGTTCCTAAGGAGAGGTGGAAAGATGTTGAGGAAGGCTGAACTGCCTGGAGTTGGGGTGCATTTCAGGGCAGATGGAGATGGAATATCCTGTGCTTCAAACAAGGCAGGGAGCTGCAGTGTGAATTATTTTGTGTGCTGATACATGTTAGAAGATACCCTGAAGGCAAAGTCCACATCTTTTTTTTTTTTTTTTTTTTCTGCTTTCAGAATTCCCAGCACAGGCCATTGATACAGCAGTACCTGATCTGGTGCATACTATGTGGTCAGTAAATACAAACTCAATGGAATTCAAGTGTCTCATGTTCTCCAATGTAAATTGTGCATTTTATTTTATTTTTTACTTTGTACTTGTGCTTGCCTTGGTAATGGTCTCTTATTTTCATAATGCTGCTTTTTATGTTTAATGAGGAGAATGAGGCAACCTGCCTTGGCATGCAAACTTTCTTCTTCCATCTTTAGAATTTAAATTAACCTTCTACAGCCCTGGCCTTAAAAGCTCTTTTGAAAAAGATGGCAAGTTGCCTCTGCTGGTGAGGCCTCTGCAAGGTAGTGGGTATCGGAGTTGCTGCTTGTTACCAACACAAGTGCTAGAGGATTGCTAAGTTTAAAGCAGTAATTTAGAATTAAGAGTTAGCAGATGTGGGGGATTTGTCGTAATATGACAGTGTTTTCATCCTGTTCTTAATGTCGTCTTACCATACTTTGGAGCTTCTTTGAAAACATGACTAGCTTGTTTGAAGCCTAGTAACTGCTTGACTATTCAAACAACTTATTCTTAGGAGTTTATTGTGAAAGAAATCTTTATCGCAGTTGCAATGGCTTGAAGAACTCTAGTCTTTGTTCTGCTCCTATTTCACATTTTTTCCTGGGATGAGGTAGAGGGACGAGGTGGGGAGACTGGCTGATAGGGAGGTGAAGCAGTGGGTGTGTAGGTGTGAGCATGTTTATGTGTGTGAGCTCTGAAGTGGGCTAGGCCACCAAACAGTTAGTGCCCCAGGGCATCTCCCTGATCTCAGGAATGGTGTTGGATTTAGAAATCTGCCTAGTGCTCTCCTGCTTCTGCCACCTTGCTCACACTGTTCACCTCTTCTCTGTCTCTCTAAATTCAACCAGCAGCCTCCCAAGTGGGGTGCACATTCCCTCCACAGACAATTTGCTGTGCTGCAGAAAGAACACATTAATAATTTGTATTTACATTATTTATATTTTACCTAAATAATTCTAATGCTTAATATACGGAACTCCAGCCATGCCCTTACTTGTGCTGCTCGTCAGATGATGGGTCACCTGTCACACTTGGGCATGAGATTCCTGGGAGAAGGAGAGGCACATGCATTCAAGGGATTGACAGGGCATCTCACCATTGACTGGTGAGTTCCTTTCAGGGTGCTGCCAGTGTCCTTTATTTTAAATTTATAGCAGGCCAGCCCACATGGTAATTTTAGAAGAGCAAGACCTTTCAACAGAAAACAATTTCAAAATACTTTGTAATGAGATAAAGAATACCCATACAATATTTTATATACCACACAGTGTTCTGTTGGTTATCTCACACCAAACTGTGTACATGAGTTGCCATTTTCAAAGATGAATTTGGCAATTTTCTTGTACAAAAAGACAAGGGTTCCAAATTTTCTTAACTCTTTTAGGCCGTCAATGGGCTGTCAGTAATGCTACCTAGCAGATGTTAAAAAACAAAACTCTTAATGTCCCTCTAAAGTAAACTGGGCCAGAAAGTAGCTGCTTTTGGAAAGACACTCATGCTATGGAAAGAGCAGTTTGGGAAATTTATTGCAAACGTTTCCACTATTTGGCAATTTTGTTGCTGAAAACAACACAACCTATAAAACCACTTTAATCTGAAAATTTGAATACCTTATAAACAGAACTAACTTTCAAATGAAGAGCTCAACTAAAAAAATGACCATCTAATTGTTAATAAAGAGGATGGCTTACCAAGTTTCAGCACAAACCTTGATTAACTGATAGATGAGACTGGAAAAAAGTAGTACTGATTCAAGCACAGTCAATAATGTACTTTATTCTTTTGAATCTCTGTGTATGTGAAATATTCTTTTACCCTGCAACATCTACTAAAGAATATTGAAACAAACTAAATTCAGAATGAGAACTTTAAATTACTATCACAAGTACTTAAAAAACCAAGATTTTCAAAAACAAGGATACAAACTCAATTGGTTGGCCCTTCTTAAAACACTATTAAAAATACTAAAATCTGTATAACATTCTGATAGCAACAAAAATACTTTTGTTTCATTAGTAAGAGCAGGTAAAATACATTTAAATTTATTTTAAGAATGGAATATATTTCAAGTATATCTCATCATCTTAAAAAGTTTATATTTAAGAAAAAGAGGGCATATATTTTTAGTATGTATTGAAACGGTGTGACTATTCAAAATTATGTTACTAATATCATGGCATGATAAAAAAATATGGAGCCCCCTGCTTTAAACTTGTCCTTTCTTTTAAAACTCCTCAAGAGTTTATTCACTCACTTAGTATTTAATCCTCAAAGATCTTAACTTTCTATGGCCCAGGAAGCATTAAAGCTTCTTGAAGACAGCAGGTGTTGTCCTTTTTCATACGCTTCAAAACAAAAAATATAGTTCCTGTGTCATAGTAGATGTTTGATTAATATTTCCTTCTAGGTTGTTTCAGACTGTAAACTCCTAGAGCTGAAATCCTGGACAGCATTCATCTTTATATTCCCCAGAACACCTTTAATTGAGTTGCATGCAATTCCATGGCAGTGAGGGGTGGCCTATCCATGGAGAGCTCCTCAAATGGGATTTAATGCTGACATATTTTATTTGGTTAGGCGATTCAGAGGTCCTGGTGTGCAGCTTTCAGAGTCCTTGACTTCTCTGACCATGAGGAAATAATGCCAGTTATTTCATGGGCCCACGGGTTAGACAAACCACCTGGGACTTTGGACAGATAAAGACAGTGGCGACTCATTCCAGAGAGAATGTAAGCAGAGTTAAAAACATTGCTAGGATTGCTCGAGGGGGGGACTTCTAAGGAGGGCAACCTGGATTTTGGCAGTCCTGAAAAAAACTGGGCAAAAGAAAAATCTCAGAGATAAGAGAACCAGTAAAAGATGAGATTATAGCTTCCTGTAAGGTGAGTCATGAGTATTCATCACAAGGGATTGCCCACGAGGGATGAACAGAAGAGTCTCAAGTCTGGGGGATTTTCTGGAGGTACAATTTATTTATAAGTCACTTATAAATAGTCACTTCCTAGGCTTTTGGTAAGGAGTGAATTGGGAATGGCAGCATTGGTAAACTGAGAAATATGAGGGCATTTAGCCGTCTCTGTTTCATTCAACTTTGGCTTTTGTTTGTTGTAATGTGGATTAAGTCCCAACACACTGAAGAGACAACATGGAAGGCTGGATAGAAATGTAGTTAACGCCAAAAAGTTTGAAGCTACATCTGTTGAGTCTCACAGCATGCCAGTTGGTCACACAGCGGGGGTGGTTGCACCCTCTCAAAGGGCTCTTTATATTTCTTTTTTATTTCCTCTCAAATGTGGTATCACTTTATCCTTAACCATAAATACCATCTCTTACATAATACCCCAACTATTGTGCATGCATGTTCTTACCTGATTGTGAGACATTTCTTTGTTTCTTTAAAACTTTGGGGAAAAAAATAAAGGGAAAAACAAAGACCCATATAACAAACATGAACGTAAGAAAATTTCCACATTTTACATATTTAGGCTCAGATAAAATAAGTCCTGTTAACCATGCTAGAA
Source organism: Cebus imitator (assembly GCF_001604975.1). Lineage (NCBI taxonomy): Eukaryota > Metazoa > Chordata > Mammalia > Primates > Cebidae > Cebus > Cebus imitator. The sequence continues at coordinate 6,626,019 of NW_016107375.1, forward strand.
CTTCAAGAATTACATATAATGGTAGGTATCTCTGTTTTGTTTTCTTCCTGGTCTTAATAATAACTGCATTTCTTTATGTAGTAGCCAGCATACTTCGCAATCTGATATAAAACATGTTGACCAGCACATTAGAAGAATGAGTTTCTGATCTTAGCTTACCACCCCTCAGTTCTATGTCTCCAGACAAATCTCTCAATTTCTTAAAAGGAGCCTTGCTTCTCAATAAATATAATTCAATAAAAGTCATATACCTCCAAGTTTTCTGTACTCTAGGTAAGATAGGACATCCTCAAATCCTTCATCTGTGTTTCCTACGAGATGAATTCTAGATCAAAACAAAATTTTCATTTTGACCACTCTCTGGAGATTATATCATCTGCCAAAGCTGATCTGAAATTTTACTGCCTAGAATTGAACTGATTTTCCAGATATGAAGCGATCAGTACAGAAAAATTGGTTTAATTTCCGTGATCAAGACACCACAGTTACATTAATAAAAGGTACATTTTTTAAACTGCATTTTTCCCCAATATCCTACTGTTGCCTCATGTTAAATAGAGGCTCAATTAACTCCCTTAAAACACTTTCATATGCACAGCTACCAATACTGGCCATTGCTGTGTGGAATTGGGTTTTGAGCTTAAATGCATGCCTTCTATTTAAACCTGCAAAGTTTAATTTTATTAGTTTTAGTCCAATATTCTCGTCTGTTGTGAACATTTCGAAACTTAATCTTGTTTTCTCAAAGAGTTCTTAGATTTTTAGGAATTTTCAAAGGACTTGAATATCCTAAAAGTTAATGCCTGTCCTTTTAACTACCTCTGGGCTGAATTCAAGTGACTAAAAGGCATGCTCTCATTTTTTTTTTCCTTATTGAAGTTTTTAAAGAAAAAGATATCAATTTACAAAATTAACTATTTTTGTATTCTCCCTAAAAACAACAAGCAATTTACACCCATTGCTTTAGACTTTCTCATGTCTGTCTGGTTAGTAGATGATGGATGGACCCCAGAAACAATAACTTTGCAGAGCCTACAGGTGTGTGCCCAACTGAATTATTTCTGTAAGTGTCAGAGAGGATATTGCATCTGACGTTGAATAGGGGAAAAAATCTTGCATTTTTCTTTTATCCAGACACAATTCTTCTGCCCTAGTCAGAAAAAAATAAAAGACACAAAACAAAGCAATACCAGGCATTGTTCCAGTGCTTCCAAATTTCCACTGGAATTCAGTTTATAATTCAGTTTTAAAGCTTTTCATGAATACCTCATGTCTTCGTATATTCCACTCATTCTTTAAAACTCCAATTAAGTCCTCTTCCTAAAAGCCATCCATGGACTCTCATTTCAGCATTAATCTGTCTCTCTATGTTGGCCCGTATCTCCCTGATGGCACTTCACTTAGTCTGTCCTCTATTATGATTATGGGATTACTTTATATTTAGCACTCCTCTTAAATTGTATTTTCCTAAGGGACAGGGTCCATGTCTTAGCCATTCTTATCCATGCTTGGAACAAACACTGATTGAGGTCCAGTTTGTGCCAGGCACTGTATGGGGACATGGAATGCCATGCCTTTCCCCTAGTGAGCAGCAGAGAGTCTGGCTGACTTACTTGAATTGAAATCAACCTATGTGACTGACTTGAACAGCACTTAGCATCTATTTTGTAAACTCTGTGTATGAGGCATGAAAGGAATTTTTGGAGATTCAAATCACTGTCAATTAAATTAGGTCCTCACATATTTCATACTCTGTTCAGAGCACCACTAACTGAAAAGTGTCTCAGTTATAAACAAAAGTCCTGTGAAATATAGACCAATAACTAAACTTAACTCCAGAAGAGAAGTGGAGTTTCAATGACAAATACATGGACTAAAGCAAGTTTGGAATTTATTATGAGTCACTAAGAAAACCAGCTTGAACATTTAAGGACATTAAAAATGTTTCAGAACATTAAGATTGACTGAAATGACAGGTCCCCTGGAAAAGGAACACATGTACAGATTATATAGTAGAGGGAGACAGAGAAGCGGGGGAAGGAATGGTCTTTTTTGTTGTTTTTAAATAGACTTTATTTTTTAGAGGAGTTTTAGATTCATAGCCAAATTAAACTAAAGGTACAGAGACAGAGGTTTCCCATATATTCCCTTGCCCCAGCACATGTATAGCCTCTACCATGAATAGTCTTTTCATTGCCAAGCCTGTGAATCAGGATCATAATGGTTTATTATGGGAGAAGGGTCATATGCTCTCTTGGCAAATATATATACATTCACGTTCTGAGCGCTATACCAGGAGTTTTTTTGAAAAAAAAAATTGCTTTAACTTTTTTCTTTTTTTCAAGTATAAGCTTGAACAGACTCAAGACGGCAAACACTCCCTCCTCAATTTAAGATTTGACAGTTTAAGAAGAAAAAGCTCATTCATCATCCTTCCCTTTTAGAGACCATAAATTATTGGCTCATACACCATGTGGCTTGGATTCTAGGAAAAGTTAGTGTAAACAAACCCAAGTTACAATGCGTGGAGTAGGAGAGTGAGTCATAAACAAAACACAGACATATGCTCTCATATAAATAAGGGCCTGGATCATCAGCTTCCCAGAGTCTGCTTCCCATTAATTACACAACAAAATGAACTTTCCATATGTAAAGCCCAAATCACTTAACTCTGGCAACTTGTATAAATAAGACAGAGACCAGGATTGTGACTACGTAGGCACTAACAAAACTAGATTTCAAAATAAAAAAAATGTCCTCTCAAAATATCTTCAGGCATTGGAGAACAAGAAGGTCCCCTGGAGGAGAATTTTTGAGTAACAAAACTATACCCAGGCACCCCGGGAAGACTGCTAGGAGGCGGATATGGATCCCCTGCTGAATTTATAGGTAATATTAGGCGTACTCTCTCTTGTTCTGAGTCCTGCCATCTTTCTGATGCCGGCTAGCCCTGGATGGAGGCCACACAGAGTGTTCACACACATTGCTGGGACCACTGAAAAGTTTAAATTCTTTCTCTCAGAGATCAGTTCCTTCTCTCTGCCTTTTGAAACTATCCATTGGTAGCACTAACTCACATTTCCTCATTGTCTCATGAAGACCGTCTGGTCTCTTTTAGTTTAAAGAGGTATCAAGGAAAACATAATTCCTGGAGCAGAGTATTCTTCAACAAGTCAGACACTCCAAGAGAGGTGGGAAGTGAGGTTTTTCCTTATGTCCTTTTCAAAAGCTGATTTCATAAAACAAACTAACAGAGTTAGTTTGGGCCATGGCTGTCATTTTTTTATCACTGCCAGTCAGAATATTTAATCTGTCTTATTCTAGACTTTTGGGTACTCCATCTTTTGATCACAAATTTCCCTTCCAGACTCACCTGCCATTATTTCCATATAAATGCTCTATTCCTATCTCCTAGCTTCTGTCTGCTTACCTAATTCAGTTTATCTTCAGAAGTCCACCTTAACTCTGCTCTTCCCAAATCATCTTATTGTCATCAGAAATCTCTTAGTAGCATTCAGTTGAAAATTCATGACCAATCAACTGCTGACTAATAGTTTTGTTAGTATCTAAGGTTGTTATTTAATCTATTCTTTTAAAAATACTATTTGTTCCAACGGACATTGAAACAACAGAGCTAAAGCTTCAGGTGTCCTGGACAGGGGAGAGAGGAGGAAAACAACTTTTACTCCTTACTAATTATGGGGATGAGGAGGCAGTTTTCAACCATTCATACACTCTGCGACTATTTTTGTAACATCTATGCTTTGTACCATACCTTAACACCATACAAGGCAAGTAGAATGCATTGTTCTTGTCCTCAAATGAAGAGGAAGAAGAAGGAACTAACATTTTTGGAAAACCTACAGTGTATGTTGCAGTTTTTCACATATTTCCTCATTTAATTGTGATAGCAACCACTTGAGGACCCTGATTAGTATCCCTCAGTTTCTCTATAGTACAGAGATGAAAATCAAGTATTTTTCCCAAGGGCACACATCTCAGAAGCTGTGAACACAATAATTCAAGCAAGGGCTGAACGATTTCAAAGCTAGTTTCATATTACATTTCCTTAAAAAAGCAAAGAAGACGGGGAGCTAGAAAAGGACTGATAAAACCTGGGTTTCCTTGTTAATTTTATACTCTTGTCTGCATTGGAGTGCCAAATTTCTTTGAATTTCACCACCTCGAAGGCCTCTTCCAACCCCCTAAATTCCATAATGAAGTAACAGAAGATATTACTGCAGATTACACATCATTGCTGCTGGATTAGCTGTTCCTGCACGTTGTTTTGATCCTGCTCCAGTTCGGTGCCTTCACTGGTACCCTGTCGGGAGCCAGATATTCAACGTACTGAGAGAAGCTGATCAGGGTTAGGAAGAAAAGCAGTGGTGGGGGGAGGTAGGGCATGATAAACACAAGAGACTATGGCACATTTAATGGGGCAAATTATATCCTATTCCAATCAATTTTTGCCAGTTAGAAATCTGAGCCTAAAGTTGACAGTTTCATAAAGCCAGAAATCTTGATTATTATGTAAAACTTCCGATGTTCATAGCTGCTAATTAATTTTTAAAAATTTATAACCTTCTGTAGGCCAACTAAAACACAACTGTAGACAGCAACTGGGCCATGGCTGTCATTTTGCTATCACTGCCGGTCAGAATAGTTACCCTGTCTTATTCTAGATTTTTGATTACTCCATCTACTGATCTCAAATTTCCCTTTCAGACTCACCTGCCATTGTTTCCATATAAATGCTCTATTCCTATCTCCTAGCTTCTGTCTGCTTACCTAATTCACTTTATCTTCAGAAGTCCCTCTTAACTCTTCTCTTCCCGAATCATCTTACTGTCATCAGAAATCTCTTAGTAGCATTCAGTTGAAAATTCATGACCAATCAACTGCTGAATAATAGTCCTGTTTACTAGCATCTCAGATTGTTACTCGGTCTATTCATTTAAAAACACTATTTGGTCATCTTATGTTTTGGAGGCAGGTCTTCCCATGTAGTGTTTAAGCTTCTCTGAGGCAGGGACTAATCTTCTATTTTTATATATCATTCATAGGATTGAGTGTAGTGCGGCAGGTTCTTAAAAAAAAAAGGCTCACAATTTTTAACAAAGTCGTAGAGATTTTAGATAAGATGAGCTTGATATAGCCACTGATGCCCTCAGGGGTAGGGGGTTTGGACTGTGTCCTGAGATAAGAGTATTTGGAAGAGGGAGTGAGGATACATATCATTTTCTAAAGGATAGTTAATGGATAGTCATCACATGGCTAAATTGTGACTTCATATGATTCAATCCTGACATGACATAACTTCAGATCTGACATGAGAGGGTTTCATAAAAGGCTTACATTCAAGTTTTGAATATGTGATTGTTTTCATCTGCTATTTCATTCCTTTCTTGTTACTGCCTAGAAGGCAGAAATTATTTTTCTCATTTCATTGATGAGAAAACTAGAACTCAGAAGTCTCAGTGAGACTTTGTAACTTACCTAAGGGGATGGATTAAAAAGTAGGGCAGTTCTGTAGTAAGAAATCCACAATAGCCCTGACCCTTGAATTTCAAATCCAGTTTTACTCTGCCTCAATGTGGTGGTCAGAATGAGTCCAAGTTTCCTAGTTCCCAGTCAGGCAATATTTGTAACCCTTCTGGTCTCAATTTTCTCCTCTGCAACATGAAGGGCAAAGGTCCCTTCTAGTTTATTGTAATCAAGGGTTGTCTAGTCTGTTCCAATTGAAGCAGTAGAAGGAGACTTCTTGGGAGGATGTGTTGAGATGACTCCAGCGTTTCCCAGCGAGAGAATGGAGAGAACAGACAGGTGATCTCTCTCTCTCTCTCTCTCTGTCACACTTGTCTTACTGTACTTACTCTATTCTCTCTCCCTGTCTCCTTTCTATCCCTGCCTCTTCTCTATCTCTCTGTTCTCTTAGACTGACTACAGCCTGCCTGGACCACTCAAGATCATTCTTAATGACAGTCATTACATAGTTCTTCTTCATTGCCTGAGGCCACTTCTGCAGAAATGAGCAAGAAAGACTTTGCCCTGCCACCCCCCTACTCCTGCACCTGGGCTCACTATGCCAACTTTATTGGAACCAAGAAGTTTTTCAAAAACTCTCCACTAATTACAGGAAACCCAAAGCACAGTGCCCCCTTCTCATTAACACAGTTGCTTTTAGTAGCCACTAAATTATCTTGCCACCATTACACCAACAATCTAATTAGACTTCTGGAAATGCAAAGCGCCAGTGAACGAGGCAGGCACCACACTTTCATCTCAAACTGATCATAAAATATCTGTGTCCTTTCGTTCTTTGCTGCATAAACTCTGCCCCTGTAAGAGTCTCCTTTCATTCTCTCCCATTTATAAAGAGGAGCTTGAATATTTGATATAAAATGAGTATCTTAATAGAAATCGCTTCACGTGTGGGAGGTTTTCTTTTCCGTATTTCGCCCGAGTGTGAAGTCATTACAATAATCGCACCTGACTCCCCTGGCGTCTGATGCCTCACAGCCAAACCTCCCACTGGGCTTCAATGGAGGTGTGAATGATACTATCACTGGGAAGAAGATAAAATGTATTATTATCATTACTCTATTTTTAAGAGGGTCTGACTACGGCATGAGGTAGTTGGGAGCATAATCTGAAGCATTCAGAGAAGATAAATTGAGTTAAACTTCTCAAGACACAGCACTTTCAAACCTGTCATTAAACCTCTCTGTTTCCTAAAATCTCAGCTCTGGAGAGAAAATAATTAGCAACATGAAGTCCAGACATGTCTACTGAGTATCTACTACGCACCCAGCATTGTGTAAGTTTCTTGACATTCAAATAATATGAGTTTAACAGCAAGGCTCCTGACTTTGTTTCTCTTGTTTTCATTCCATACATCCCAAGGTTCTGGGAATTCATGAGATGCCCAATACTTATTGAGTGAGACAAAACCTAAATATGAAATGATTGCTGCCATAGTGAAACCAATACTATGGCCATAATGCAAGACTATCACATACAAAATAATTAAAGTACCGCATAGGCTGATGTACTCTCCAGTTTTCCATTGAGTGGCATATCCTGAAAATCTCACAGAACTTCTGAGTGAAGGAAGGCACATATGCGTGCATATTCCTCCTTCTCTGAATAAATACATGCTCCTGTAGTGCACATACAATGCCACATAGGCTGAATCTTTAACTCAAGAATAATATTCCCCAATACTCCAGGGGACTAACCAAGCGCTGGGCTGCTATTAACGAACGAAGGAGGCTGGAGGCCTCCCAGGTTGCTCCTCTGTTGAACGTTCTTAGGATAGTTTGCTGTAATAGAAACTGAAGGCAAATCACTGCCCGAGTTCATATACTCTAGAAGGTATCTTTTCATGAACCAAACACTTTTGTGCAGTAAACAGTTGTTCAATACACTTTGGCCAACATTTAACAATTACCTATTGTTTGCCTACCTCAGTACTAGGTAAAGTTGAATAAGATCTGGCCACAGGAAATATACGATCCTCTGGTCCACTATGGGACACAATTGGAGCAAGACACTGCATTAAATGTAGGAATCAATGATCAATGAGCTTATGGGGAGCCAGGGAGGCACAGAAGATGTGGCATTCAACTTGACCTTGGTGTGGTTCTCAGTATGGGTGTCAGAGAAGGCTTGTTAGAGCTGAATGAACCTATGCTGAGGCTTGAAGAAGCATCATGAATTAGCCATTCAAAGGGCATGAGAGGCGGGCAAAAGAGGGAAAAAAATTCCAGGGTAGAAAACAGATGACAACATCAACAATAGCAGCAGCAAAAACAATACCCACTTGTCAAACTCTTACTATGCGTCAGTTTCTTTGCTATGGTTTTCCCAAGGATTATCTCCTTTATTCCTCACCATAATCCTCAACACTAGGTGCTGTCTTTCAGACATGAATACCGAAGTCTTGAGATTACCCAGCTGGTGAGTGCAGCACTGAGATTTCAATACAGGCAATATAAAGCCAGACACATGCATTCAACTGGAGCATTTCATGGCCCATGTACGGTGTGTAGAAAAGTGAGCCAAAACTTAGAAACAAGGCAAATGGAAGGAGACAGTCCTTTCAAGTCTCCCTAAGGATTATTAACTGTACAGGAAAATGTGCTCTTGTTGGGCTTGCTGTCCACTACTGGTTAGAGGCACGGAATCTGCCAGCTTTTTTTTCTTGAGAGATCTTACTCTGTTGCCCAGGCTGGAGTGCAGTAGCACAATCTTGGCTCACTGCAACCTCTGTTTCCTGGGTCCAAGCCACTTTCCTGCTTTGGCCTCCTGAGTAGCTGGAATTACAGACATGCACCATCATGCCAGGCTAATTTTTGTGTGTATATATATATATTTAGTAGATGCAGGGTTTCACCATGTTGGCCAGGCTGGTCTAGAACTCCTGACCTCAGGTGATCCACCTGCCTTGGCCTCTCAAAGCACCTGGCCAATCTGTCACGTTTTACATTAACTTGTGGACTTTTGCCTAACAAGAGGCAAATGATTTTCATCTGGTAGAAGAGATCGACCCCGAGGTTATGATTTTGTTGCCTGTGAGGATATTAACTGAGCAACTTGCTCTATATGCTTTCTCCAGTGCCTGCATTCTCATAACGTCCCATTCTCTAACTCTCCTTTGGGCTGGCTTTACCACCATGCTGTCTTCTGCATTAAAGAGTTACGAGTCTTCGAAATAACTTTTTAGTTTTTTGAAAATAATACTGTGGCAGTGGAAATCCCAAAGGAGTTGAAATTTGGTTGAAATTTCCAAGAAGATGAGGCTGGGGCAGAAGGCAGGGCCAGATTCTGGAAGGTTTGGTGCCTCTCCGGGCTGTTTATAGCCTTGGCCATAGGAATGGCTCAGCTGCTCCAGGATGTTCAGATTAAATCAGAAAAGAGCTTATTTCTCCTTTTAGGGTGAAAATGACAATAAGCTTTGGAAGCTTTTCAGGAGGCCTTTGGTGTGTGATGGGGAAACAGCAGTTCCAACTCTGCTGAATCCCTTAGTAGCCCAGAGCTGGGGGAGGCACCGCCTTTCATGGGCCTGTCATATTCAGCACAGCTTTCTGGGCAAACAGGCTCATTTTGTGATGCTTCAAAGTGAGCCCATAGGTAGCACTTTTGAGACAACTTGAATGATTGCTTTAAATTTAAGCTTTGTTTGCTCTGGCTCTTCTTTGGGAGGTTTTCAACCGAATATTTTAAGAGATTAGTCTGGGCAGATAGGAATGTATTTTACAATTTGAAGACTTCCTCAATGTATATATTTATAATCCCTAGATGTTCCAAATCCTTTTAAATTGCACATTTATTTCTTCTATTTTGGTTCTTCTAAAGATAAGATTTTGGCTGACTTGACCTGTTATTTTGGTTAGGGGCTTCAGATCATGATTCCATATAACAAAGAAAGAAATAAAATAAATAACTGCATCATTCTTAAATTTCTGTCCATTGCTCTTTTTTGTAGCTGGATATTATTTCATTATTCTGGGCTCCTTCCCACAGATGGCAGGTGGCTAAGAGAAAACTCAGGTATCATAGAATTTGGGAGCTGAAAGCAATTTTCACAACCATTTTGTTCCAGCAACTACTATATTGAATTTCATTCTGATTTCATTAGTATTAAGAATTCCCACTGTTATTTGTAAAGGTAATTAACTTTTCAAGATTAAGGTTTTGCATCTTGACTACAGGTATCAGGTCTGTTTGGACTGATGGTTTGGCTAATAACAGAACGATTTACCTAATATTAGTCTCTGCCATGAGAAGCAAAATGCCTGAAAATGTAATAGACTTATGAAATTTAAATATTTTCAGTTCTTCATGGGCTCTGGTAATTTTAAACATGGTAGATGATATAGTTGAGATAATAATGGATTAGACTTTATTATCTAATAATAAAAAACGGAAGCTAAGAGCAGGGCTCACTCTGCTTCCTTGTTATCTTGAACTGAGCTACACCTGGAGCAGTCGAGATCTGATGATAGCTTGGCTGATACATGTTTGCTTTTTTTACTCCTTGGACTTGAGATGAGAGAATATTGGCGGGTATCTGTGTGTGTGTGTGTGTGTGTGTGTGTGTGTGTGTGTGTGTGTGTACGCACGCGTGCATGAGAGAGAACAAGAAAGGTATACTTGTTTTCCCATTATTGCTAGTCTAGTCCTTCAAGTGCAAAACCATACAGATTTTGTTTCCTTGGTGTTTTACTGAATTCTTACCACCATTTGGAATCTGCTTATTAATATAGACTCATCTTAGACATAAGGGGAAAAAATATGTTACTGCAATGAAATCACAAATTCTCTATACATGATCTTCTTGAGACGTTAGTTTAATATCTAGAAACTCAGAAAAATCAGCCTAGCTTATTCAGGTATGGATTACATGATGCGATTATGAAATCATTATTGGGTTAGGGTAATAGAAGTTGTTGCAAATTATGCCTCACTTTGAGCAAACTTTAGTGGCGCTTTTATTGCATTAGCCCTAATTACTCACAATAATGATGCAGTGCTCCCTTGAATCAGACCTCCTTTGCTGCAGCAGGAAACGGCAGCTCATCAATAGCTACTGAGCAGTTTGATCACCAAGGCTGATCTGTTTGAGCACCTACAGCAGCCACTGCCATCCTCCCTCCCAGTAGCTCACAAACTGACATATTCCCAGCTCGCCACTCTCTCCTGTATCTCCTCAACGGTGCCCTTCTACAAATCAATAATGTCATAATCAGTATGCCTCTGAGACTCTGAGAAGGTAAAAAATTGTCTGAAACAAAATACTTGGGGGACCCATGGAGCAAATGCATGTATGCATACAGGCTAGAAAAGACTACTTTGTAAACCTTTGACCCATATTCTTTTCTCCCACATTGTAATGTTTACAAAATAAGGTGGGAATGTTCCTTTATTGTACTTTTACCAAAGATCACCTGTTTGAAAAAAGTATGGTTCTTACTATAGACTGAGGAACTATTTGGCAAGTATTTTTCAGGAGCCTACAAAGTGCCTGTCAAATGTTTTCCATTTACTTGTTAAGCAGTTCCAAGACTATGTTTTCCTCAGATGTCTCTCAGCATACTTAGCATTGTAAAAGCACATAGCTACTGCCTCTCAATCATTCCTTTCACTCAATGATTATTTACTGAGCATGTACTATGGGTCAGGAACTGTACTAGGTATTTTTTTAATTTTTAATTTTTTCTGAGATGGGAGTTTTGCTTTGTCACCTAGGCTGCAGTTCAGGGGCATGGTCTTGGCTCACTGCAGACTCTGCCTTCTGGGTTCAAGCAATTCTCCTGCCTAAGCCTCCCGAGTAGCTGGGATTACAGGGGCCCTGCTAATTTTTGTATTTTTAGTAGAGGTTTCATCATGTTGGCCACGCTGGTCTCGAACTCCTGACCTCAGGTGATCCACCAGCCTTGGCCTCCCAAAGGGCTGGGACTACAGGCGTGAGCCACTACGCCTTGCCTGCATCCACTATTTCTAAATAAAATTTCTAATTAATTGAATTACTTCAGTACATTATCTCAATAAATGATTTCTTAAATTAAATTTTCTTTATAAGCCACTTAGTTTAACTCTTCTTTGCTTTTTTTTTCCTCCCTGCAATTGTCTGCGTTTCCAAAACCATTCTGTAGAAATGATAACCTATTAAAAAATAAGCTGATCCCTGCCTAAAGCTAGAAGTAGTTCTATCTTACTTACAGTGAAAGATGATAGCTACATCAGTGAAAGATGATATATTACAAGCACCTAATTAAATAAGATTGAATCCAGGAACTATTCACTACCTACTATGTGCTTGGCTTTGACTAAAGCTATCTACCTCATTGAATTAGGAGTTTCATTCACTGTTCTCCAAAAGAAGTAGGAGTCCATATGTATGGAGGAAAAAATCTGCCTTTGCTCACATTGGGACTATGACAAAAGTGGGAATCCACTGGAAATCAGACAGTAAATCAGGAAATTTGGGTTCCAATCCAATTGTATGACCTCACACAAATCTCTGAATCTCAAGAGGCCTCAGTTTCTTCACGTGTAAAACAGAGCATTGGCCACAAGCCCAGCCTGTGTGTTTTCTAGCTCTCCCAGGTTTGTGGGAAGCTTTTTATCTGTGGGGAGTGAAATCGCAGGAAGGTCTGTCTTCCAGCACCTGGGGCAGATATCTGGCCTATTTCCCCCCAAAAGTCCAGCTCAGCAGCCAGAGACCCGGATATGGACTAAATCTGTGAAATTCTCATGAGGGTCTCATTTTAGTACTGCCAAAAATAAACAGCCCATTCTCAGATGCTGGAACAGGGGAGTCTGGGCTCAGCTCTGATTACCAGGGAGGCACGTATAAAAGTGAAATACCCACCTGTTTCTACTGCCCATTTGGCATATTTGTAAATTATTTACTGGATGCACTAGAGAAGGCAAGCCCATGGAAGCACGTGATCCCAAAAATAGATTCTCTCACATTGAAGGGAAAGAACACAGGGGAAGAAAATGGGGGACCACTTGTCTTTGGCCTCAGAGAAATATCTGTGCATGGCGAGCAAAGCCAGAAACACAAAGTCTAATTTAATTTCTCAATCCATAAAGGGAAGTCTCCAGTGCTTAATCAACAAGGTCAAATACCCACTTATCTGGGTGGGTGCAGAACGTAGCCTAAATCTTTTGCTTAAGCCAAATTATGTCTTCCTTGAAGTCAGCCACAGCACCAGTTTCCACTTCCAGGACTCTGCCCAACTTGTTCCCTTTGTTTAGACACCCTCCCACCAAGGTGCTACTAATCCATCAAGTCTCAGTAGTAACTTGCTCTGCATTTCTCTGTGACTTTCAATCCTTTGTCTTCTTCCTGTACTCTTCACTGGCACCACTTACCTGGCAATTCCACCAAAAACATTTTGTTTCATATCAAATGAAGGCTCATGATCATACCTGAGAGATGACCCTATTCCTTCAGAGCAAGAATTTTCAAATGGCTGGAGAGAACACCATTTCCAAGAGATGTTAGGAGACAGTCCCAGAAAAATGGGTTTTGTGGTTAGATACGATTGTGTAATTCGGTGTCTCCCTCCTGGGACCTCACAATGCACATTGGTCAATACAAGGCCTGAAAAGCCCTGCAGGAAGGAACCATGGGTAAGGCAGCAGCTTTTCCTACGTCTACTTTTCCATGAAAACATTCTTTAACACAAAACACCTACTAGTAGTTTGCTAAATTAAATTGGGGAAGTGTCATTCCAAGTGTTCCTTTCTTTTATTCCAATTGGCTCATTTTCTAATAACCAGTGATTTCCATGAAGGAGGTAGGTATGTAGATAAGTTGAGTTCTTTGCTCAAAGCAAACTGCTAAATTAGAAAATGAATTTGGAGTAAATATTAACAATGAGTCTCTTCTTGGGTTTCTGACCATAACAGGCCTTTCTAAATATTGCAATGTGCTTGACACATTTACATTAATACGTGAATTCAAGAAATATCTATGTAACATTGTCCTGCTACATGTCAGGAAGACAGCAAGAATCTAAATGGTTGTCTCTGCCTCTGAGGTATGTGCAATTTTGTTACATGGGAGAAGCTGTTAAATCGTAGACACTTTTTTTAATGCAGTCTATGAAATGAAAGGAGCCGCATGGTAGAGATTCTGGATATCCTAGAGGAGCTGTGTCTAGCTGGGTTTTAAGAACTTGTAGGATGTGATTAGGAATTGAGGAAGGCTGTCTCCAAGTTCAGGTGTTTAGCCAAACCCAGGGCCTGTCTTCCTGGAGGCAGGGATACGCTTCACACAATGGAGGTTGGCATAGGGTCTGGCTAGAGGCACGATGGGGAAAAAGGGTAGAAAGGGCCAGGCTGTGGATAACCTGAGATATCTAAATATGGAGTTTGTATTTTATCCTCTGCTAGTGAGGACTCTGAGAACTATTGAGAAATTCATGAATCCATGGGCAGAAGGTACTGATGCATCATGAAAACAGTGATTACTGTCTTTCAAGCTTGATAAGCATGGGAGGCAATGAAACGCACTGGGTTGAGAGCACAAGCTTTGTAATCCTGACTGTCCATAGGTTCTTTATTCTTAGCTTCCTCTTCTGAAAATGAGGATACAAGTGTTTACTTTATGAATTACAAGATATAACATATATATGGCTCTCGATGCAGAGATTAGTAATTCCTAAGGCTTGATAAAGAGTGATTAATAATGTTAGCATTTAGTTGCTATTCCACTGACCAGTATTAGAATAAAGTGAAGAGCTTTCCAGAGTACCCTGCCCTCCACATTCCCAGGAGATCTTTTCTAAGATCTCCTCCCACTTGAAAGACCCAGTGTTGAAACAGCTCCTGTGTTCAGAGTCTACGTGAGGTTGGCAAAACAGAGAACTCTTACCTGTATTCAACAGGACATTCTCAGTGGGCTTTCTCCACACTGGTCTTGCCTGGAGTGAACCCAGAGCATCTGAAAAGTGCTCACCTGCGTCCGACGTTGCTGCGGATGCAGCAAGGAGAGATAACACGGGGGCTGGTGGAATTGCAACACTGTCAACTGCGGCTGGCTTCTTCCTAGTCATCATGGTGGGCACGGAGCCTTCGTTCTTACTATGCACTGCTGTCTGGTCCACTTTTAAGTGGGGACTTGGCATTCCTAAAAAATAACCCCAAAACTTTCAGTCACTCTAAGGGAACAGGAAGATAGACAACATACAACCTGAACATGATCTGAGGAAATGGTCAAATGATTTGAACACTTCCTTCTGGTACAACAAGAATAAAATTTAAAAATGCTTAAAGAGAAAAAATAGCTATGACTGGTTTTGGTTTTGTGGCTGAGGTTAGGAGTGACGCCATTGTAGGTTGGCTGTGTGGAAGAAGTGGGGTCACAGCATAGGCCTCATGAAGCAGAATGATCCATCAGGTGCCCCTTTGCCTTCTGAGGATGCACACTCCCATGTTTACAGAGGCAGTGATGTGTGGAGCATGAAGGCGAGTTCAGAGTGAAAGAGACATGGCTCCCATCCTAGCAAGACTTCTCATCTCATCCAGCTGGAGAAACAAGACTGAATGGGAAGAAAATACTGGACAACAAGTCTGTATAGGCATGTGTGTTACTTACTCTAGGTGTTTGGGGTGTTCTAAGGATGTGGAGATCTGTACTGAAAGCATTGAGGAAAGGCTTTACAGAGCTTATGCTGAAGCTTTAAGGATGAGGGAAATCAGTCAGGGCATAGGCTAAGGTATGACTGGGGAGTAGATGTGATCCAGATGAGGGCAGCATGCTGGAGGGGGAAGATGCACTCTTGGGATTAGTGTGTAATCAGTCTGTAGAGCAAGGAGAGCTGATCTGAGGACCTTTGATTGTCTGTTCATATCAGGCATCATATGTCATGTCATGACGATGCTGAAAAGCCTGAGTAGTCAGGAGGTGCCCCTGTAAGGGCTTGGAAATTTCCTGTGTAACTAACAGTAAGAGCTATTCTGCGATCTCATTTCCTGAGCTTGAATCCAGGCTCTGCCACTTTCCAACTCTGTGATGAAGAGCAAGTTACTTAATCTCTCCAAGTTTTAAACTTCTTTGCTTGTAAAGATGGGGTGTTGATGATACTACCATGTAAGGACTGTTGTGATCATCTAACAACTCAATTGATGTAAAGAGCTTAGAACAGTGCTTAGTGCATAGCCTGTGCTGTAAAAGTGCCTAACATTATTATTATCCCTATTATTGCTGCTATCATTACTGTGACCTGCTGCTTCCTCAGAACCAATTGTAACCAGCAAGCAAAGGCTAGGTTGTTTTCCCTGACATGACTAAGAATGTATGGGCACCTTTCCCCCACAATGCAAAAACAAGGCTCTCTAAATCACCCAATGTAAGCCCAGAGGCTGAGGGTATGTATGTGAATCCATTTCAAATAGCTATTTATTCAGTTTCTTCATCTGTAGGCTACATAACTTGAAGCAACGAAAACAAATTGGGCCTTATCATATTGATTCCTGACTCATTTTTTTTCTATCCCAACTAACCTGAATGATACAGTCCCCTCCCAGAGTAACATTATCTCAATGCCATAGTGAGAGCAGCTTCTCTTGGGCCTCATGGCAATCCTGTGAAGCATGTAGTGTGGATATTACCATTTTTTCAATTTTACAGATGACGAGAACACGTTTCTAAAAGGTTAAAGGAGAACTGAACTCACTCATACAGCTTTTAATGTCAAGGTTGGAAATTTCCTGGTAGCTGGATACTAAACCCAGGGATCCTATTGGTCCACCTGGCCATACTTTAATACCTGACAATGACCCCAGTCTGTTGACAGCAGGTATCATCCTGAGGATGAAGAGGCCCCAGTATCATACCTGGATAAAGCATCTGTAACTACCTAAGGAATACAGTCATGCTGACATTTAACACCTTCCTTCTTCTTATTCTCCATTCCAGTCTCTGAAACTCTCAGTTGTGATGCCACGAACAAAAATGCCACTTACGCTTTTCCTGGACTTTATATGTCACAGCATTTTGAAGGTGGAGATAGGCAAACATCAAATTCTAGGACAGACAGATTGCAAGGCACAGCCATCAAGAAACTAGAAAATGTAGTAAGCATGTATAATATGCCTTATTTGTAAAATATGCAGGTGTGCTCATCTTGGGCTAGGTATAGACATATATTTAAAATGCATTCAAAATCATCTGTAGAGAGACACATCCAAATAGGTATTAGTCGTTATTCTGATGGAGGAGAGCTCAGAAACTGGTGAGGAAGAGTGAGTGTTTTTTACTTCTCAGCCTTCTTCATTGTTAATATTTTAAAAAACCACAAACATGTATTAAATTTTTCTGTCCTTTAAGAAAATAAACACAGTTTGGAAAATATCCGGAAGCCTATGGGCACTGGGGCAGAATGACTGATATGTTTTTACAACTGGCTGCTAAAAAGTTTGATAATGGGCAGAGCAGGTATAAGTCTGATGAAAATTTCCCATTTTGGTACACTGCACCACCAAGGCATTCCCACCAAATGGATGGAAGCAGAGTTTCCATAGAACATCTCAGGATATCTAAGCTGTCAGATTTCTATTGAATGACAGCTCCTCTGGAAAAACTCACCAATATGTCATCTTTGTACCTGTGGGCACAAGTTAGGAAGGTAATTCTTTGTTCAAATTATGATATGCTTGGGGCATGAAGGCCATAAACAGGGTTAGCAGTCAGATATTTAACTCTCACTTGGGAATAAACTGATTCAAGTCACTTTAGTTGTACCCATTTTTATGCAAATGCTCACAATCCAAATTAGCCTCAGTCCACATCAATTCATTAGAGTTGATCCAATCAGACCTCTCATGGGTAAACTTTGCTCCTTAAGTGTTTATTTTACAGAATATACTAAAAGAAATAATATGATACTTAAAACACTCTATAATTTAGATAGCCACTATTAGCTCTCTTGAAAACCCTAGATAATCTAGAATTTTCTAGATTATAGTACTGCTTGCTAGTTGCCACCCAATGATTTTGAAAACAAATTTAAAAAGAAAAAAGAAAGTCCTGACTTTTTCTCATTTTTGGATTTTGAAAGGATAAGGGAAAGAACTCCAGAAATAACACAAACCATATTATGTAAACTTTAAACAAAGACAAATCTATGAACACTTATTAATCCACAAAATCTGTCTGAGGGCAGAGGTGTCAGGGGACAGTGATGGGGTACGGGTCCTTGGGAGAGTGCATTGGGCAGGCTGGCCTCTGGGAGTCTCTTCATTTTCCTTCATTCCAGGTGGCGACTAACACTCTGTGATGCGCAAAAGCACAGTGGTGGGGGGCATTTGAAAAGTTTCTTCCCAGCATGAACCAGGCTTGTATAAATGGGAGGGAGATTTTTGATGCTAGAGGGTGATCATAAAGAAACCCAGATATAACCCTGTAATGACTGGACCATTGAGATATAGCACCACTGATTACACGGAGACAATTAGTAATACCATGGGTATGCTCCAACAAGGGATCACTGTCTCAAACTCAGAAAGCAGACTGTATGAAGAACACTCTTGGTAGGCGTGTTCAGAGCATCCCTAAACCCCAACATGAGACAAATTACACTGAGGATTGCCTATTTGGAGACCAGTACATTTTTAAAGAGGAAAATAACAATGCAAATAACTTTGTGAATCCAACATCTGTTCTTAATTAAAAGACACAGCCGGGAGGAAATATAAAAAAAGTTAAACCTATAGGGAAAACATTCTGCTATAACCCGTTGACCTCTATTGATAATTTAAAAAAAAAAAAAAAGTCTTTGAAATTGTGCTGTAGCCTATGTAGAAATAGTCACTCATTTTCAAAGGTAATTTCTCATAGACCACTTATCCCCTCAAACCTCTACCTGCACACCGTTTTTGCATTAGGGACTTGATTTATGGATTCCTGCTCCTTCGATGCAGAAGCTGACTTCCTGTTGCCTTGGTTACTTGGAGCTCAGTTCAAGGTTAAACTACTCCCAAATCAAAATCAGTGGCAGGCGCTGCATCTAGCGGCCACGTTATTGACTGCCCCAGGATGCGAAAAGGTCACAGACCAAAGCATTGTTTACTGCCTTAAGGGTGAGTCAATAGCTTCAATATTTCGATTCTGTTTCTTCCGAAGTAGTAGTTGCTGCTCAATTACCTCTTCATCAGGTTACTCAAGGTCACAGAGGTCACGAAGGAAAAGTAGGGTCTATGGCGGCTGACTTTCCCAGGATCCCTTTAATGAGCTCTGTGACCTTGGATAATAAAAACCAGCCTCACCTTAGAGAATCTGTATGTTGTTCTATGGTTCATACAGCTAGTTATCTACTTTATATCATTTCATTCTAGGAAGAAAAGCAAACAAAAAGCCTTTATGGGATGGCTACTAGTTACTACCCTTTCCTAGATAAGAAAGTCAAGGGGTTCAAAGAGGTTATCTGGTCTATCTAAAATCACACAGTTGTAAGGGTGGGAAGATCTAGATTTTCTCATTCCCAGTTGGTTCTTCATTCTGCACAGTTTCTTTAAAATAAAAGAGCTGATGGAGTCATCATCAAGGGATCCATATGTAATTTATTTTGTAACATCCGCTGCAGAGCACAGTATATCTGGCAGATAGTATGTGATTAACATAGGCTTGTTGAACACTTTAATTAATTTTCTAATTCCAAGATTCGCAAATGTAAGTATTTCCTGGTGACAAAGCCCAGGCTGGAATGGTCGAAGAGACTGACACCACTGGGATGGTTGGTCCCTTTAGTCATCTTCCTGGCTCCCCTTACACTGCAGAAGGCAGGTTTTGGCATAGACTGGGAGTTATATTGAGCAGTTAGTGGTTTTTAAACTTTCAAAGAGCTTTCATATGCATTATGCTATTTGTCCCTTTCAGCATCCCTGTGGATGACAAGAGGCAAATGGTGAAACACCTAATTTGAGAAGAAGAAAATAAAGGCACAGAAGACCAAGTGATTTGCCCAAGCTCACATATCATATGTGTGGATGAAGCAATGCTGAAGTCCATGCCTCTTGACTTAATTCAATGTTCTTTTTTCTCTATAACAAATAGACTTTTGAGCAAACCAGTAAACGAGATATTTTTCACAAGAAATAAACTACTCTTGAAAACTTGATAATAATTCCCTTGCTAATATATTGGTTGTCTATTCAGATTCTTCTATTGTTCTTTTTTCTTGTTTGCAAATGAACTTCATTCATAGCAATAAGGGGAATCTATATTACAGCAGAAAGTGAATCAAGTAATAGATACTTGTAGGTTTTGGGAAATAATATTTTTCTGTGCCAAAGTCAAAAAAATTTTATTTTTTTTGAACTGACCTATTCATTAATTTAACAAATATTACTGAACATCTACCATACCGGAGATAAGGCACTGGTCAAAACAGTTAAAGTCCCTTTTTCTCAAGGTTTACATTTTAATAATTTTTGTGTAGCATAAGGGTAGCTGTGGCTTTTTATAAGGGCAATGAAAGATCCTAAAGCACTTTTTTAATCATCAGAAGACAGAACCTCTGCTACTACTCATATGGCATCTTTAGGCAAATTGGAAAAAGACAAATTCTCCAGGTGAATATACAGCTCCATGGACTCAGAGCTTAGCAAAGAGAGGGCACCTTTGGGCAAACTAGAAAAAGACACAGCTTTCTATGTGCATATGCATCCTAGGGGCTCATAGCTTGGGGAGAGGAGCACAGGATGGATTTTGGCTCCATTCCCCTCAAGCCAGGCACTTGTGAACAGCAAACAAGCTGCTTAATCAGAGGTGGTGACCCTATCAACATTAGTTTTATGTCAAATGAGTTTTACTTCATTCTAGGGTGAATGAAGAATGAATGAGGAAATTTATCATCATCACCTTCATTCTAGGATAAATTTCATCTTTTAAGATGAAATTTATTCTTGGGCAGAATACTATTCAGTGAGTTTAGAATAAATCATTTTGAATTTAACAATTATTTGTGAGTTGACTAGCAAAACTTGGAAGTTGTGAACTCTGCCTTCACAGAGATGGTTTAGAAGTGGAGAGTGGCGTAGGACAGAAACACCTACAAAATTGATAAACCAAACAACGAAGGAAGCCCAATGAGTCCTTCACAAATTAGGGGGCAAATGAGATCTCAATGCAATCTGAGGTGACCTCCTGCTCATCCATTTATTATTTCAGCATTCATTAGGCACCCGAAAGTGACAAGCACCATCAGGCCTCAGGAACTTGAGTCCTTTCTGAATGGAGTCAACCACCCACTCAGGCAGATACACACAGGTACGAAATTCCCAATCTTAAAAATTGGGTAGAATTCTACAACTAGAAGCAGAAGGAGGGCCTGCCAGGGCTGGAAAATGACCAGAGCAAAAGCAGAAATTACATTTCTTTGTGCAGCTGTGAGAAGAGTGCTTTGGATGAGTTGTAAAAAAACAAATGCTGAGCTTTGCCTGGAAAGACAGCTGGGAAAAATTAAAACCACATCTTCTTGTCAGGTGGAGTTAAGGCCTCCTTCCTGTTTGTCGTCTCACCCTCCTGAACACACTTCTGTAACAGAATACACCTCCTGTTTCATACTTATTGGCTTACTTCTCTGTCAATTCTTCCAGGCAATTGTAAAATTTTTGAGGTTAGGAACCATGTCTCACTCCCTTTTTGTTCCCCAGCACCAAGCTTGGTAGATACTAGGTACTTACAAATGTTCGATGGACAATGAGATCACACATCTATCTTTCTAGGCTCAAACTTTCTAGGAAATGGTGCCAATTACTTTATCCCACATGTTCCTCTATTCTAAAACTCCTTTATTTCCATTGAAGTATATAGAGTATACATGCTATAAAATATAGCAAATAGGTGAAGAATATATTCTCTGGAGTGAGAATACTGGCCTTATTAGCTGTGTGATCTTAGGAAAGTTATATTAACTTTCCATGCCTTAGTTTTCTCATCTGTTAATGAGGCTGTTGTGTGGATTAAAGGAGTTTACATATTGGGTAAACAGAAAATAATGTTTCCCCACCAAAGCTGTCCACATCCAAACTCCTAGAACCTGTGAATATGACAAAGGCAAATTAAGACTGCAAATAAAAATTAATGCTGCTAATCAGCTGACCTTCAGATAGTGTAAGTACTCCTAATTATCTAGATAGTCAAAATGCAGTCACAAAAGCCCATTCAAATGAAAGAAGGCAGAAGAGAAGAATTAGTAAAAAAGAGATATGATGATCGAAACAGAGTCAGAGAAATGCTATGTTGCTGGCCCTGAAGATTGAGAAATAAAGCCATGATCAAGGAAGGCAGATGGCCTCTAGAAGCTGGAAAACAAGGAAATGGATTCTCCCCCACAGTTTCCAGAAAGAAATGGACCTCACCTTGATTTTGGCTCAAGGAGACCCATTTCACATTTCTGACCTACAATACTGAAAGATGATGCATTTGTGTCATTGAAACCACTAAGTTTGTGCAAATTTATTATATCAGCAAGAGAAAACTAATGTACATGTAAGAACATTTTCTTTGGTGCCTAGTTATAGTAAACACTCCATTGTTTTAACCATGATCATTTCTTAGCACTACACTTAGTAGAAACTGTCTCATTTTAAATTTATTTCTTATGTATGTTAAAGTTACGTGTGTCCCCTACAAGATTTTACTTCCTGAGAATGCAGAGACTTTATATACTTTTCCTGTATCTTGTTATAAGACTGATTCAAAGAAATTATTCAATGAATATTTATGGTTAATAACTTATATAAGAGAGAAATAATTTGCTAATATAAAAGCTATGAGATTGAAATTGTGAGACACTGGGTTGTCGCAAGCTCTTACCTATGACTGTTAGATGAACTTGGACAAGACTTGGAATTTCATTCTGTTTTGTTTTCCTCCTGGTCAGAATAAATCACTCTTCTGATTCTGAGCTTTCTAGATTCAGAGAAACCACTATACATAGTCTGGCTAGCTCTTGCCTTCTGAATTCAGAAGTGCAGAAATAGGCTGAGAAGATAACAGTTTTCTTCATTAGAAGCTAAAAGATTTACATTAAAGAGTATTTTTTTCTATGCAGTAAATTCTAATGATGCAGAAGTCACTCTCTCTTGATTGTATAGTGGAAAGATTAAAGGTGTTTTCTAGAGGTGCCCGATGACATCATTTAGAATGGAGACATATTAGACATCAAAATTGCAAAGAGGAGACATCTCAAGTTAAAGGTTTTAATTTTTCTGCCTCTCCAACATCAGATTCTATTCTTGCCAGGGTCAGTGGTGGTGGGGAAGGGAGAAGCACATGTATACACTCAGAACCCAGCTTAAAGTTCATAGACATTTTTAAGCTCAGGTTAGAATTCTTGCCTAAGTTGGTTTGTACACACATACACACATGTGTGTGTACACACACAGGCATGCACACACACGCTACAGAAGGACAAAGCACAGATAGAACCAAACAAAATGTTGATGTAATTGCAGTCATGCTTTAAAAAGTGCAGAGACATTAGGGTGGTAACTATTCTCTGAAAAGTATAATAAAGGGAGTTGCAAAACGTACTAACAAGGGAAACACCAATGCATACATGTAATTAAGACCAATTCAGTGGTACAATGTACCAAGTATGCACGTTATATCCTTGACAATCAGGTAGGTTAAGAATTTGCTATAGTAATGGACATAAAGCATGTTACAGGCTATTGCTGAATACATTGGAGCTTCCGTAAAGTAAAATCAAGATACGTTAACGTTGGAAGAAAGCAAGTTCAGCCCTTCCTAGTATTGAGTCCCAGGAAGGGGATGTGACTTGCTGTGCCTAATGTCACATACAGAGGGTGGCAGAGGCATGATGCTGACACTAGTCATGTCCTTGGATCATCTCAGGTCAGTATGCTGGCTTGCTCCTCAAGGGTTATATTCTGAGACTTCAAGAAACTAGTCTTCTTTTACTCCTGGTGCATGCTTGTTATGCCACACTCACAGGATGGATTAGAAAGAGACCATGCCAAAAATGGCAGCTGTAGGATCATTGTCTCTAGAAGATTCTTCTCTAGATTCTTCCTAATGTGAAGGGCTTAGTAATCAATGCCAGTTAATATAAGCATCTTTTGTAGTGTCTTCCTTTTTACCTCTAGAGCACATAGTCGCAGAGCACATCTGCATGGTAATACAGATCTCAATGCTAACTGGGTCACCTTATTTGCATTTTGATTACTGCTTATTTAGAAGCCACACTGAAAAAAGAGCTTGGTATTAGGAGCTTAGTGCATGCGTACACATAAATATATGTAAAAACAGATAAATACACATTTACTGGCTTGTGGAAGATTAGTACGACATGTCCTCACCTTTTATGGACATATCTGTAGAAGTTTGGCCAGGTACCCATATTGGGATTATAAATATTGTTATGGAATATAATTAGTCTTTCTCAGCAAAAGATCACCCACTGCTTATGGCTTGAGAAATCAATTTAGCATACATTCCCCTTGTTAAGTAGTCATGTCTTTTGATATGAGAGAGCTGCATTGTTTTAAGTGCTTTACTGGGTGTCCTTTCTTCAAACCATCTACATTATTTCACTATTAGAATTCCTTCTGTAGAATACAAATACATCATGATTGTGTGCTGGCATGCACATGTAGACACAGAATGTGTGCTAGAAAAGCTCTCCTCTTTGCAATAGAATTGAAAAAAAATCAGAGAAACTCAGACTCATCATTAGATAGATCTCCTAATCTTTATCTCTAGTAGTTCAGTCAGACGAGCTAATACCATGATGATGGCTTTGAAATCTCTTAGGAATTGGATGAGGAGAAGTGATAGTGATGAACTCCCAGCTAATAAACACAGAGTGCTTATTTCGGCAGAATGATCAATTTCTAGATGTCCTGAGGCTTGTCTGATAGAGTTGATTTACTCATCCTCGCTTACCTCACTAATAAAGCCAAAGTCCACCATCAGATTACAGAGGTGCCTGGGATTTCTTAAAGGGACAGGAGAAAGCCAAGGTAGTATACATCACCTCCCTTTAAGCATCTCTGAACATCTGCAATCCATGGAACCCCAGCTGCCTTCCTTGGCTGATACTCTGTACTCAATAGACTTTGGGCTAGTACAGTAATACAGACAATTAATTTGTTATCTTGTTAGTGGAAATTTAATGCAATGATCTAAAAGAACTCTTACATATTGTGATAAACTTTAGTGCCTCCAGGCGGCTCCCCTCGCATTGGGCTCATTTCACATCTCATCCATTATGTAAATGAGATTTGGAAATAGTTGAGTTTCACTAATGTAGCTCAACCCTGATGGATTGGAGAGAGCCAGTCCTACTGAAACTAATGAGGTTAAATGCATCTCAACATTTCTTTCTACTTGGTTGATTCTGCAAGCCCCTGTTTAAGAAATGGATACTGTTCATTTCTTTCAACCCTCCTCTAAGGTAATTTCAGTGTTGCCTGGCCCCAAAGTGGTCCAAAGGGAGTTTGATTTGGATGATGCCAGTGTTGGTACAAAACAGTGCATGGTGTGCAGATCTCATAGACAACCTGACATCACACTGTAGCAAGACTGACGATTTAAGATAACGGGAAAGGATTTTAATAGTAATTGTATCCGAGGAGGTCTTTAAGTCATCCAGAGAAGAGTAGTAGGAAGTTTGCAGAAGTGGACAAAGAGCCCTTGGTGGGGCTTGAACTAAGAGAGGACAGTCATTGGGGAGGTTTCGAACTGGTAGAGAGACTAATGCCTCTAAAAGATTCGCAGACTGCTATGGAGGCAGAATGCCATTTAAAAAAGAAGTATTTCAGGAAAAGCAGCCTCACACTATTATTCAGCATCATGGGACCAGAGAGGTGAGTACAGGATGCTAGTTTAGAATAAAAAATTGTAGTTTTTGAGTCTGAATTAGCATCTTGCCTCCAGTCTTTGAAACTCCCATTTTTCAGCCTTCCAAATGAAATCCCAAGTACAGAAGTCCTTATTCTGTATCCCTGTCTCCAGACAAAAGAAACAGCCTGTGAAATTTTTTCACTTTGATTTTAAAGGGGAGAGGGGTTAGGAGGAAGAGTGTAAAGCAAAGACATGGAGACAGAAGCATTCTGTGTAATAATCAAAATCCAAATACATTAGTGAGTAACAGGGAAATATGCCGCTTATGAGAAAAGGAGTTTTCAGCTGGTGGATAAGGCCATGACCCTGGAGCCAGACAGTCCTTGGTTTAAATCCCAGCTTTGTCACTTAACTAGGTATTTGACCTTGTTTAAATGATTTAACCTCTCAAAGCTTCAGTTTCCTTATTTTTTTTTTAAAGTGTAATAACCCGCCTACCTCAGAGGGCTATCATAGGGATTAAATGAGATAATGCCAATAAAATGCTTAGCAAAGTGGCTGGCACAGAGAATATGCTCAGAACAGGCCAACCAGGAACAAATCTGAAGAACTTTAAATACGTAAAAGGTATTTAGGATGGAGGCTACCAAATACCTGACTAGAGGGCTTGCAATTTGGGTGACAGCTGGCTGGCCAACTAATTGCTCCATCTCTGCCATCCTAACCAACTTTGAACTCTCTGAACACTGGGACCCCAATAAGCCAGGTTTTGTCAATGCCTAAATACCCAATTTGATGCTACATTCTCAATAAGCTGCTCATGGTTGAGTATAAAGAAGCAGTTTTGTGCATGTGTTAATTTATTCAGCAAAAGTTTCGGTGCCTACTGTAAACACAGCAGCTCCATGTCCTTTGGGGGACTGTAAAATACAAGAAACAGTCTAGTCTTTGGGTAGCCAAATATCTAGTTGATGAAACAAGATGCCGGAACAAGAAATTTAAATAAAAATAACAATCTCCCCTGGGCCAAAAAGATCACCCATATTACCTTCCATTGTACCTGGGACCACACTAGAGATTTATGGAAGTGACTTGAACTGGCCCATTCTAGCACAATCATTAAAAATGGAATTTATTTACTATATAACTAGATACAAACATAAATAATTGATCTGATTGATTAAGAATCTGAATTTATGTTAACATAGATACCACAGTAAAAGTAACAAGGTAACCATTATGATAATTTTTATGAAAAAGCAGCATTTCATAGCGGTTAAGAGGATAAACTCTGAGCGCACATTCCCAGTGTTCAAGTCACAGTTCTACAAGCTGCCGGTTGTTCAGGCCTGGCTATTTAGCCTCTCTGTGCATCAGTTTACTCATCAATAATAGAATTAACAGTATTATCTATCTCCCAGGCCTAAGAGTGAGGCCACTAAAATACAAAGATACATTTCTATCTTCAAAGGGCCAGAGGCAAACATGTAAATGCTAATTTTATTTATTTATTTTTATTTTTTGAGATGGAGTCTTACTCTGTTGCCCAGGCTGGAGTGCAGTGGTGCGATCTAGGCTCACTGCAACCTCTGCCTCCTGGGTTCCAGTGATTCTCCTGCCTCAGCCTCCCACGTAGGCATAATTACAGGCACCCACCACCACGCCTGGCTAATTTTTTGTATTTTTAATAGAGATGGGGTTTCACTATGTTGGCCAGGCTGGTCTCGAACTCCTGATCTCAAGTGATCTGCCCACCTTGGCCTCCCGAAGTGCTGGGATTACAGGTGTGGACCACCGCGCCTGGACTGTAAATGCTAATGTTAATACTCTGTGAGAGAGATCACAGGCTCGTGTATAAGAGCCATGACTACCAGAAGAATGAGTGACTTCACTGTTAGGGAGGAAGGATATCACTGAGAAGGTGGTTGCACTCAGGTCTTATTTAGAAGCATTCACTAAAAGGAGATGAAAGACTTTCCAAGAAGAAAGGCCAACCAGCATAAAGGCATGAAGCATACAACAGTACTGCATGTTTGGGGAAAAGAAGAATTCTTATGTGACCAGCGTATGGGTTTCTGGGGTGGCCAGGTGAAGCATAACAGAAGACTGGGCTTAGAATCAGGCAAGAAATGGTGCCTGGAGTTGTGGGTCATATGGAGTCATGAAAGACATCTACGTAGAGCCCCAAACAGCCATGGAAAAGGGGTGGTTTGTTCTCTATGTGTCCAACTTGGATTGCAAGGGACAAAATCTGTTCCTAGTAGGTTTTGAGAACTTGGCCAAGAGATTATGACACTTTTGAATCAAGGGTAGAAACTGAACTTTTGATATAGCATGGTTACCTGGTGTGCTCTATTGTACATAATTCCTATTTGCCTTCCTTTGTTTTCCTTTTCTCGCTCTCAACCTTTATTGGACAAATTCTGCATTAGAAGTTTCTTTTTAGGCACTATGGGGGAAACACAAAGGAGTAACTTATGTCTTTTGCTCAGAGGACACCTAAACCCATGCTCAAATAATTCTTTTTGCAAACCAAATCTTATTTTATTCATTAGGACAGCTCACGTTTAGAGAAAGGTGAAGAGAAGGGCTTAGAGAGAGTCATGTTTTCAAGAAAGTAAGTCCCTCCCTCTCTAGTGTATGTGTTCTGCAAATGTGAATTTTTATATATTTGCTCTGGGGTTTTTGATTTTTCTTTATCTCTTTATGAGTTGTGAATTTGACATAGTTTTGAAGGACTTCATTCCCAGCACAAAATCACCTATTAAAGCTTATTCTCCAATTACGAAGAAGCTTTGAACACAGGAAAGAAAATGGGAGGTTTGGGGAGAGAAGAGAAACAACTCAATAATAATAACAGGACGTGAACATTTCAATGGTCTAAGAGAACAGATGTGCAGAGAGAAACCCTACAGGCAGTTTAACCAGGAGTGCAGAGATGGGGAGGCCATTAGACAAGACTGCAGGATTATGTCAGCTCCTAAAGAAGCAGATGCATTAAAGATTTAAATGGTGGTATTCTAAAAACTGATTATTATAAAAATAGTCAAAATAGTTGACAGTTGGCATACAGACCCCGAACTAACTTGTTTTACTAAATTCAGATTTCATGGCTTGTTTAATTTGCAAACTGACATCAGATACACTGAATTGATATGTGTTGGGTTGTTAATATATTTATTCATTTATCTATTTATTTGTTCAACAGACATCTATTGACCATCTATATTGAAGAAAGATGTCTGGCAGACCTTAGTAAAAATGCCATTACAAAACGAGATAAAGATGAGGAATAATTGGTATAATAATCAAGAAAGGGCAGTGATGATTATCACTCTAACTAAAGACAAACCACACTTATTGAATTTCTGACCACTACAGAAACAAGAGTATTGAACACTGAGATGAGTTCAATACACAAACACCCCACATTTGTGGATGGATATGCAATACAGAACAAAGCGCATTGCACTGATGCCTGGAATGTTCTGCATACTGGCCCAGTGATTCATTTGCAGACCATGCTGGACAGGAGCATGTCCATACAGAGGTGACTTCAGGTGTTCAGTGCACAGTTTATGGTCATTAAAGAGAACTGCATGGGGGGAGGACAGAGATTCAGGACATGGGATTTCCAGGCTCACTTATCTTTAACTCTGTGACTTCTTTTTGTCCTGAGTTTATTTACAATCTCTAATTCCTCCTGATTCTGCATTTTGGGTAGACAGAAGAGTTTCCTCTGATACTAAGCTGCAGGAAATGCACCTGGCCACCTTAAGGGAAGATCTGAGAGGCAAATTTGGGAAACATTCCTATTTTTCAGAAGACAACAAAGATCTCATTTTTCCTTTAGATAAACCAAATAAAGAGTAATAGTTTTTGGGCATGGAAAGGTCTGGGAAACCCAGTCAGGTCTAGGCTTGTCTGGGTGTTTCTATGATGTTAAGTGTGGGTGTCTCATAGTAAAAGTGACCCAGAAGGACATGCCCCAGTGTTGCCTTTAGGAAAAGCTACTTTTTAACAAAGTCCATCTGGTTATTTCAGGACCAACTAATCATCTACGGTTGAAGATCAAATAATTGTATGAGTAACTTTAAATCTAAAGCTCTCATAACCCTGTGAGGTAGATAATACCAACCACATTTTACATATATGGAAAATGAAGCTGAAATGGTCAGAAGCATTCAAAGGTCTCACAACTAAATGTTATCAGTAATTTGAACCCAAGTCTCTACGGCAGGTGCTTTTCCTTAAACAGTTTTCCTTTCCCATGGCCACTGGAAATACAAATTGATAATTTAGCGTGTGGACTCCAAAAACAGGCAGAGAGAATGAGAGGAGTTTTTTATGCATGTCCTTTAGGCAGAGGTGTAGGAAAGGAATTCTTGTCAACAAATGGCTTCTTAATTCTGTTTAGTTAGCCTTGGGTTCAAGCAGGTAATGGTCTAATATGGGATTAAGAAGTTGCAAGACCTGTTTAAAAAATAGTAATTCTGACTGAATGTGCAATTAGGCCACAACCATGGAAAATCTCCATGTACTCGGAGCTAAAAAGTAACTGTCAGGTTTGACAGGAACCTGAGAATTAAGCTTCCTGAAGAGGAGAAAGGAAGCTGAAATCAGGATTCAGAGAGCAAATGAAATAGTCAAGAACTGCCAATGAAGCAAATGCCAGACTTTTAAAGAGATTAGAAAAAATTACTCACAAAAAATGATAAGTATGTGAGTCAATGTATGTTAGTTAGCTTAATGTAGCCATTCCACAATATATACATGTTTCAAAACAACATGTTGTATAGGATAAATATATATAATTTTTATTTGTGAAGTAAAAAGAAATTCCCTGACTATATTCCCCAAACCTGGAAATTATTACATTTCCCAACTAACAAACCTGACAGTAAAACATTAGTTTTTCCAGCCTTGGTTATGTAATATGTGGAATGTGTTTGTTTTTGAAAGTACAATTTTTAAAACAATCAGTTATCTGAGGGCAGCCCTTTCGTCAAGCCAAAATTTTGCTTGAAGGACATCCAGCATAGAGAGTTCCTGGGTTCTAGGCTTGAGCAGGAGAAAGCTTCCTGTCTCCAGTGGTCTCAGCAAAGGCTTGTCTGTCACTGAAGACACCGTGGGGTGGCAATGGTTTTCCAGTGTTTCTTTGAACATCTCTCATCAGGAGTCTACACTCTCCTTTTCACCTCTGGATCAGTGCCTCCTCTGTATTATCCTAGGTTCCTGCCAGCTCATTGCTATCAGGAGCAGGTAATCTCCCTTACGCAGAGCTTCCACATCCTTAACCTTAGAGAGAGCACCAGCCTATACCACAGCTCTGCAGACTTTGCTTGTGTTCAGTTTAATACTTAGCTGTATATTTCAAATTCACAGAATCAATTAGATACATCTTTAACCACTACACTGTTTTGTGCAGAAAAATTAACTGAAGCCTTAGATTCCTTGTCTGTAAAATGGGAATAAAATGAGATATTCAAAGTATTTGTTGTGAGGCTTAAATGAAGTAAAAATCTATCCAGTACATAATGTACCACCTGGCTCCTAACTAGCATGCTGTTATTAACATGATTACTGTTACACATAACAATCTTGACTTCCCAATAAGATAATTAGTAAGTTAAAGAAAGAGATGATGTCATATATTTCTCCTATGTTTCCAAGAGTGTCCACCGAGCAAAGGGCTAGTAAGAGGTCACATGATCAACACAGATGTGTTTAATGGAAGTACACAGTGTTTGGTAAAGGGCACAGACAAGAACAGCTCAATACATACAAAACCACACAACTAACACTAACATTTGAAATGGAAACAAGATGGTAATTTTTTTCAGTCTGCATAAAAACTGTTTTACGAGTCTATAAATATTATAAATAAGAGAATTCAATTTTTATGATTTGAGGATTCACAGCAGAAATAAGGGTTATTTATTATTCCATTTCCCATTTAAAGAAAGTGAAAAACAGAGCAAGTGTTTAACTATGAGTGTCTTTAATTCTGAAATGGAGGGCCAGATGTGGTAAGGGAGAATCACTCAAAGTCTATAGCCCAGATGTTAGAATACCAGACTATTAGGACTAAAAAGGATCATTAAGTGGATTCCAACATTCCACTGATGAGGAAACTGAGGCTCCCAGAAGTCTCACTATGTTGTTGGTGACACTGTCCCAACCCAGACCTCTACAGCCTGCTCCTCTTCCTAATGCACTGAGAGCAGCCAGGTCTTTCATGTGATTTTCCTGCCCAGGTTCCTGACTTTGCAGTTTCTTTGCTTATTTTCCTAATGATTGTGAAGGTCCCCTTAGGGAATGAGGTGTGGATGGTGTATGGTGGGCAGACTTCTGCAGAGCAATGTGTGATTTGCTTTTAAGCGAGTAATTCCAAGACAGGAGGGACACATAGGGGCTTCTGACATCAATAAAAGTCACTGGTCATAATGGAAAAGATCAGACCATAGCTTGCACTTAAAAAAAAAAAAAATTAGTGGTGGTGTCCATTAGTAATGAGGCAGCATTTGCCAAAACATTGATAGATGAGGTCTTTACAGCTGCCTCTTTGTCTCTGTCACCAATGGAAAACCCTATCCCAGTCTCTAAAATTGCCCTTCCCTGCAATGGTCCCTTCTTTTGGAGGGGTTTCTC
The DNA here is from genome assembly GCF_001604975.1 of Cebus imitator. NCBI lineage: Eukaryota > Metazoa > Chordata > Mammalia > Primates > Cebidae > Cebus > Cebus imitator. The sequence goes on from NW_016107375.1 coordinate 6,658,006, forward strand.
AGATGCCAACCAATAATGCAGCTAAGTGTGCACCATGGGCACAGGACTTTGGAGTTGCAGGTTCTTAGAGCTGAAGGGGGTCTTAGTGATCATTTTCCTGCTGATAGAGGTTGGGGTCACCCAAGCGGACATATTTTGCAGAGTCCACAGTTTTGCCCTATGTTGGCCACATTTACTGGACGGTGGGGTCTCGAGCTGTGTGCCTCAGCTCAGGTTTGCTGTCAGCCAGGTTCATCCTCCTTCCACTCCTTCTGAGAAAGTGTGTCATGCCCAGATCACCTTGGCCTGGGTCCCTCTCCCTGTTTTTTCCCTAGCTCTCCAAAGCCTGGAGCACTGGCTGTGTGGTTGTGGTAAAAATCAATTCCGAGTCCTTTTATCTCCACATTAAGCCTCCATAGCCAGCTGTTTTTATATGGAAGTCCCCACAGGCTGGGTCCGGTCTAGTGACCATTTGCAAGAAAACAAAGAAAGAGACAAAAAGGCTGATGATGGCAGTTTTTAGAGGTGGGTACAGCAATTCCAACGGAGGAGGAGAAATTTAAAGATGGCACTTCCACGCAGCCATGAAAGGAGATGGAGGAGTCCTTCCTCTCCTTGAACAATAAAAGGCTCCTGCTAATTTTTACCAGAGTCTGCTCTGAAAACCTGCAGTTGACTGTGAGTCACTGGCCCCTCTGGGGAATAGGAGGTGGGGAGGTGGGGGTGGGGTGAGAACTCTGTGTGTGTGTGTGTGTGTGTGTGTGTGTGTGTGTGTGCACGCACACCAGTGTGTATAATCTCACAGTGCCCAGAGCCCTGGAGATCCTGGAACACTTCAGTAGCACAGGCCAGATTCATTAAAAACCCTGGCTACAGGCCAGCAGTTAAAATTGAAGCAGCATATTTATTGCATTTTGTTCAAATAAATCTGAAAACGTGTGAATCATATTCCTTGGAGAGATTGGGAGAAGAAGTAAACAACATCAGGCTGATACTTACAAGCCGTGGCGGAGAGAGAACAAAGATACAGAAGGTTCCGCCACAACAGGAACTCTGCAGGATGCTCGCCCTTCATGGGTGCGGGCTGGAGGGGTCCACACTCTCCCCCACCACTTTCTCTATGGGTTGGGTCCTGACCTTGGTGTTATGTTAGGGCACAGGCTCTGCTCTCCTCCCTGGGTTTTGCAGATGCACCCTGGCTTATCCCGCCCTGCTGTCTTCTAGACGCTGTGGCTGTCATCCTGCTTTCTAATGGCAGCTGCAGAAATTACATTCAATTATGAGTTTTCCTAAAAATAGTGTGTAAGGGAAAACCTCCCCACCCTCACCAGCCCAGTTCATATGAAATTTGGCAACAGCTCAAACTAATTGCTTGCCTCTATCAAGCAAAATTAAGTCGCTGGTCAGTTCTACCATGCATGGGCTGTATTTTCTTTTGTTGTTTGGTATCTTTCAGTGATGCTAGGATGGATTGTCTGTTTAGGAAGGAACCTCCTTGAGGGTGGAGGCTGTGGATAGGACTTTTGGCCTCAGTTTTCTTAAGTGTAAAATGGTGGTAATTCTTCTCCTATGGTAATTATGAGGACTGAATACATGTGATATCTTGTAAGAGCATGTAACCCAAGAACAAAATATCCCCATGACTAAATGTCAAATCTCTTATCTTTCTCCCTGCAAAAGAAATGATTTATGGGCATAAGTATGTAATACTTATGATCTATTTTTCTCTGTTCACCTCAAGATTGATTCTATAGGACAATTTTGCCACTGACCCCCTCCCTCATCGCCTTTTACTACATATGTGCTTGTTGGTGTGAAACATTGATAAAGGTAGATGAACAAGTATAAAGTGTAATCTAATATTCTTCTCTTACTTCTCACAAACACAACTGTTTATACATCTTCAAAAACCCTCTGACCTTCTGCCAGTTTTATCAGGCTTGGGGCATGAGTGGGTATTTGGAGGCATGCTGAGGTTCCCCCAAGAAAAGCAGGTGCATGTCTTTTATATTTTAAGGCTTTACGAAAGGTAAGTGTGCTTCTAAGCACCTTATACCTATTCACTGAGGTTAGGTTCTTACGTGAAGATTTCATGGTGATAGAGGTAAAGGTAGGTCAAGACCTATGGAGCGGTTGCCAATCCACAGATCTGGCAGAGGGGGCAGGTTTCTGAATTGGAGACAAAATAGGAGATGGCCTGAGGCACCTGATGGAACAACCAACCCATCTTGCCCCCAAGAGTGGAGAGTGGAAATACAACTTTTGAGAAGTTATTTTTATTCTAGTATCTTGATACCTGCTCTGTTTCAGTGTTGAGTCTCCCCCTTTTCTGCACTGGCCAGATTGGGGTAACTCCTTTCTACTTACTGTGCCGTGGACCCTGACAAAACTATGACAAGTTGATCTAGCCCCCAAGAACATCCTCTCCAAGCCCTGGCATGCTCAGCACTGATGAGGAAACCCCTGATGTCAAGGCAGAGAGTCTAGAGCAGGCACCCCACTGGCTGTTTGAAGCATGCATTCCAGTTCCTAAAACTCTCCATCTCACAGCTACGCTGGTAATAGCAATAACCGATACTTCAATTGCAGGTACACCACGCAAAGATACTCTCCAAGACCTTTTCATGTATTAACTCATTTATATTTACAACAAGCTTATTTGTTTCAGCATTATATTCATTCTCATTTTATGGGGGAGAAAACTGAGGCACAGAAAAGGTAAGTGATTCACCCTTTATTACTGCAACTAGTGGGTAGTAGGGTCAGATTGTGAATGCATGCAAGTTGGCTACAAAGTCTTAACTACTAAACAATGCCATACGGTCCTCATTTCTTGACCCTGTCAAGAATTAGACATTGAGTTCCCTCGATGGTTTTGTTTCCTGGACATGTGCGGGGGGATAATCAGCAAGCCGTCCCTAGATCAGGTGATAACGGGAAGCCAAGCCACTTCACCAGTTAAACAAGAGCATATTTGTTCATTTATTCCAATCTACATGAACCTGTCCCTGGCTGTATGGGCTTAAATGTGCTGCCCTAATCCGACAGCAGGAGGATGTAATCTGAATTATTTCTCCCCTGTTGGGAAATGTGCCCTGAGTCACCAGCACAGATTCCTCCTCCTTGGCTTCTTTCCTGCAGGGTGACAGGTCAGAGCTAGGGGAAGTCTGTGGCCCACGAAGTAAACCAGACTTAACTAGATGGCGGCGTGGGCTGAAACTGACTTCTCTGATCTCCACCTCCTTGCTATGGACAAGCTTTCCCTATGAAGCTCAGCTGTTTCTTAGTGGATGGGCACAGGCTGTTTTACTACCTCCCTCAGCCTACATTCTGGCTGCCGATTGTACAGCAGACACTGGCTTTCCACAGCCCTCCCACCTTGGAGAATTTGAGTCCCAATGCTCAATGATTCATTTTGCTGTACTGTCTCGGAATTCAGAAAAAAAAAATTCTTTCTGTCAAACATCCTTTGCTTGTTGAATGCAAGAGTGAATGGGTTATTGAATTAAGGCAGAACCTGAGAAGAAATCAAGTTGTTTAAACACATCTGTGTATTCCCAAGTGTCTTGGACACCACATGCCTTTTCTTAAAAGTAAATTTAAAAACACAGCGGAGAGAAACATGGTGAGTGAGTTTTGTCTGTCCATCACAACCATCAGAGCTTCAGACTTCACGGCAGGATTGGGGATGCCTGGGAACTGACAGTGGGCAAGGGCACTCAGTGGTTGCTGCACAGAAACAGTCAGATATAGTTCCCTAAGAGATCTGTGTCTAAGTGGGCTCCAGCTCTAGAAACAGGCCAGTGTTCGAGACCAAAATTTCCACTGGGCTGAGGCAACTGGATTTTCCTAGCACCCCTCATGGTGTGTTATCAAAAGTAGAGCAGGGAGGTAGGGTGGGGTCTGAGGAAGTAAACTCTGGGCCTCCCCATGTTATCTCAGCCTCCAAGGATGGCAGGAGCCTGCAGACCCTGGGGCTGGCACAGAACCAGCATCCCACTCTCTACTGTGCAGGTGCCACAGGACTCAACTCGGAGTGCGTGTGGTTGTGAGCTTGACAAAGCCATCGCCTTGCCTCACCTTGCCTCACCTTTCCCAAATACTGACTCTACTGTCGCTTTCCAGGACTGCAGTGCCAGGTGTATTATTCATGTTTTTTTAACGTATGAATAAATCTAGGAGTTACAAAGTATAGCTTTGTTACATGGCTATACTGTATAATGCTGAAGTCTGGGCTTTTAGTGGTAATTTTTCATCTCTGATCCCCCTCTCACTTGCCTACCCTTTCAAGTTCTCCATGTCTATCAGTCCACAGTCTATGTCCATGTGTATATATTATTTAGCTCTTGCTTATCAGTGAAAACATGTAGTATTTGACTTTCTGATTCTGGGTTATTTCACTTAAGATAATAGCTGGTAGTTCCATCCATTTTATTGCAAAAGATGTGATTTTATTTTTTTATGGCTGAATAGTATTCCATTGTATGCGTGCATCTATACCACATTTTCTTTTATTTTCTGTCTTTTATGATACTTTGACAAATCTTGCTGACTCTGGAGAGATGTATCTTCCCAGGGCTAGCGAATTCCTAGAGCTGCCAAAGGACTCCCCTGAGAATGCATCTTTCACATGCAAACGAATCAATCCAGAGCCCCCATCTACCAACCACTTCCTTTATGAGGCTCTCACAGGATGAGTCACAATTCCCCACACCAGCATCACTCCAGGGCAAGGTACCAGACAACTAGGGGGAATCTCTATACTCTGGAGGCGCCCGAAATTATTCCAACCAGCCAACTCTAAATCTGCCTACCCAACCTCCCTAATTCCATCGCATGATAACCACAACAAAGGTTTTAGCCTACACTTTCCCTTCATCCCTTTGCCTCTTGATTGACCCTGATTCTTCCCCGAGTGGCCATGCCTGGTGTGCCACACCTCCTGTTCCCAGATCTGTGAGTATAAAAGCCCCCTCCTTCATGACAGTCATTCTATATCTGCATCTCTTACCATATACGATTGAAACAAATACTGAGTGCATTGTATCATACCAAGATTCTGTCTCTCTCCAACTCCTCTGGCTCAAGCCTGGAGAATTATGAAGAAGTCACTCTTCTACCACTTCTCAAGCCCTCAATATGAGGTAGGATCTTTATTTTACTACGATCTTTATTTATTAAAAATAAATCTCTCTAGAGTTTCTAACAACATCATCAACAACCACAGCAATAAGGGGTACCAGATACAAAGTCTTACTATGAGTTGGGCATTTTCTATGGATTTTCCTTAATTCAGATAATCTCCATCTGTCAGTATTCTGAGACTGATGGCCCAAGATCGCACAGCTGGACAGAGGTGGCATTCAGTCCCAGGTGGTCTGACTCCCAGGGCAGCACAAAGAGCCAGTGCACATGCAGGGGCAGCCACACCTGGGGAGTAGGTTTCGATAGTCTTTAGAAGACTATCGAATAGTGCACAGACTTAGAATAGTGAAAAGCCTGGTTAGCAAACTGGCTGTTGGTCAGCAGACAATTACCTGGCCCCCATGAGAAAGAGAGGCTACACCCGTGTATAAATCAAGTATGATGCTAAGCAGGCTGTTTAGCGCAGCATTTATATTTTTTTCCCAGTGAGCCTCTGTGGGTGAAGGAAGCAGTGTGGCAATTTCCACGGAAACACGCTTTCCTTATATAGCTATCTTGGATTAGCACCTTGAATGCACCCCTGCTATAAGATGGCATAGGCTGCCCTACTCTCTCTGAAGACCTGGGGCTGTTGCTTTGAGAATTCTTACACTGGAGAGATTTATCTAGACAATCTTGCTGGTTTATTTGTTTAATCATTGACCAGATCTTTATCAGGGGGCCCACCTCAGGTCTGATAGGTGGTGCCTGTTATTGACATAACATACATGCCCGGAGTACAAGTTTCTGGTACCCTGCGAGTCTATGATTCTAACAACGTAGTCCTGTTCCAATCAAATCAGAATCATCATTTGTGATTTATGTTTTCACGTGTTTATATCTTATTTACCCTTAACAGATTGTAGACTCTTTAATCCTAGAACTGTGCTGCATATTTCCTTGGCATCACCACAGCATCCATATCAGCAAATTGTTTGATTTCACTTGATCACATGAATTATGTCTTCTTACTGAATATCATATGTAATCCTATCAACATCCAGTTATAAAATTATCATTTGCCTTTTAAAATTAGGACTTTGCTTTCCTTTAGACTCCAGAGTAAGTCCACACCACATATGACAGTCATGACCTTGAGAAATTACTTAACCCCCTTAAGCCTGAATTTACTCATCTGTAAATATTAGTAGTGCCCAACTCTATAGGGTTATTGTAAGGAATGAATAAAACATAAGTATTTATTTACAATGCATAGTATTAAGCACAATCTGTAGCTCATGGTAAATTCTCAGTATTTGCTAGTATTATTGTCCTTGTTTTCAGTTAGTTGTAAATTACGAGGAGAAATTCTAGAAACCATTTTTGTACTAACACCAATGAGAACCATCAAAGACACATGCTGTCTCAGCTTTAGGTTTTGGAAAAACGTCTGGGATGCCTTTATATATGCTTAGTTATTTATTTAAGGAAGGTAAACACATTTTAACACCTGCTTAAGCCAAAAAATGTCATGACACTTACCGCTGTCACGTTCTTAAGAAGTTATAGAAAAAAGCTATAGGAAGCATTTGCGTGTGTGGGTGCACATATGTAATTTACTTAACTAATTGGGGATCATCAGCTTTTATGAATTTCCTAAGTCCATGTCTCCTCCTAAATTGAGAAGAATTAAAAGTTAACCATCTACTAGAGTGTGAGTTTACCAATATGATGGAGGCAAAGGCATCAGATGATGTTTATTCAGTGTGCTTTTGGGTTCAGGAGTTAAGCCACCCTTGATGTCTCACTTATCCTGAATCTCAGACAGCCATAGCAGTTCATGTCAAAACAAGCTTCGTGGGGTAGGCTAGAAGCAGGTGGAGATGCGGCCCACAGTGCAAGAGAGTGCGTGGAGTAAAGGGGCATGGTGCACAGGCGGAGGTGCTTTTATAATTCAGGGTTTTTCCTTTCTTTTTCCTCCAGTTGTGCTCAGTAACAGAACCTCCCAGGCAAGGAACTGTGGTTAACAGGCATTGATCTGTGTACCAAAGTCAAGACCACAACCGATCAGAGGAAAGGACATGTGATTAAACAGTTCACTGCCAACTGGAAACAAAAACACAGGGCTAGCAGGAGGCATGAGCAGCGTGGTAGATTGGAAAGAATAAGGCACTGAGACTCAGAAGATCTGATCTGGGGTCCTAGCTCCAGAACAGGCATGGTTTGCAACAAGGCAGGTCACTCTCTGAGCCTCAGTTTACACATCAAACGGAAGAGGTTAGCAATTCCTAATCTCTCTCTCTCTCTCTGTCTCTCTCTCTCTCGCTCGCTCTCCCTCTCTCTGATTATTTCGTAGAGAGGATCAAATTAAGATCCTAGATGTGAACCTTTCTGCAAAACATACAAATGCAGACTTGAGTTACCATGTGGCCGGAAGCAATGCCCTCCTCGTGTCATAAACATGTTAGCCAAGGGCCTGAGCAAACCCATGAATGATAATGAATCAGACTGAATGATGACAACCAAAGTGAAAAAAAGAATCTCTCAAACAAAAAACAACAAGCATGTTACAGTCTTCCATACGCTCTAAAAGCCACTGCTACTCCTGAACCACCCGCTGAGGTTATATAATGCCCCATAAAAACCAGCGCAGTCATTATCTTCCCACCACAGGGAAACACAGCTCCACTCCATGCTTCGGGCCACAGGCATCCGAGATGGAGGCCATTTCTCCAAGGCTGAGCTGCTAACCTGGCGTACACTGGGTTGCCACGGGGAACCTGGCAGCCAGCACCTGCTGCTGCAGCTGCAGCCTGAGCTTCCCTGTTGGCAAACACCAAAAAGCATTTTGTGAGGTTGGCTGCAGGGCCCAGTGCTGAGAGTGAAGTTCCTTCCGGTGCCCTGTAGGTACGGTTGGCAGCTGGGAGGGAACACACTTCTTCCTGCATTCTCCCATGCGAGAACACGACTTCTGAGGAGCCCTCATTAAAAGGCATGTTGCCACCACAGCGCACGGCGGCAACTGCCTCCCCAGTCTCCTGTGTTCTCATCTGTGGAAGCCAGCTCCAGGTAAGGCACCATGTCCTGCTCCACAGCCGAGGGGACACTAGCTGTTCTGCCTCTTCATCTTCACTCCTCTGCTGCTAGAGCTGTCCTAAACACTCATCAGCTCCAAACCCAACCTAGACAGCGGAGAGAGTGCAGGGCTGGGTTTCCTCCTTCCCACCTGGCTGGCTCAGTGCTGACCACTAAGCCCATACCAGGACTTGGGGTCTGCTCTTATTAGCTCATAGGGCAGTTAGAGCCTTGCCTTTATCTAGAAGAATGAGAACCATGGAGTTCTGGGATTTATTTTTGCTCTGTGCTTCATATCATGATTGTTTCCACTTCTCTGAAGAGGATATTGAGGCTTAGATATCTGAACTATTTTGCCCGAGGTCAGACCTAGTAAACAGTTGGAACTCAAAGTAGAAATCTGGTCTGTTAAATTGCAAAGTTCTTTTTCTTTCCACTTCTGCAAGCTGCTTTTTCTTTTGAGAGAGCAACACCGATGGAATCTTCAGCATCATTACTTCCCCAAGAGCATAAACTGGGCTCCATTCTTGGAAATTCATCTAGGTTGCATTTATAATAAATGAAATAAATACACCTGATACATACATGGGAGAAGAGACACAAATCTCAGGGTAAAATTTCCGTCCAATTCATGGTGAACATACGTGGTCTCTGTTGAAGACTACACATCATTTTAAAAGTCGGTTTCTGGCCAGACCCCTCAGGATCCCTGTGAGTTATCACTGAGACTTTATACTTATTTAATATATACTCCACACCCATGAGATTGATGAAGAAAACCTTTTCCCCTAGGGACAGGATAGAGTTTGGTTTCTGCTGTTCAGACCACAAGAAAAGGGGGGGCAAATCAAATAAAGATGTCTAGAGAGGTGTCTTGAGCTCTTTCTGAATCTTTGTCCCATCAGCACAAACTGGAGGGCTGACGATTTCTCAGAAGTCCTGGAAGGCTTCAGGGACTCACAGAGACAATGTGAAGCCAGCTTTGGTAGCGCAGGAGCTCTCAAGAAGCCCTTGCCAAGCCTCAGAAGGATCTAGAGGCAGTGCTGCATCATTCCTTCAGGAGGCTCGGGGCAAATACCTGCCTTTCATATGACTTCTGGGCTCTGGATGGACAGATCCTCTTTGACCTGAGGTGGGCCAGCCCTGATTCAATGGGATGCATTCTACATCCTCAGAATAGCTTCAAAGGTTACTCCATCATGTTAGATTCAAGAAATAGTTTGGCTTTAACAAAGAGACAAAATATGGCCAGCTGATGTAATTTTGAAAAGGAAATTACTTTCTGTTTTTAAGGATCAACATTGCCAGGTTAAATGTGTGAGTTAATCTCAATAATGGTAGGAAAACCGGGAAATGGAAAAAATTCACAGTAATGAGGTGGGAAAGATTGAATGTGAAAGATGAGGAGACCGCATCCTGGTGCAGAGGATTTATGTGGGTACATCATGGAATGCGGTAAGCAAGGAACACAGAGCATGGTCTGGGGGCCTCACATGGTTTACCTAGTAGGCTCTTGGGAGCCTATGTAAATTTTCAAACCAGAGAATAATAATCAAAGTGAGGCTTTAAGCATTACTGGAGATCTTTTGTTCCATTTCATCAACAAACCCTCAAGATGTGCATTGTTTTCTGGCAAGTTCATTTAGAAGAAGATACAACAAGACAGATGAAGAAACATTCATCTAATACAGTATGTCAGTGCACAGGCGAAATGAAAGAGATAAAAGTAAGAACTGCATAAAACAAATACGATCCATTGACTAGGAGTGGCTGGAAGTGGAAACCGATTCAGGAGGAGATGCGGGCCAGGCAAGTTGTTGGCTCAGGAGTGAGATGACTGAGGGTGGAATGTTAACTTTTCCACTAGCAGCATGGTTGAGTCAGTTTTCCCAACTTCACAGTTTATAGTGAGGAAGTTTATAACTGGGAAAAGTGGCGTGTATTTTGACAGAAGTTCTTAAATGATAATCTCTTGCAAACCAGCCCTCTGTAACTCCATGAGAGATGAGTCCCTGAGCTGGACAGACCACATGTTTGTGGTTCCACATGGTACTTCCGATCAATCAAGAAACTTTCTACTCGCTGTAGAGTTCACTTGGTGCAATAGAGGATGCATGAATATAAGGCAATTCCTATTCTTGAGACCTTAAGGTTAGTTGTTATTGTGGGTTGAATTGTGTCCCCCAAATAAAGATATGTGGCCTTCTAACCCCATTACCTCAGAAGGTGACCTTATGTGGAGAGAGTCTTTATAATCAAAGTAAAATGAGGTAAATGACTGAAGAGAAAATTTCAACACAGACCTGGACACAGGGTAAATGCCATAAGAAATGAAGGCTGAGTTAGGGACAATGTACACATAAGCCAAAGAATGCCAGAGGTTGCCAGCAAACCACCAAATGCAAGGAGAGAAGCATGGAACAGCCTCTCTCAATGTCCTACAAAGGAACCAACTCTGCAGACACCTTGATCTTGGACTTCCAGCCTCCAGATCTGTAAGACAATACATTTCAGGTGCTTAAGCCCCCGGCTTGTAGCAGTTGGTTGTGACAGCCCTAGCAAGCTGATATGATGCAAAGACTCCAAGGAACAATTAAAGAACAAGTCAGTAGGAACAGATATGTATGAAGTACGGGTGCTGAGTAAAGGGGGAAATAAGCTGCCTAGGAAAGATTTTAAGACGTCACGGAGGCAGAAAGGCTTGAGTCAGGCCAGGAATCCCTTTGAAAGCTTATTCCCCGATTTGGCAAATCCGCAAGTGGTTTTGTATTCTTTTTCTTCTGAACACTGCTATGGAGTCTACAGCTCTTTCTCTGGGTGATATTTCACAACTCCTTTTTTATATAAAGTCCTCAGCCCAGATCTAGTGCATACCTTCTGAGTGCACTTAGGAATTCTTTCCCAATTTAAAAAATCTGTCGACCCCATGGTCTTATGACCCTATTACAGGCCATCATCCTACACCAAATCCACTTTCTGGCTGGTGGGCTGAATATTCTTCTTTTCAGTTTTCCCACCACAAAAAAATGACGACAGTATCTCCTTTCACTTACCTTGTGGTGAGTCTAAGAATGGTTTGAAAAGCACCTTAATTAGGGGACTTTTAAGCATTAACCATCAAGACTATTGTTTTAGTAAATGCCCAGGGAACACAATGGGACTATGTAGTATGTGGAGACTGTATTTTCTTCCCATGCATTTTTTTTCTTGTGTAGTGAAGACGGTTGGCCTGTCTCTTGTCATATTAGTTTCACTCCTTCACTGAGATGCTATGCCAAAGCCCTTATAGGACTTTGCAGATCACTTGCCTTCTTCTATTTACTTTTAAAATAACAATCACATTCCATGAAATTCCTTTGTCCCACACCAGCTATGTTTCTGGTATGTTCCCTGACCATGATGATGGAGATGCTTATCAGGATCACTCCCAATGTCAATGAATGATGTTTTAAGAAATGACACTGGGAGTGAAGTGAAGAAAGCAAACCATTATCTAATCTTGGCAGAAAAGTCAGGGATTGAGCTTTACAGTTCAGAGACTCTGCAGGGTCCAGCAGCAGAGGGAAATACGCTCTCATCCTTGAGTGAAGGCTGTGATTTCACTGCCTGGGTCTGTAAAGAGATATGTTATGAGCCAGAAACAATGAGTCTGGGGCCGCCACTCTCTGCCTACAAGATGGAGGAGTGGTGGAAAGGCTGTGAGGTGGGTACCAGGTTAGACCTCAGGACACCTGGTCCTAACCCTGTTTCTTTGTCATTTACGCTAAGAGTTACCCACATTCTTATGATTCCTGTTTCCTCACAGGCAGGATAAACAGAAGAAACTCTTATACTCTGATATTTTTTGATTCTGAAGCAGGCAGCTGGTTACATAATAGAAAGTGAAGTTTACATGAATTTGGACAGCAGAGATACTGTTTCTTTTACACATTGCGCGTGAAAGGATGCACCACATCCAAGGTACAACGAGGCCAATCCTCACACCAGACGTTGGTGTAGAAAAGATGAACTTGGGATGCCAAGGGCAACATCTACCTGGATTATTCCTGTTTTTATGGCATGAATCGAAAAAAAAAACAAAACACAATAATTGGTCCCCATACTAAGTCTTGCTCAAACAAGGCACGAATGCATACATTTTTCCAGGGCTATGTTCACGCCTATGCCATATGCTGCCTTGGTGTTCATCAGGTGAAATACATTCTGGTGCAGGATTTCTCCACTTCAGCATTCCTGACATTTACATGAGATAATTCTCTGTTACAGGGTGGGGTAAAGGCTGTTCCATGCCTTGTAGGGTATTTAGCAGCATCCCTGGCTTCTACTCACTAGATGCCAGCAGAAACCCCCACTTAGCTGTAGTAAATGTATCTCCAGACATTGCCAAAAGTCTCCTGGGGGGCTAAATAAACCCAGGCGAGAATTGCTGGAGTAGTGGGATGCTGTCTTACGAAAGGACTACCCACATCCAAATCACAAAGCACAGTGTTAAGAAATGTTACCCCTTCTGGAATTTGAAAGAATGTCACCACATTTAGATTACGAAGGTCAACAGACATTTGGGTGCCAATGCAACGAGACCTTGTAAAGATTTAGGAAATGTGACTTTCAGATTACTGCTGTTTTCTTTTTTTCATGACATTACTATTCTTCCAGCATCTAATGTGGAAAGAGATGTGGTGTTTTTTGTTGGATTAATATGAGGACGGTTTGGCTGTGGAGACATGGGCAGGCTACTCGCTTGTTCACATATTTACAGTCAGAAGCACCTCCTGCGAGGCTGTGCCTAGAGTAGACATTGCCCGTGCAGCTGGTTCATGATGGCATTGGGCTGCATGGACTGCTGTCTAATCACACTCCTTGAATAGGACAAAGGCCCACTGAGTAGGCTTGAACTCACATACATACCTGACTCGTAATGGAACGGAGTAATCACGGAAAGCAAACTACTCAGTGCAATGATACTGCCATTGTTCTAATGTCACTTGGAATCTGAAGCCACTAGAATCAGAATGTAAGCCAATCAACAAAGCCCAGGATCCTATATAATCATGGATCAGGAACTAAGAAAATACAGATTCACTAGTATTGTGCACAGGTGGTTTTTGAAAGCTTACATATCTTTGTTTTCTCAGAGGGTGAAGATTTTCTCTGATGAATAATATTTAAAAGGAAACATACCAAAATGTCTGGAGACAACTCCAGAAATATTACAAAGTACTTTGATCAATGACAGCTTTGTGGAATGTGATGTATCCTTTTGAGAAAAAGACCTATTCATTGCGTTTGGTACATATCAGTGAATTTCTTAAATGGACTAATCTAATTCCTAAATACTAATTTCTCACATATACCAAGGTGCTCAGCTCCCACCTCCACCCCAACAACCCAAGTTCTTAACTACCAACCCTCAAAGAGGCAGTGAGTTAAGTGGACCCACTCTTTCAATTTTTAGCCAAGTCTACACTGTCCCTTCTCAGATGACATTTTCAACTGAGCCCTTAAAACTAGCCTGAAAGGGTAAAACAAATGAACACCTTTCTACAAAAGGGAAAGAATCTCAATAATATAGCTCCAAATGAGAGAGCTGCTGGAGTTTGAGCACCTTGGAGAAGGAAATGCAACACGCCACCCAAACTGGAAGCTACAGGTGTGAGGGCACAACCACCCACCAAAGGCAGTAACAAGCAGTGCCTAGAATTTGGCATTGTTCATGGGAATATTTATACACTTAAAAATATAATTATAAAAGACAGAAGGTATGGAGAGAGAGATGAAGGAAAAGAGAAGAATGAAAGGATTGTTCTATTCCTGGCCACCATTAACACCATCAAATTAAAATAAATCCCAGATGAATAGGACAAACAGTATTGAGGCAAACACTGAATTCCAGGGGGGACCAGGCCTGTGTTGTAAAAACAGGACCATGTGCTTTGGGAGGAATGCTGTGTGCTCAGCCTTGTTTATAACATGGCAAAGGATTCAAGAATGGAATCTGTTCCTCTTGACCAAAAAAAAAAAAAAAACCTCACCCTCCACTGCTTTCCACTCTTTGTTTTTTTCAGATCCCAGATCTGAAAGCTGGGATTCTAGGGTGAGTTTTTGAAATGCTTTGTTTTGGCCTGTTTTCATCCAAGTAGCTGGAAGGTGGAGAGGAATGGGTGGCAGGGCAGGGAGCCAGGGAACTGAACCGTGAGGGAGAAAGCTTTGTTTTTTCAAAAAGAGATCAACGTACGGAAGTGAAGCATTTCTGAAGGAGCTTTCCAGACTTTTCGGATCTGTGGTATTTTTAGGCAGGTTATTATTATGATTATTATTTTGGATAATGTATGAGATCTGGAGATTCAAAGAGGAAAAGCTCCCTCTCACTTTAGTGAAACAAAATCTCACCCTGACCTTATTCTGTCTTAGGTAAATTTCCTGAGGATCCTTTAGTCTCAGGATGGGTTAACTAAGCATGAAGGTAGTGCACTGAAAAAAGCATGCATTTAGGGGTCTAAGGTCTTTTCTACCTCTTCCTGGTTGCAGCATCTCGGTATGTTACCTGTTCTTGTGAAGCCAAAAGGAGAATAGTAATATCTTCATTGCAGGAGTTTCTCAAGGCTCAAATTAGAATACATCTATAAAGTAACCGGCAGCAGGCCCAGCACACAGGGTACAAGAGAAATGGTAGGCTCCTTCCTGCTGCTCCTCCTCAAAGACAAGCCTCTTCTACAGTATCCCTAATATTGGAATATACATTCTGCTTGAACACAGGTAGAGATGAACAGCTCCCCACCTCCTCGGGGAGCCTACTCTGTATAGGTAGTTCTCCTTGTTGTGAAGAAGAGCTACTGGGAGCAAGTATTGGCCTTCCTCTACTTTCTACTGACAGAACACTGTCATTTAACTGCAACAACACAAACAACTAACATTTATTGTACATTTACTTTGCATACTGGCCTAAGAGCTTTTCACGCATTATAGAATTTAATACTTAAAACACTCAATAAAGTAGGAGTTAATATTGTCCTCGTTTTACATATGGGGAAACTGAGGCTTTGAGTGGTGACACAACTTATCAAAAATGTCTTACTCAACAAGTGGAAGAGCCGAGACTTGAACCCAAGTCACTATCAGTCCCAATTCATGCTGCAATCCCAGAGTATACTGCTGTCCTTGGTAGGGCAAGCATTTAGTGTAGTGTTGGATTCAGAGGGGTATTCAGCAAATGGAGAATGAATGAATGAATAAACAAATGAATGAATGAATGAATGACCATATCACACATATTAAAGGAAGCATTCTATTTGCAAAGTAGTCAGGACCTGGGCCATGTCAACCTCTATTTTGTTGGGGTCCCACTTTCCATACACTCTGGCCTCATCTTTATTGCTTAGGCTGTCTTTGTAACTTAGTACTGCTTTTTATTTTTTTGAGACAGAGTCTCGCACTGTCACCCGGGAAGGACTGCAATGGAGCAATCTCGGCTCACTGCAACCTCCACCTCCTGGGTTCACACGATTCTCTTGCCTCAGCCTGCTGAGTGGCTGGAATTAAAGGCACACACCACCATGCCGGGCTAATTTTTTGTATTTTTAGTAGAGATGGGGTTTCACTATGTTGGCCAGACTGGTCTTGAACTCCAGACCTTGTGATCTGCCTGCCTTGGCCTCTCAAAGTGCTGGAATTACAGGCGTGAGCCACCGCACCTGGCCAGTACTGCTTTTAAGGAGACAAAAATGTAAAGCATGCACTCTGTCTAGTGTAGAGCTTCCTGGGGGTGGGGGCAGGGAGAGGGAGAGAGAGAGATAGAGAGAGAGAATGTGTGTGTGTGTGTGTGTGTGTGTGTGTGTGTGTTGTATGCATTCCCATTGATGTGCAGTTCTAGTCACACAGATTTTTAGCAGCATGTTATTTACTGTTTAAGGTTTTCATCATATTCCCTTACAACTTCTCTGCTTTTTCTTTCCTTTTTTCCAATGAAAAATTATAAGATGAAAAGCTATGGAATTTTGGGAGGTTTCCTTATCAAGCCTAAAATATACATGTATATTTTTTATTTTAAGATTATATTTAGTACAATTTAGACAGACACATTTTCAACAGATTTGGTGGTAGTGATGCAGGAGTGGGGCTTTGCAGTGATCCACAGAGTTCTGTTTAACTGCAGTCTCCAACCTCCCCCTACACTTCCATGCCCTGTTTCCAGGCAGGAACATGCTCAGGAGGCCTCAGGGCAATACATGGGCTGCCCAGCATCCTGGCTGCTCACTGTGGTCCCTGCTCTGTCCCTGGGCCTATTTCTCACCCCTGAGCTCTTGCTTTTTCCCTGTGACTCTCAGCCTAATGACTTGATTCTACTAACATAAGTGTGTTTTTGTCTGTCGGAGTTCAAATGTCTGAGTACCTAATAACCAAGACCAGCCTCCTCTTTCAACCTCTACTAGGAATGTGTGTCTTGGTTCAAAAGCCCACTTAGAAATTTTATCCTAAATCATACCCCTCGTACTCAAACATCACCTGATGTCCTTTATGCACATTCATGCCAATGAGGAAGTTAGAGTGCAGTGCCACTAAGACAGGCTGCTGAGCCAACAATTCAGTCATACAACGTCACATTGGACTGCAGATAGGAGAATTTTGGAAAGAATCATCTCTGGTTAAAAAAAGACTCACATGATTTTTGTGTTTTGCTTATCCTTTCTTTTAATTAAACATCTTAACTTGGCTGTATTTCCACTATGATCAGTCACGAGCTCTCTCAGACTGTAAACTATTAGTGGCAGGGCATAACTATTACCATACTAGTTTCAGTGTCAATTATCCAGCATTACATGATGCAGAATTACATCCTTAAAAATAATTATGTGTGCTGTTGGGGGCTGTGCATACACAGAAGAACTGAATCAACTGGTATGAAATGGATTCACCAGTTTTAGCTGACTTTAGCAATGCAGGCAACCTAATAAAAACTATTTTTTGCTATGAGCATTAGTAAGTAGGATTGCCGTGAGTTATCTCTGAGGTGGTTCTGACTTTCTATCCTACTGTGCCTATGTAGACAGACACCAGCCTCATGATCTATGCCGGTGGCGTGGATGTACACTGCATACATCCCAGAGTTTTTTCTTCAGGTATCACTCAGTAGACAATGTTAAGATCACAGGCTTTTCACTTTCCCACTCACTCACACCACATAATATATAAAATACTAAGAGCAAAACAGGAGAGATTAAGATGAGACTTATCTACTTTCAAAGGGTCATTCTCATACTGAGTTCTGGGTGCTCTTCAGTGCTGTCAACAGATCATAACTTCTGGAAACTTTTTGTTCACAGCCTGGTTCAGCCACTATAGGGCTGATGAGGAATGTGACACATGAGGACTTCTGATTCTAAATAACCAATAACCTAAGGAGGCCAGGCTATTACCGCTAAGATTATCATCAGGTAATGGAACCACACATCCACAAGTCTCATGGTAGAAATCAGAGCTTTAGGAGCAAAAGAAAAAAAATTCTGTTTTACAAAAGAATGAAGTGTTAGTTGAGGCCACAAGGATATTCAGGATCGTTTTACATTTGTTACATAAAAACCAGAAGATTCTACATCCGAATAAATAAAGTTAATATTAATAGCTTAAGACATCAGTAGCTCTGATTCAGCTGGGTGTCTAGAAAGCTCTGGCCATGTCTTTTTTCTCATCAGGCCACCAAACCTGACATGTCAAAATGGTAGAGTAACAAGTGTTTTCTGTTAGGGCTATTTTAGAACTGCTTCTCATAAAACAGCAGTGAATAATATTGTTTATGGAGTTCTACTACTGTAGGTGGGTACACCATAAACCAACATCCCTGTGGATTTACTTCCCCATATCCAACCTTCCCCAGACTGCTCCACAGCACAGACGGGAGGGCAGAAGACCCATTGGTGGGTGAGCATATTTCTACTGCATCTTCCAATTGCGGCCTAGAGCGCTATCTACAGATCTCACTGTACATGAAAAAGGAACGGCAGTCGTTGAGATCAGCGCTGGAAGCTGTGAATACAGTCAATATGTCTACTGAATGGTACATATGTTTGACTAGAAACAGACACATGGGTTTATGTGTATACAATTTTATTCTGTGCAGGGCAAGTGAAATCTCTGGGGTCTTTAATGCTCACCACTCAACCTTGAAGAGGAAAGCTCTGTAACTCTCCCAAGGTTGGGAAGAGGTCTCCACAGAGTCAAGTATGGTGCAAGTGCCTGGTGTGAGGAGAGACTCCCCGGAAACGGGGCTACCACTCCACTCAGGTGTTTTCCATATGCAGCTGTGACTGCTAGAGACACTCCTGTCAATGGTTAGCTTGGCCTTGGATTCAACGTTATTCTCTCTGCCCTGAACCATCATATTATAACAAGAACTTTCTCACCACAGTGCCCACCCACCACTGGCCTGGCTTATTAAAAGCCCCAAAAAAACTATAACGGTCCCAGTCTCCCTTCTCTTTAACTAGAACAGGGGCTGCTAAACGGCCTCTTGCTGCCTTTTGCGTGTGGTGCTAATTAACATGATCCAAGTTACAATATGTGCTAAAGATTCCAGTTTTGTTACTTATTTAATGAGCTTCGTGGGATTTGAACATGAGGCTCAAAGTAGCAGGGGAAACCTCATAATTAGTTTCAATTACAAGAAGTTCCTACGCATTAAGACTATTTGATGAACTGCAAAGGGAAGGAACTACCGACCAGATACAAATCACTAATTTTGTTTCATTTATTATTATACTTATTTTCTTCCTAATTAGTGCTGATTGGCTTATGATCCTAATTAATGCAAAGGAATTTGGAATGGTATACAATGGTATGGCTTAGAAGATGCCAGCATGTACAACTGCTAAATTATTGCTAATTGTTATTTACATGAGGCCTGGAAGACTAAGTAATGCAATGCCTAATTAGCATTAAAGATATGGTATCCATTTCCAATTTACACTAAGGCAATGGAAATCAAATCGTTAGTCTAAAAACCTTGATCTTTGGATCTCAAGAATTGTGCCATTGTATAGTGACCCCTCCCCTAAGGGGAAACTGTTTTGTCTTCCGTTGCATCTTGCCAGGGCTTGGCTAGAACTTTGCAAAAAAGTAACACAGGAACACTCAGCATAACACTGGCAATGGGCTGCAGTATTTAAGGATTAGAGCTGGGAGCCACCTGGCAAATAGGCCAAGCATAAGGCCTGGGTTTCTTCCAACACTGGAAGGTGTGTGTGCTTGCTGGGGAGTACAGTCTGGAGATGGCAGGTTTCTGGGAAGGCCTAAGGCCATCCTGACATCATGGTGCTTATGAGCGATATCTATGGAAGACTAGGGATGCCTGTTTTGAAGGGCTGGAGGCTCAGCTAGTATCACAGGGGCAGATGCTGCCAGTCTGATGGAGGCTGTAGCGATACAAAGAACAAAGAGATGGTCCTCGAACTGGGAGACCTACCCTTCAACTCTTAGTCCAAAACTTTCCCAAGACGTCCTGCTCATCCCTGATTACACCACCTCTGTTATGGCAAATGCTTCCCCTCATTCTAATCTGATCTTCTCTAGTCAATAAGAAGTCTCAAAGGAAACACTGGGATACTCGCTTCAGCCGAGGCCGGCCTGTGCTCCCTCTCACTGCTTTTTGCACAGGAGTGTCTAACACTTTGCCTTTTACCTACCCATTTTCTTCCACCAGCACCATATTTTTTCCTGTTGTCTTCTCCCTTGTCTCTGCCTTAACCCAATGCTCTGCGGGCTGGAAGAGTATTGGAGTAGCAGCCAGAAGACCGGCCTGACTTGATGTTACAAGACTAATTTCACCTCTCAGGACGTGAGGGTCTCCATCTTGTAAAACAGAAATGCTAACATCTACCGCTCCATCCCTTTCTCACAGAGTGTGTGGAAGCACAAATGGGATAACATATGGGAAAGCCCTGTGGAAATCAGAAAGTTGGATATGAATGGGGAGGATTCAGAGAGTCAGTTTAGCAGTTTTATCTTCATGGGTAGTTTCTCAGTGCCTCACAGAGTTCAAATCCAGTCTGTAAGTACTTCCCCTTTTCACCGTCAGGCCTACCTGTGGACAGAGAGACACCTCCTGGAGGTGACTCAGCAGAGCTGAACGGAGCCAAGGAGACAAAGCTGGCTCTGCCCAGACCCCTGAACTTTACCCCACAAGTTCCTCTTCTCTGAGTACCCTGTAGAGGGAGAGGTTTGCTTTACTGACAGTCTGGCCCAGGGCAAGCAGGCTGTAGTGTCTGTAATTCTCTGAGAGATGCTTTGGAGAAGTTTTCATGTGTTCAGGCAAATATTGCTCCTGGCTATCAGGCTTTATTTAAACATGGAATTCTCTGCAGCCTCATAAGTATTTTAAACTTTTTGAGAGAGAAAAAGAGAAAAGGAGGGAAGGAGAGAGGAAGAAACAAGAACAGCAGCTACCTGATGTTTAATACACATCAACTCTGTATTGGGTTTTTGGGGATGCTTCATTTGAACTTCACTGCGGGCCTGTTGAATTTTGTTTCTCAAAGTTGGTAAAAACATTTTCCTGGAAAACATCAGTTCAAAACATTGGTAAGTGTTATGGCCGATATATGCGCCATAAAACTCAGATGTTGGAAACAATCCTCAGTGTAACAATGCTGGGAGGAGGGGTCTAATGGGAGGTGTTTAGGGCCCAGCCTCATGAATGGATTAATGCTGCTATTTAATATAACAAGGGCTTTTGGGAGTTGGTGTGCTTTCTTCTGCTATTCATTCACATGAGGAGATAGTGCTCATCTTTCTTTATTGCCTTTCACCATGTGAGGATGCACCAAGAGGATCCCTGGCAGACACTAATGCCAGCATCTTGATTTTGGACTTCCCAGCCTCCAGAGCCATGATAAATAAATTTCTGTTCTTTATGAATTGCCTAGTCTGTAGTATTCTGCTTTAGCAGCATAAATGGATGAAGGCAGGATAAATTATCTATGCATATTTTATACACACACATAAACATACACACTAAAGTCTGCATATGTACATTTAAAAAATGTGGTCTTCGTATGTAAGTCTGCATATTTATGTTTGAAATGTACATTAAAAATGTAAACAACATGGTCAGTCATCTACCACCACTCAGCTTAAGACAGATAATCTTGCTAATACCTTCGAGACTCCCATGTGTATTACTCCCAACCCACACCAGGCTCCTTTGGGTAAACTTAAGCAAAGTACCTTTTTCTTCCTAGTGAAGTGAATTCCCACACCTGGGCAAAAGGCTTCGGAGTATCTTAAAGGACTGATATTTAGCTCTAATCACTCCCTTGGCTGGAGATCCTTGCGCAGTGTACAACCACACATGGCAACCTTGACCAACCGCCCTTCTTTGCAGTTTTAGCATACATATGGATCTCTGAACAGTATGTTTTTTTTCGTATTTTCAAATTTTATAGATATTGGGCCACATGTTCTCTTGCTCAACATGCTATTTCTAAGATTCAGCTAATATGTGTAGATGTGGCTCACTCATTTTCTTGGCCAGTAATCTTCTTTTGTATGGATATTCCACCATGTATCTACATTATTGTCAATGGGCAACCAAGTTGTGTCCAGTGTTTGGTTCTCACAAAAAAATTTTCCCTGTGACCACTTTGGTATTTATCTTCTATGAATGAAGGCAAGAGTTTTGCCAGAATAGACATGGATGAATGAAACTGTTAGATAAGATGTGGAAAATGTTTGTCTTTAATTTAACTACATAATGCCAAATAGTTTTTCAAAATTTTTGTGTCAACTGATATTCCTCCTAGCAGAGTAAAAAGGAATTATCATTACTCCCATCATTCTTTAATCTTTAGCATTCGCAGATTTCAATTTTTGCCAGTGTGGGTGATTGTGGCTTTAATTTGGATTTTTCTGATTATAATTTCACTGGATTATAAGAGTAATCCTGTAATTTAATTTGGATTTTCCTGATTATAATTATCAGGAAAATTACTGAACATTTTTTTTTCTGTGTCCTCTCACGTAAAGTACCTTTTCATGTCTTTTACCCAGGTTTTTTTTTTTTTTTT
>NW_016107375.1:6682022-6683566 GCF_001604975.1 Cebus imitator
AAAAAAAAAAAAAAAAAAAAAAAAAAAAAAAAAAAAAAAAAAAAAAAAAAAAAAAAAAAAAAAAAGATTTTAAACTATTGATCCAATTTATTTAATGATTAAAGAAAAATGTGGGCTATTTCTTCTTGAATTGACATTTTTAAGTATATTCTTTTCCCAATCTATGTCTGTGCCATCTAAGTGTTCAAATATGTTGACATACAGCTGTTCATAATGCATTAGTCTTTTCATCTCAATTGCATTTGCAGTTACATACTCTCCATAACACTGTTTTTTACTTTTTACGTCTCTCCCTAATTTTTTTCTTTGCATTCTGTCCTTCTTTACCCCTCAATTATTATTGCCATAATTTTTATTAGTCTTGATATTAATCATAATTTTAATCTTAATCATAAATATAATCTTTATCATAATTTTGTATCACTTGATCTTAGCCAAAAGGCTGAGAAGCAATTTTTTTCATCTATCAGTCTTTAAAAAAATTGTTGGCTTTATTCATCCTCTCTATAGCATGTTTTGCATTTTATTGATTTTTGTTTTTATCTTTATACATTCCTTTCTTTTACTTTCTTTGAATATATTCCTTTTAAAAATAATTTCCAATTTCTTAAGCCATATGGTCTTTCTTGTTTTAGCCTTTCTTATTTTCTAATGTAAATCTTTAAACTTCTAAACTTCTCTCCAAGAACCAGCCTAGCTGCACCCTACATGTTTTGACATGTAGTATTTTCACTATTATTCAGTTCTAAATATTTTAACCCATGAGTTAAATAGAAGTGTTTTCTAACTTCCAATGATTTGGGGCTTTTAATGTTTATCTTTTTATTACTGAGCTTAATCTGTTTTTTGTTAGAGAATACAATCTCTATGACACTGACTCTCTGAAAGTTGTTAGGCATGCTCTATAGCCCAGTATGTCATCAATTATTATTGTTCTACATGTGCTTTGTTGTATTTTCTATTAGTTGGATGTGACACTTATGTATGTTTATTATAATTAGATTTGCAAATTGTTTTTCTCCAATTTGTTATATTCTTACTCATTTGTGTTTTGTTTGATTCATTACTGATAAAGATTTGTTAAAGTCTTCTATTCTGAGATGAAGTTTGTGAATTTCTCCTTTGTCATCTTTATGTAGTTGTAAACTACTTTATTATGTGTATGTAAGTAGAAATTTTAAAATTTCTTGGTTTTAATTCCGAAGATTCCATCATTTCAGCTGTGCTATGACTCCTTTTGCTGTCAATAACTTCAAGGAAAAAGTCATTAAAGACTATTTTGGATGGTATTTACCTAAGTATACACAATTTCTACTCCAACTTATCTGACACATCTTTTTACATACCTTTCTTTTCAGTCATATATTTTCATATATTTTCGGTAAATGTTTTATAACAAGCATATTTCTAGATTATAAATTTGAAGATCCAATATGGCCTTTTTAAAGCTTTATGTTTGCTGTTTTTATTTTATTTGGATTACTTCATTATTTATATTGTCCAACTTTCCATTTCTTATGTTTTTTCCTTTTTTTTTTTTTTTT
>NW_016107375.1:6683576-6690313 GCF_001604975.1 Cebus imitator
TTTTTTTTTTGAGATAGGAGTCTCATTCTGTTGCCCAGGCTGGTGTTTGGTGTCTCAGTCTTGGTTCACTGCAACCTCCACCTCCTGGGTTCAAGCAATTCTCCTGCCTTAGCTTCCTGAGTAGCTAGGACTACAGGTGCATGCCATCATGTCTGGCTAATTTTTGTATTTTTAGTACAGACATGGATTTACTATGTTGGTCTCAAAATCCCGACCTCAGGTAATCTGTCTGCCTTGGTTTCCCAAAGTGTTGGGATTACAGGCGTGAGCCACCACTTCCTGGCCCATTTCTTCCCTTTTGGTTTTTTTTTTTTTTCTCTCTCTCTCTAATGGTTTGTAAGTTATACCTTTAGTTCTATCTGTTTAGTGGCTAACCTAGATATTATAAAACCCAAATTTAATGTAACAACATGAAAAGGTAGTATCTTTATCATTTTCTAAAACATTAAGACAGCTTTTGAATATTTTAACCTGATTACTCCTATTTAAAACATTGTTATTTAGTACTTCCTATGTTTTTCTTAACATTAAAAATTGAACATTCTTTTTTTAAATTTTTTATTATTTATTTTATTTACTTATTTTTAAAGACGGGGTTTCACCATGTTGGTCAGGCTGGTCTTAAACTCCCGACCTCAGGTGATCCACCTGCTTTGGCCTCCAAAGTGCTTGGATTACAGGCGTGAGCCACCACGCCCGGCCCAAAAATTGAACATTATTTTTAATGTTTTGTAGAGCCAGAGTGTGTGTGTGTGTGTGTGTGTGTCTTGTGTGTGTATATGTGTATTTTATTTATTTATTTATTTTTGAGATAGGGTCTTTCTCTATTGCCCAGGGTAGAGTGCAGTGATATGATTATAGCTCATTGCAACCTTGAAATTCTGAGCTCCCGCAATCCTCCCACTTCAGCCTCCTGAGTAGCTGGGACTACAGGCACACCTCACCAATGCCCAGCTATTTTTTTATTTCTGTAAAGACAGGGTCTGAGTATATTGCCCAGGCTGATCTTAAAACTCCTGGCCTCAACTGATTCTTCCACTTTGCCATTCTAACATGCTGGGATTTCAGGGATGAGCCCCTGTTCCTGGCCAATTTTCAGATATTTAAATATAAGTTTATCCATATTTTTCTATTCTCTTTGTTCACTATGCCCTTCCACATCTCCAACCTTATTTCTGGAAAATGTTTTCTCTTTCTGCAGTATACACTTTGGAAATCTCTCTTAGGTTGAGTCTATTGCTAGAAAATACTCTCAATTTTGTTAGACTTAAAGCATCTTTAATCTTGCTTTTGAAAGATGATAACTGCTCTGGATTTTTCTCTGGCTCCACAAGTTATTTTTCTCTATAAATTTTGAAGGTAGTTTCTAACTGTGTACTGGATTTTCTTGTTACTGTTGAGATGTTGGCTAAAAGCCTAATGATTGTTTGTTTTGAAGGTTATCTATCTTTTCCTCCTGGTTTTTGTTTGACTACAGAATGTCCACTTAATTTTTTTTAATCCTGTTTGGAATTTCTTGGGCTTTCAGGTTCTGAGGATTGATGCCTTTCATTAATTCTAGAAATTCTTAAGGATTACATATTCAAATATTCTTTTCATCCTATTCCTTTTACTATCTCTTTTCTGGAGCTTCAATAAAATGTATGAAAAATCTGTTCTTTAACTTATGATTCTCTTAACATTTGTTTCTACTATTTTTTGCCTATATTACATATATTTTCTTTGGATCTATCTTCAAGTTTAGTGAGTCTCTCTTTAGCTATTCCTAATCTGCTACAGCATCCGTCATTGTGTTTCTAATTAAAATTATTATGTATTTCATTTTTAGACATTCTATTTGGGTAGTTTTCAAGTCTTGCTGTATTTCATAATCTATTGTACTTATGCTTTTGATGTTCTTCTTTACTTTTAAAACATATTGAGCTTACTTAGCTTGTAGTTGAGGGGATTCATATTTTTGCAGACATAGTGGGTCTAATTTTACTGCTGTTGCTTCTGCTGACTCTTTTAAAAATTTGTTTCCTCATATTTTGCATTATGATATTTTATCATGATTTATGTTTTTGGCATTTATTCTATGAAAATTACTTGAGTCATGGTTACTAAGTGCATTTTTCCAGAGATAACATGCACTTGTATTTGCTAGGTGCCTAGGGGTTCCACCAAATCAGGGGTATTTTAAACCAAAAATTTCATTTGGTCATTTTTAGTCACAAATAGAGTAGCAATTTTGACCCTCCTCCCCTGTGCCCCCCATCATATGAGAACTGTCTTGAGATTGAGATTTCTCAGAGGTTACTGGTCCCTGCAACTATAGCAAAGACTATGATGGACTATATACTGTTTTAGTCTTTTGCTGAGAGTTTTGCCTTATAAAATCTAATCTTTTTGAAGGAATTTTTGGTCTACTTCCTATATTGCATGGGAATTACATTTGGTTTCTCTCCCTATAAGCAACCAAATAAACAAAACAGTATGAACATTTAGAGACAGGCAAATGGCTGCAGAAAAACCCACCAACTTTAAGACTAGCTACCTCTTTGTATTAAAGCTTTCTTGTCAATTTCGGCATCTGAGAACCCCTACCCATGCTTCTAACCTGAAAATACATGTAAACAGATCTCTTGCACCTCATTCAGCTTTTAAGTGTTTTATATTAGAAGGGTTTTGAGGTATATCTTGCCTGCTGTATCTTAAAAACAGAAGCCTTTTATGTGATTTTAATCCCAACGTCAGTACACAGTGACCCAGTGACTTCTCTCCTTCTCCATTATCATCACTTATTTGTTCTTAGCCTTATTCAGACAACCTGAAATTTCATTAATTAACTAGAGATGCTATATAATAAATAATGTACAGTGTCTATTGAAAAGTCATTTTAACTTAGTTTTGTAAATATGTCCTATGATGTGAATTTTAAGCCACTTTTCAAATCCTAGGTCAAAAGTTCGAAACATGATATTTGTGTCCCCATTTTTCCAAATCGTACGAATGTGTATATATTTCTATTTTTTCTACAAAACGGTGCATACTTTTCAGCAGATTCTAAAAGAAATATGTAGACTTTTCTAAAAAGGTTAAAAATTACTTATCTTAGAAGAATATCAACAGTTAAACAGTTTCACATTTATAGGAGAATTCTGGAAACTATGTCTGGGAAAAGGGAATGAAAAAATATCCCATGAGAAACACAGTATATATAGCTGTATCTATATATGTCTGTCTATCTGGCTGTAGACTGATTTTCCTATTTTCATATAATCAAACACACATGGCCACACTCTCATACATACATGCACATGCTGCTGTGCCACAACATAATAGTAAATAGGGCAAGGGACTGGGATTATCAATATTAAATTTGTTTTAATTATGTGTATTTTTCCATAGAAACCTTGAAAATAATAAACTGCTTTATCTTCACGGAGGACCAAACCAATCATTGCTGAGAAAACTGACAGCACTCCTATCTAAAATGGGTAATTCTAAACTAACATTACCCATTTTGACCTCCTGGCCAGACTTGGCTCCAAGTGATTTGGCTGTTTCCATAAATCACATCTTCCTTTCAAAGACAAAGACATTTCAGATGTTTAGAAGAATGTGGCAGAGCTTGAAAGAATTTCCAAGAGAGCTCCAAAGCATTTTAAGCAGAGGCAGCTGAACCAGAATCTATGTTGTCTAGTGACTGTTATTGATAGACAGGCAATAATACTAATTGCGGGTTTGCATGCCACTGACTTCATGAGTCTCTGTGTTTTATCACATCTTATTGTCTCTCTCAAACATGTGTGACTAGAGGGCGGTCAGCAGGAAAACTCTGGGGGCTCTTCTGGAGAAGGAGCTTTAAATATAGTCATACATGGCATAACATTTCGGTCAATGATGGACCACATATATGATAGTGGTCCCATAAAACTGTGGTGAAACTGAAAAATTTCTAAAATGCCTGGTGATGTTGTAAGCTACTGTACTATCATAGAGGCTATTATAAAATGCTTTACACAAGTGTTTGTGGTGATGGTGGTATAAACAGATTTATTGCATGGCTAGTCATATGTAAGCCTAGCACATAGGATTATGTATAGTACATAATATTTAATAATAATAAATTACTGTTACTGGCTTTAGTTACTATACTATCTATTATTATTTTAGAGTACACTCCTTCTACTTATAAAAAAAAAGTTAACAGCCTCAGGCAGATCCTTTGGGAGGCATTTCAGAACAAGGCATTGTTATCATAGGAGATGAGAACTCCACATGTGTTATTGCCCCTGAAGACCTTCCAGTAGGACAAGACTCATACTGATGAGCCTGGCCCTGTGTAGGCTTAGATGAATGTACGTGAATGTTTATGCCTCAGTTTTCAATCAAAAAGTTTAAAAGGAAAAAAAAAATCAAAATAATAAAAGGCTTATAGAATAAAAATATAAGAAATATTTCATACAACTGTATAATGTTTTAAATGTATTACAAAAGTGAAAAAGTAAAAAACAACTTAAGCTTATAAAGTTAAAAGTTACAGTCAGTTATATTTAATTTTTAATGAAGAAAGAATTTTTTATACCTTTAGGGCACAGCATTTATAAAATATATAGTAGTATATGTAAATGTCCTAGGCCTTCACAATCATTCACCACTGACTCACTGACTCATCCAGAGAAGCTTCCAGTCCTATAATCTCCATTCACAGTAGGTACCCTAGAGAGATGTACCGTTATGTATCTTTAACACTGTATTTTTGCTGTACCTTTTCTATGTTTAGATACTCAAATGCTTACCATTGTGTTACAATTATCTATAGAATTCAGTACAGTAACATGCTGAGAAGGTTTGTATGCTAGGAGCAAAAGGCTACACCATATATCTTGGGTGTGCAGCAGGCTATCCTATCTAGATTTGAGTTAGTACACTATGACGTTCACACTGGGATGGAGAGGTTTGGTGATGCACACTAGAAGAAGCAACATCATTTTATAGTTGTTACACACCTACTCTCTGTCATAATGTAGATTTTTCTAACTCACTTTAAAATTAAAAATCTATAAATTGGTTGCTCTTTCCCTCTGGGAACAAGACTCTAGTGGAGTATTGAATACTCTGGTTCTCTGCTCCATATATTGTTTCTAAAACAAAAAGTCTTATATTAGCTTTCCCTGTAGGATCTCTGTGGCCTTCACTGTAAATCTGTGAGGAAATCATGGTATTTTTGGCAATGCAGCTGGCTAAAGGTTGAACAGTGAAAATGAACAATGGAGAATTCACAGCCTTAAAAGCTGATTACAAGTAATCCTGCAGATACTAAATGGTGGATTACAGAGTGATTACTGACAAATTGATAGACTGGCATCTAGACACTGTAAAAACTATGCAGTTGTATTGAAGATTTAAGTTAAGAACATTTAATAGAAGAAAAGGAGTCATCACACAAGCAACTCTGCCCTTGCGTGAGATTCACACGAAATAAATAAGAATGTGCTCCTTGACTGATTCCACAGCTTAAAATAGTTCAACGTTAATAAGTGTATTAAGCCTAAGCCAGAATTATTATTACTGTTATATTATCACATGTACAGTTGTCTGGGCCACTTAAGAAAGCAACAAAGGAATAGCATAGCTCTAGAGAAATAAAATCTGAACAAAACTAGACTCTGAACAAGTAACAAGTTATCTGAAAATGGAAACAACAGTACCTACTGCTTAGCTCTGAGGCATTGCCCATTTTCTGCAAATTAAGCACATAAACTTTTTTTTTTTTGAGATCGAGTCTTGCTCTGTCATTCAGGCTGTAGTACAATGATGTGATCTTGGCTCACTGCAACCTCCGCCTCCCGGGTTCAAGTGATTCTCCTGCCTCAGCCTCCTGAGTAGCTGGGATTACAGGCACTCACCACCATGACCAGCTAATTTTTGTATTTTTAGTAGAGACAGGGTTTCACCATGTTGGCCAGGCTGGTCTCAAACTCCTGACCTCAGGTGATTTACCCGCCTCAGCCTCCCAAAGTGCTCGGATTACGGGTGTGAGCCACCACGTCCAGCCTAAGTATGTAAACTTTAAATCATGTAATCTTAAAATTCATGCCTTCTCTGCAAATTAAGCATGTACACTTTAAATCACTGCAAGGTACATTAGTAATGATAATAATTAGTAACGTGATAACCAACCAACTCATAGTTGTTGGTTATCAGGCACCATGAGAGAAAAAAATGCTTATGTGTCAGGCACCATGAGAGAAAAAAATGCTTTACATGTGTGACCTTATTTAATCCACACCACATCCTGAAGACATATAATAATGATGCCAGCATCACTTTATCATTGTACATAATTCTGTAGTTATAGCATATACGGCAGGGGCCCCAACCCAAGGCCATGGACTGGTAGGCTATTAGGACCTGGGATACACAGCAGGAGGTAAGTGGCAGGGACAGGGGGACTGGGCATTTCTGTCTGAGCTCCACCTCCTGTCAGATCAGCAGCAGCATTGGGCCTGAACCCAATGTGAACTTCACGTGTGAGGGATCTAGGTTGCATGCTCCTAATCAGAATCTAATATCTAATGATCTGAGGTAGAACAGTTTCTTCCTGTGAAATTACCCTCCCTTCTCCAAACCCTACTCCCCTGCCCTGGCCATCTGTGGACAGGGCAAAAACCAGTCCCTAGCACTAAAAAAGTTGGGGACGACTGATATATATATATATATATATATATATATATATATATATATATATA
>NW_016107375.1:6691226-6709537 GCF_001604975.1 Cebus imitator
AAAATAGTTCAACATTACCTCCTCTTTCCGTGCCTCATGTTCCTGATTCGTATAACAGGGATAAGAGTAGTGCCTAGTTCTTAGAGCTGGTTGGTGGAAAAACAGTTGTGCATATGAAACACTTAGAATAGCACCTAACACTTCATAAGCCCTCAAAATTAATCACTATTATTGGAACTTGAACATAACAAAAAATGCGTCTGAAGAAGGCTATATCTACCTGTTTTTCATGAATCATATTTTGATATGCACAAATGCTGTTTATTTGAAGAAATGCATCCAACCCTATGATTCTGTAAACTAAAATACTTCTGTTCATGTTCTTTCTCCTCTCATTTTTCAATGTTCATAATCATGATTTACTCAATTGGCCCGGTTTCCAATGAATAAGTTCCCTACCAGACCTCGTGGTCTGGAGGCTGAGGGTCCACAGGAAATATTAGACAGGGGTTTTCAGTGACTTCTCAGGGGGCCCACATGCCACAACCGCAATTATAGTCAGAGCTGAAGCTAAGCATCCTGTGACCTTGTCAAGTCCCTTAATTGTTCTAGGCCTTGGTATCACCATCTCTAAAATCAGCATAGAAACACAGCTGCCCTCGGACCATGGACTGGGTTTAGCAGAGGACACTAGTACTGGAACTCGTGACTCTGCTAAAGCTTGGAGCGTCCCCCATGAGTCATACTCACTTCCAAGCCTTTAAAAGTGGAAGTCAAAAGGGTTTTAAGATTAGCCTTCATAAGCCAGCAGAGATTGTATGACCTACTGGGAACAGAAATAATATA
This sequence comes from Cebus imitator, assembly GCF_001604975.1. Taxonomy (NCBI): domain Eukaryota; kingdom Metazoa; phylum Chordata; class Mammalia; order Primates; family Cebidae; genus Cebus; species Cebus imitator. The sequence goes on from NW_016107375.1 coordinate 6,692,013, forward strand.
AGTGCATCACATATTCTGCTGCAGTAGAAATATATAAATGATAGAGCTTTCAGTCTCTATATTTATCTTCGTTGATGACTACTTCACTTATCACTCGCCAAATCTATTATTTTACTTGTTTGGATAAACTCAAAAAGCTATGCACTTGCTTGATTGAATATGCTTTTCAACAACTCATGGCAAACTTGGAAGACGAGGGGAAAAAAACTGCAAGTCGAACCACAGCCATAAATTTAAAAAGAGTTGAGGCAGGGAATACCCTAAATGATATAATAATCACAGAAACATCCAAATTAAATGCGGAAGCATGGAACTCCAGCTCTGGCCCCCTGAGGCGACTGCTCCAGGAAGCCAAGGTGTATGGATCTTCCAGCCGGTGTCCCCTGCCTCCCAGCCTGGCACTCTGCCATATGCTTGCTTCCCAGGCTTTTTGCTTGTGCGTGTTTCAATGATGCTACCATTTTCTTCACCCAATTTGTATATTTTACACCTCTATAGGAGAACGTTATTGGAAGTGTCATTCATTCCAGAGCTGTGAAACTACGAATGATGATTTACTCTACAGCAACTTCAATTCACACAATCAAGCAATTGAGGGGCTTTTACTACCTTCAACTCCACCCCACCTTCCCGAAACTTTCGCTTTATGGGGTGTTTTTTTATGCTTCCTACAATAAGCTTGCTCTGAATATAAATGCACATTTCCAATGTATATGGCACTTTTGAACAGCGTGAATAGAAAATCTTGGAAAGATGCTACAATGAAGCAACTGCAAACATAATACCCTGTTGTTTTTATTGCTAATTAGAAACAAAACACAAGTTCGACCTTATTGTAGGCTAATCAGCTATTAAAACTAAGTGCTTCTTTAAAAAAAATCAAATCTGGCTGCCTTCTTTATACATATGAAAAAGAAAAAAAAAATCAACCAAAAGGGGGCACATGCTTTAAAATTCTTCCCTTATTCTTCTCTATGCTGACACAGATTCACTGAGTGGTTTTGATGTAAAATGTAAACATGGGCAAGGCAGCCAGTAGTAGGGCAAAGATGTGGCTGCCATAATAAGCCCTGCATACTCTTCTCTTGCAAAGTCCTGTTACTGTCAGAAAGATGAATTCTAAAACAACTCTATATTGTGCAATCTGCAGATTTTATTGACAAAGGTGTCAAGTCCTGCAGAACTGAAAGTTGTTTCCCTTGTCATAAAATAAATAAGCAAGTTTGCTGGTGCTTCCCGCTTTATTCGGTTTGCTTAGATACAAGGTGACTATAAGCATTGATTCCATGTAAGACAGGATATAGATTTTTTTAAGGGAGGTACATGTTCTGGGAGTTAGAGTCATCTCCTGAAGCCAACTGGCTTCGTAGCTTGGCTCAGGGATCCAAGGAGAGACATAAAGAAGCTGACGGAACCTGAGAGAGTATGGTGAGAGTGGGGGCAAGTGAGCCGGCTGCAGTTTTTAGGGCTCTGCCTCGGGAAATCCGAGGATGCAACAGCTGGAATTAAGGGCCTTGAAGATCAGGCAGAAGTACGTTTCTCAAACTTGAGGGTACACAGGTTGTTAACAGATTATTGTTCTTCTGCTTCAGAGGTTCTGATTTAATAGGTCTGAGATGAGGCCTGAGAATTTGCATTTCAAACAAGTTCCCAAGTATGCCAGAGGCTATTTGTCTGGGGACCACTTTAACTTTGGGAACCACTGATTTAATGCAATTCTTTCATTTTACAGATGCATAAACTGAGGCCCAGACAGAAGTACTGATCTGCAAAATCCATACCCAACAGCCTGTCCAGAAGAGCTAGGTCTAGATGACCTGTATTTCTTGCTTTCAAATCCGGGCTCCTACTGTTTCCCGAGGGCCATGCTCTGCAACCTCCTACCCTGCTACACAGGACTGTAACCGTAATTTAGAGCTGCAGAAACGATCTCTTAAACTGGCAGCAGGGATGGGATCTCGTCTTCCCGCTGGAGGTCTGCACCTTCTGTGCCTTCAGTGAAGGTGAGCAGCCCAATACTTCAGAAAAAGGAAAAAGCCTTTTGAGGCTCCTCAGCCTCCCTGCCTCTCCCTCCTCTGACAAGGTTTCCATGTGTCAGATACAGGAGAGGCAGGGAAGGTTGAGGCGATTCAGAAATGAACTTGGTTGTCTTACAAAGTAATGAGTTTCTAGACACTAGATTTTTTTTTTTCTTCTTAAAGTGAATCAGGGAAACTACTTGGGGCTGGATGACCTCTAAGTTCTCCTCTAACTTTGAGATTCTACGATCTATGAAATTGGCTCTTCTAATACATATTGCAGTAAAATTTCCTCAATTTCCAATCCTACTAAACTATGGTTTGTGACGAGATGCAAGTTGTAATCAAATAATGCTGAGCCCTGAAAACAGTTCACTGTGGAAACTAGCTATTTCCAGAGTCTTATTTCAGCAATCAATTCATAAAATACATGTCCTGACACCACCATCAAAATATTCCCAGCTCACCCAATCACTCTACATCTTCTTAATCTGCTTCATTGTATACTCAGTACTTATCAATATCTGAGATCATATTACAGACTCCTGGCCTTGCTCATTGTCTGGTTTCACAGAAACAAGAATAGAGAACAAAGCATCACTTCTTGTGGTCACTGCTGTAACCACAACACTCAGTCAGTGCTGGGTACCCAGTGGCACTGGTTCAACATTTGCTGAGTTGACTCCGAAATTCCCATACCTCCAAATTTACACCCACAGAGGTTTTCAAAAGCATGAACTTAGTTATTCAGAAGGAACTAATGTTTGTAAATGTATTAAATGAGGAACATGAATGGAGAACCAAGACAGTCACATAATTCTGTCCCGTGAGACAATATATGCAATAGATGGTGTTAGAAAAAAATAAGGAATATTCAATGGCATAGAGGGAATTTTCCTGAGCCTTCACCATGTCTTGTTCCTCTGAGAGCCTCCATATGTAAGAATTATTTGTGATTTTTATATCAGTGTGGACCATTGACTAGTACTTAGGTCTGAAATATTTTCTTCTCAAATTCTTAAAGCAAAACTACCAGCTCAATCAATGACTCAAAATTTCAGATTCATTCAACACACAAACATATAACCCCTTTATCCATAGTAGAATCACATAGCTTTGTGATCACTTTCACGAGCCAAGCTTTACTAAATTATCTTCGAAATTATAGAGGATAATAATATTCAGAAAATTTCGTTGACTACCATTTTGTTTCAAGATTGTGGATTGGGCACCGAACTGAATGAACCAAACGTTGTACAGATATGGCCATTGGACACTGGACTTCATTAAAGTAAGGCAGCTCCTCTGAAGTTAACCTAAAACAAGGGGCCAGGCAAATATGAAAGGCTTAGGGGCAAAGTTAAAAACAGACTGTTCCCAGGAATACAGTTTTCAACACAAAACTTTTAAACATCCTGGAGTTGACCTCTTAGATTGCTAAGGGAAGCAAATGCAGATTCAGTGGGTTGGGTCCCCAGTGGCCAAAAAAGCCTGTGGAAGTCCTCTCATGGTGTTGTGGTAGCAGTCACCGGACAGGAGAGGAAAAGCTTCCTTGGGCTCTCGGAGGTATCCTACTAAATATTTGTAAAATAAGAGAGTTGTTTAAATCAGCAGCTTGGTAGAGGAGAAAAAACACCAACTGTGAAGTCAAACAGATTTGAGTTCAAATTCTAGGTCAACTCCTTATAAGACACATGATCTTAGACAATTTATTCACTTCTTGAGGCTCAATATCCTCATCTTAAAATCGTGATAACTGTGTCTGCACAATCTTTAAGACATCTAGGATAATTAAAGATATTTCTTAAAAATGTCCAACGGTATCACATCCTGTAGCTTAAAAAACTTATCAGTCAATAGCTCTAACTCACTGCAGGCCATCATGGGCAGGCACGCCATGTCTGTAGTGCAGGAAACAGAACAGGGTTTGGGAAACATGTGTCTCTATGTCCATCTACAAAAGACTCACTATGGTTGGTGTTGCTGACTTTGTTAAGAATGACAGCAATGCAAGTTTCCATTCTGACATTCAGTAATAGCCCTTGTTCGAAATGTTGTTAAATCTATTAAATGGGGCTAACCATATTTAACCCAGGCCACCTTGGGCAGGGGCAGATATCATAAGAATCATGGCAGATAAAGCAGGTGAGTATAAGTTAATACTAGGTAGTGTAATACTATTAGGATTGGATTTCTATTGCTCACTCATTTGGGCTTCAGTTCATTTGGGCTTTGTGATTAATATCACTACAAGATATCATATAAAATGTTATGGTTTCCCCTGCACAAGCAGACAACTTATCCCTGAGCCCAGCTTCCAGTTTCTCTCCTTGCTCACTCTGCAGTAGGAACAAAAAACAAACTGGCATGAAATAAACATAGTAAGGGGCCTCTTGAAAATCAGGGCCTCTGATGGTGAACTCTGAATTGACACTCTTAAAATATGAGCCTGTCGTAGTGTTTTATGTCGTCAATTGTGACTGTCAGTTTCCTTTGCAAGCTGAGGAATAATGGAGCTATGTTTCATCCTCGCTCTTCCTAAACTAATGTTGTCCTGTGGGTTAGTTGCAGCCCTAGCTGGCTGAGGTGGGAGGATGGATCTGTTTTAGGAATATAGAAGGTTTTATGATGCTGTGTAGTTATCTCAGATTCAAGAACAGGAAGAGCACAGGCCCCAGAGCTGGAAAGTGCACCATGCTGTCAGATGTTCTGATAGATGGAAATTGTTGGGGAAGTTGGGAAAGATTTCACTAATTCACCAGCTCTGCTAATATCAGTAGCAAGCAAAGATCAATCACTCTTGAATAGATATAAGGGGGAGATGAAAAGGCTGGAGGGCAAAGTGAAAGGTGTTCTCTCCTCTCAGATGGGTCAGACTCTGGGCTGCAACTTCAGGAACACTCATGTTTATCGGCCACATTAGCCTCTATGCATTGAGCCTGTCATCCCTAAACTCTGTCCCAGGCTATGGGAATATTCTGGGAAACAAGATTTAAACTTCTACCAAGGAAACATAAGAAGCACAGCAATCTACTAATAAATCAGAAGACAATTAAGGTTAGAAAGTCAATGTTCAGGAAACATTGAGTTCTGAATTAAATCAACGTATCAGAGTAATTCCAAGGCTAGTGCCTGGAAGGCAGCATTTTATTCACAATCCAATTCATCCATCAAAAAGTATTTCCCCATACGTGGGCCCTCATTCTACAGAATGATTTGGGACATTTGCCAGCCACATTCAGCTTTTCTGGCTGGTGCTCCTCTTGATTGTATATTGGCCAGGGTTTATAACCAAAGTTAGATCAGGCTTATCTGCCCTCCCTTCCTTCTTCGCTCCTTTTAATTTTCCCTTTCCCTAGAACATATTAGTTGTCCACACATGCTTTCTCCATTTCTACTCTATCCGAAATAGACCACAGCATGTGCAAAAGACATTTCCATTGGCTCTACGTGGGATCAGAAAGAACATATCTGACGAGTACAGAAGGAAAGCTTTCCAATGCCATAGGGGCTGGCTCCATAGTGAAGGTTAAGGAATCATTTCAGGGCCTGGGATGCAGAAAACCTCAGAGGTAGTAAGAGTTGCCATGTATTGATGATTTACAACAGGTTACAAACTCTGTATGTTCTTTACATAGATCAGTTCTTTTAATCCTGATATTAAGTCCCAGAATAGACCCTATTTTCCCCCACTTTAGAGATACAGAAACTGAAGCTTGTAGTGTTTAAATTACATGATAGTCATAGAGTTGGTAAGTCACCTAGTCAGGACTCAATGGCAAGTATAGCTGATATCAAAGGTTATTTTGGTTTGTTTTGCTTCAACCTCAGAGTCATAGGCCCCACAATAACAATACTAAAATATTAAATACATGAATACTTTTTGAACACTTCTTATATGCCAGACTTTGTTCTAGGCATCGTCTATGAAGTCACTCCTTTAATTCTGACAACACATCTATGCCTCTTTATATAATTATTCACAGATTACAGACAAAGAAGCTGGGGTGCAGAGAATAACTCACCCCGATCATCCAGCTAGTGAGTGACAGAACTAGGGTCCAAGTCTAGGCATTTGGAAGCCTGTGACCCTAATAGCTACTAACTATAACCATGACCAATTATTTCATTCCTTACCCTGAGCAGTACCTTTGCCCTGAGTACATGTAACTGGGTCACCATTCTAAGGCCCCAAACACAGGATGGCTCAGTCATGTGCTTCTGGGCTCTGGTGCCCAGACTAGGCACAGTGGGGAGGATGAGGGCCAGTTTACTTCCCAGCAGTCTGGCTTTCTTGAGTTTACACCAGACCATGTAAATCTTTTTCAATACTGGCTTTTTCTTTGTGGTTTATTTATTTACTCACTCAGGTTCATTTGCTTTGGAGCTTCTTGAATGTCAGCTTCATATCTCAAATGCGAGCCAAGCTTTGGCCTTTGCAACAGCCCAGGGTTAATACAGACTGCAAACAAAGAGCCTCCAAAACCCACGGCGGCTCTCCTGTGCTGTTCCTCAGCACCTGCTGCCTGCCTCCTGCTCTAGCACATTTCCTGGGCCTTGTGCAAAAGGGGCCTTAATACCCCCAAGGAGCTTTGGTGTCTATGTGCATAAGTGTGTGTGACTGTATGTGTGAGTGTATGTGTGTATGTGTGTGTCCCTCCCCAAAAGCTTAGCTTTAATTAAAGACTGAATATACATGCATGCACAGTCTACTGAAGGTGGCAGTGGGTATATTGAGAAATAATTCCTCAAGGTAGAGAGAAAGCGGAAAGAGCCCCAGGCTTGCAGACCTGTATTCTTGTCCAGGATTGGCCACTACTGCTTCACGTCAGCAAGTACACTTAACCCTCTGAGCCTTGATTTTGCCATTTTAAATTTTATGGGATTAAACTAGCTTAGTATTTCCCAAACCATCTTCTGCAGAATATTAGTATTCTTTGATAGATTAATGGATGGATTTGGAAAAACAAGAGTTGTGCAGTCAGATAAATTGGGAAAAGATGACTTTTCCTTCATAGATAAATCTCTATCACTCATTATATTGAAAGCTACACGATGTTATGTGGTAATCACATATTTTTGCTTATTCTAGTATTTAATAAATTTATTTGTTAATCAAACTCTTTTTTCACAGAACACCTAACAATGCTTCTTGGGGTAGTAAATAATGCTGAATTAGTTTTAGGGTATCAAGATGTCCCAGGTACAGTATCTTCACATTCATACCTCAGTAATTCAGTGCTTACTATACTTGTTAAATGATGGAATTGCTAACATAAGGAAAACTTTAACTGATATTAAAAGTGAATTTATTTTAGTGTGGAGCAATTAATTGACAAGACAGTAGAATTGAAGCCTAGATTCCATCTCTATATAAGTAGCGAATGGTAAACGGTCAATGAATGTTCCCTGCAGGTAAGACCGTTAACAGTGCCCAGCATCTAGCCGAACTGTAGATGCAGACAGGGTTATGACACCACATTCACAGGTTCTTCATGATACATTCTTTTTCAGTGGAGAAAGACTCTTAAGGCCAGAGAAGTGCAAACATTAAAATGGAACAGAACTTCTCTTTTTGGATCTGAAAATTTCCAATCATATCTTTGTACCCCTTACTGATCTTTATATACCTTGTGGCATTGATAAGGGAGCTGCATGTATAGAAGTTAATAAACAAGTGGTCAAATCAGATTTCAGAAAGTGCGTTTGTGAAGTCCATATGTTCACAAAGGGCAAAAAGACAATAACCCAATGTTTAAAAAGAGTCACAGGCCAATTTAGTAAAAATGTTTCCTATTTTCACTTAGGTATCTTTGTTTTCTTGCTTTTCCTTTTCTCAATGCAGCATATTTTATATGTAAATGGAAAGTGAAATCATAAAATGACGGTTTTTTACGTAAAACTGGTCTGCTTTTGACTTGTCTTGCTCTTAACACCATGAGAGTTTGGTACGTTCTTACTCTGTTTTAAAAAGATGTACTGCCTTTCTCCTCTTTTAAATATATGCAAATATATATATTTGTGGTTTGTTTGGGTTTTGTTTTACCAGGCTTTGGTAAGTCTAGTCATCCACCTGTGCACGAGTCCACATCAGTCATTTGGAGTGGTCTACTGGATCTGAAGCAGGGAACCTCTCTGGCTTTTAGTTTAAAACGTCAAATCCTTTTATGTAGTGAAAACACCATAGCAAGTGAGGGTGAATAATCCTAGGCTCCTCCATCCAACTCCCTCCTCTCCACCTTTCTGCAGTCCTGCAGTCTCTATCCTTACCTTCTCTTCCTCTCTTTCTTGCCAACCTTACTCAGCTATGTTGGGGGGTTGCAGTTTGGCTTCTGAATCTCTTACCTGGATTACTGTAGTTGCTTCCTAGGGGGTTTTCCTGCCTCCCTCTTCCCTGTGAGATGTATTCTTCATTCTTCTGGCAGAGCCATGGTTCTATAGCAATGCCACCTAAATGTGGCCCATGACCAGGGCCCCTACACAGGCTGTTATTGGCCTGTGCTAATTACAGAAATTGAGTGGAAACATTTGGGAACTTTCATAACCATGTGATCCAATAATTTCGTATTCATATAATCTAATCACAAACAAATTTGAATTGTATTTTGTAAGCCACTGCACTTTATTTTTACTTCATTTTTTAAAATTTTCCTTTTAATTATATTTTATGTAGCTACTGACCAGCAATGAATTAGTGAATGGAAGAACAACAACAAAACGGTTCCTGTCTGTAGTTTGACAAACCCTGTCCTAAGGCAGAGCTCAGAGAATATCACCCCACAATGGTCCCTCTGCCAGTTTAAAACCTTTATGTGGTATCCAAAGTATAGTTTTTTTTGTTTGTTTTTTGTTTGTTGAGCCAGAGTCTTGCTCTGTCGCCAGGCTGGAGTGCAGGGGCACAACCTTGGCTCACTGCAATCTCCACCTCCCGGGTTCAAGCAATTCTCCTGCCTCAGCCTCCTGAGTAGCTGGGACTATAGGCGCATGCCATCACGCCAGCTAATTTTTGTAGTTTTAGTAGAGACGGGGTTTCACCATGCTAGCCAGCATAGTCTCGATCTCTTGACCTTGTGATCTGCCTACCTGAGCCTACCAAAGTGCCCAAATTACAGTCTTAACAGTACCAAGTCCTCCCTGTGGCACGGCCGCCTCTCCTCTGCCTGCCTCTCCACTTACTGTGACCATCCTTGTACATCAAGCCCCATTAGGCTATCAGCGTTTTCCTGCCTCTTCCAGGGCTGCCTGCCTCTGGGTTCCTGTCTTTGTTCTTACTGCTGCTCTGCCTTTATCTGCTCTTTTTCTGTCTTAGCCATTGGGCCCTCAAAACTTAATGAAATGCTGCCTTTTCTAGCCCTCCAGGAAGCATTGACGACTCTATCTATTTGCCCCCAATGGCCCCATGCTGTCTCAGCACCAAAGACATCAGGGTGCCCTTCTCTGTCTCCAAGAGCATCTCCCTCACTTGGAATGGCAGCCTCCAGAGCACAGCAATTGCACCGTTTGGGTCTCTGTGTATTAGATTCCCTGACACAAAATAGGTAGATGCTTACTACACATTTGTTTAAAAACAAGCCCAGCCAGGCGCAGTGGCTCACATCTGTAATCCCAGCAGTTTGGGAGGCCTAGGCAGGTGGATCACCTGAGGTCAGGAGTTCGAGCCCAGATTGACTGACATGGTGAAACCCTGTCTCTCCTAAAAATACAAAATTAGCTAGGTGTGGTGGCTCATGCTTGTAATCCCAGCTACTTGGGAAGCTGAGGCAGGAGAATTGCTTAAACCTAGGAGGTAGGGGTAGCAGTGAGCCGAGATGGCACCATTGTACTCCAGCCTGGGCAACAAGAGTGAAACTCCATCTCAAAAAAATGAAGCAAAACAAAAAACCAAGCCCATGCTTTCGTAATTATACCAACAGTGATGTATTTTACTACTGAAAACCAACTAGAATCATTGTAAACAAAATATGAAGTAAAGGTTGGTATACTGTAGGTACTCAATACATCATTAATGATAATCATTAATAACCACTGGCATTTATGGTATATTTCCTATGAGTCAGGTGTTATGCTGCAACTTTATAAGCAGGCACACCCTGTGAGGTGCTAACTACTGTTATCCCTATTTTGGATTTGTGAAAACAGGCAGAGGTTGTTTAAGTCACTTGCCCAAGGCTGCCTGGCTGGATGTCTTTGGCCAGTCTCTTTCTTTTCCCATTTCCTTCCAGTGATAACTCACTGTCCTAAGTCAGTGGGTGCCCATCACTTTTTGGCATAAGTCCCTGAGCAAAACCACTGGATGTGCTCCCTGGGGAAGTTATATGAGTGCTCGGCTCATGGGACTATGATGGTCCAAGGAGAGAATGCACATGAATGTATTTTGAAAACAATGTCACTGTCACGGCACAGGCAAAATAACCAGACATGGAGACTTAGGATTCTTTGACTCAAGGGCAGCAATAGATTCAGGACATCTGCTTGCCTGTGTGATTTCAAGTGGACATTATTTGGGTTTTTCCAGGTGCAGCTACACCTGAGGCCACACTGCTCTGTCTGCTGCAACAAAGTCTAAAGGGAATGTTGCATAGGTGGAATCAGGAGGCAGCTATAAACAGAAGAGGAGGCAGTGCAAGAAGCGGTAGAATCTGATCTTCAGAGTCATTTCATTTTCCAAGCAATCGGGAGGATGTTGTACGGGGTTGGGTAAAACTTCCTCTAGGTACACAGCTATTAAATCATAGCTTCCCAAAGTAGATACTTGGTGTGGGAGGGACAAATGGGGTTTCACAAATAAAGTAAAACCTAGAGCCTGGCCATGCAAATACGCCTGCTTTTCTTGGGGCTGTTCCTCTAGCATGCCAGACGCAGAATCAACGCCAAAGGGCCCAACCTAAAGTCCTTCCTTTATTTGCATAAGAACGTCTCTAAATGCTGAGATTTATAACTTCATAGGACAGACTTGGGAAGAGGGGAAAGCTTAAAAGAACATTCTGTGTAGAGTTATGATCCTGCCAACAGTTCGTGGGTTGGACAGGGTACTGCGTTCCTAAAGATTAGACATAACTGAGGGTTTTTTCTTCTTTTTTAATAACAAGGAAATACAAATCATCCCCTTGTGTCAGAGTCTCAATTCTTCAGACGTTTTGTATCATTTTCCCCATTCAGGAGTAGCATTGAACTGAAGGGAAATTAGAAAAACTGCAGCTTTTTTCCCCCCTTGAAACCAAAAGAATGTGAAGATATCGAGTTCAGCTTTCTAATTACATTTCTGAGACTTCTATTTTTTAATGAGAGAAAGAATTTCAGTGGATAAGAGGAGAACGCACATGTTTTTGTGATTACTAGAATTTTGGTGGTTGGTATTTTATGAAAATGGCACAGAGCTGTAGCAGGAGGTATAGTAAAGCATTCAGAGTGAACCCCCACCCCTGACTCCCACCAAAAAGAAATGTCAGCAAGAAATCTGAGCAAGGGAGTTATTTTACTTTACACATGGAATAGAACACAGATTCTGAACTGTGAAAAGAAATTAAGAGTGAGAAATGTTTTGATTTTACACATGTTCCAAGCCACCTCCTCCCAGTATGCAGGCTATTCCTAGATGACAAACAGGTTTTGGTTGCTGGTGTGTCTCACCAGTGCACCCTCAAGGAGAAAGTCATTGAAACTCAATCATTCCGAGAGGGATTCAAGAAAAATTCACTATTGCCTACTTGGGAACAAAGAATTTATGAAGCCGTTCAGACATACATCAAAATTGGAAGATGGTCAGGAACTACTTAAACAATCAAGGTACGTAACAGTAGGCCATACTAATCTGCATAAGACACAGTGATCACTCTGCCATTCCTTGGCTCCTGGTGGTTTCCTCTTGTTGGTAGCGCCCTATCAACACCTACCACTTAGCAGTCCAGACTCTGATAAGGCCACTTCTTACTTAGCTGGCTTTCCCCCAGGTCGTCCGCATGGATAAATTTACCACTGAAGTATAGCAGATCATGCCCACTATCCAGCTTCTCTTTCCCAACACTTACCACATTGAATCATTTGTTACATTTGCTTTTTCTTCTTCTTGCACATCTGCTAATAGACTATAAACTCCATAAGTATTGGAGTCCTATCTTTTATCTTTCTTGTTCATTCTTGTATTCCTAGGAACTATGTGTGTATGATGAATGAATAAATGCAGTCTTTTCTCAAAGAACACTATACATATATATTCATATTTTCCCTCAATGGTTCTTTTTTATTCCCTGTGTACCTAAATCCAACCAATTATTTAGGACCAGGTATGGTACCACCTCCTTCATGGAGCATTCCACATGCCAGTCTAAAAATGAACTGTCCTTCTTTACCATCCTGCTGCGGAATTTTCAGTTCTAGAATTGATGTTTTTTTCACTTCATTTTCAAACTTATCCACAAGGTAGACCTCCATCCACCAGATCACAAAGAGAAATATACACAGGTACTCAGTCATGAGGCAAAATGCTAGTATCTTCCTCTCTGCAAAGTGTTCTGAGAGAGAGATAGAGCATGTGCAAAAGCCAGAAGGTGTGGGGGAATGTGGTACTTGTATTCAGAGAAGAGCAAGAAATTCCCAGGGGTTGGGTGCGGTGGGATAGGAGACTCACAGAGATTTGAATCTTCTGCTGGACAGGCTATGTGGAAAGAATTAGAAGTAATGTGGGTAGCCCCTAGAAGCAAAGGCCAGCAAAAGGTCTCAGACCTAAAACCACAGGAAACCAAGTGGGTCAGCAATTAGATCGACCTCTGAGGTGGGTTCTTCTCCAGAGCCCCTAATGAGGAACACAACTCTGACCTCACCTGATTTCAGCCCATAAGACCTTAAACAGAGAACCCACCTGTGCCCTCTTGACTTCTGACATACAGAAATGGTAAAATAACACATTTGCATTGTTTTAAGCTGCCAAATTTGTGGTTTGTTACAACAACAATAGAGTATGAATACACATTTCATTATTTTTCTTATCACTGCATTTTTATGGCTGGGGTGAGCAGATACATTGGTCTGCAAAACAGGTACTACTGAACAGTCGTACGCATTCTTGCCGTGACAGTCCCGATGCCAAGAGATAGCGATGACTGCCCTTTCCAGAGAACTCCCGAGTTCTACGGATAATGCCCACTCAGTGAACTTTCCGTTATCTTTGGGAGAAACGTGTATTGGGTTACTTTTCCACCATAACGGTATAATCCTGACTCCTATCTTCATCGTGAACTACAACTGTGGTCCAGCTAATTTCTTCCTTTCCCTGTGCGATAATGTGTTCGGAGCTGGACTGAACCTCATGCCGGTTAGACAGTAATTGGGCAGGAAAGCCTGCTGTTTAAAGAAGACTTCTATAACAATCTGTTGTTTTGTATTTTCTGTTTGAATATATTATCCAAAGTTGAAGTGAAGGGAAATGAACATTATTGACAACTATATGGTAAGCAGTGTATACCAAATACAATGGATATTCCTGTGTATTTTACTCTTCTTTGGCTCTCATAAAACTCTGTGGTGCGTATTAATAGCTTCATTTTTTGGAGGAGGAAAGGGAGATTTAAGAGCCTAAGTTACCCAAGGTTGCACCGCAAGCAAGTGGGATATTTAGCATCCAAATCTAGATCTGAGTCTTTAACTCCTGGCCTTTCTTTGCTCTACTAAGTTGCATTAGAAATTGTTGAATCTGGGCTGGGGGCAGTGGCTCACATCTGTAATCCTAGCACTTTGGGAGACCAAGGTGGGCAGATTGGGAGGTTAGGAGATCAAGACCATCCTGGCTAACATGGCGAAACCCCGTCTCTACTAAAAATACAAAAAATTATCTGGGCATGGTGGCGGGTGCCTGTAGTCCCAGCCACTCGGGAGGCTGAGGTAGGAGGATTGCTTGAACCTGGGAGGTGGAGGTTGCAGTGAGCCGAAATCGCACCACTGCGCTCCAGCCGGGGTGACAGAGCGAGACCCTGTCTCAAAAAAAAAAAAAGAAAAAAAAAAGGAAAAGAAAGTGCTGAATTTATTCTTAAGTTAGTGCTTCTTAAAGCATGAGTCGGGAAATGATGGTGGTCTGCAAGGATCAACACGGTCACTTGGCCAGTAATATCTGTGCTCAGCACTATCCTAAAGACTATATAAGCTATGGAAAGAGTATGACATGACTGCAATTCTCCTACAACTCAGATTTGATGTGGGTGAATAAGACACCCACATCCAAGACAAAGGTAAACAATACAAGGCCATATAAAAATAAGCAATGAAATGAAAGCGAAAATATTAGTTATATCAGGGAATCAGGAGATCCCAGAATGGCTAAGAAAATTAGTAGGTGAGATTTGCAAGCCAGATGGAAAAGTAGAGGAAGTTCTACATGAAGAAGCCATGTGGTGACTGCACACTCAGTTAAGGGGTTCATTATATTTTCTATAGGCTAAGGAGGAGATTTAGCAGGACTCACAGTGAGATAATACCTAAAAACCACCAGGAAACAAGGTGAGAGCAGCAAGAGTGGATAGTGGAGGGTCTTTCAAGCCAGATAGTTTTAGACTTAATGTAATAGGAATTGATATTTCTGCATCTAACATCAATTGTTCATTTACTTATGGCTGCCTTCATAGGTGTTCCATGAAAAAAGATTCTTCTTTTTCTGTTCCAGTAATTAATATATTTATTTAGTAAGAGCAGTAAGGAGACAGATGCAATCGAGCTTTGTTTGATTATTGCCCAAAGGATCACCGAAATGAAAAATGAAGCACAGCATCATTGCTCTGGACCAGGAAGTTACAACCCTGGCATGATGGAAGGTAAGCTCATGTGAATGAAATGTTTCTGGTGTCCCAGGGACACTATAGGTGGAGCGGACATTCAAACCTGGGGACGCACTTGAGGAAGCTACTATTTAAGTCTTCATCATCAGGAAAGACATTCAGAAACAGGATTCTCCTCTCTAAGACAGATACTGCAGTAGACTTACCTCTATCACAGTTGAAAATCAAAAATAATGTGGGAAGAGTGAAAGAGAAAGGCTATTTCAGCAATGTGAGCAAACCCTCTTTGATGCTTGCATTACCCATGGAGACTTAAGAAGTCTCCTGGGCCAGGCATGTGGCTCACGCCTGTAATCCCAGCATTTTGGGAGGCTGAGGTGGGTGGATCACGAGGTCAAGAGATCCTGGCCAACATGGTGAAACCCCATCTCTACTAACAATACAAAAACTTAGCCAGGCATGGTGGCACGTGCCTGAAGTCCCAGCTACTCAGGAGGCTAAGACAGGAGAATCGCTTGAACCCAGGAGGCAGAGATTGCAGTGAGCCGAGATTGTGCCACTGCACTCCAGCCTGGCGACAGAATGAGACTCCGTCTCAAAAAAAAAAAAAAAGTTTCCTGGAAGATTTTGTTTTCTCCTTTGCCTGATTCTTTGTGCAGAAATCCAACTGGGAGCATATATAGACATGGACTTACCAGTTGAGAAGCAATGGAAGAAAAAACAAACAGGATTTGAAATGGAAAACTATTAGCTTTACAATTTTCTTAGGAATTTCCAGATACACTAGAATATTTATATAATTAGCAAGCATAATGCGATTCTGTTATAAGCCTAAAATTAATAGCAAGTGCCTTCTCTCTAAATGCTCTTGGTATGAGTGATGGCAACACTGACCATTGAGAGTAGCCATAACTTGATTTGTTCTAAGTGCTCTGTGCGTGTGTGTGTGTGTGTCTATGTTGTATGTGTGCGAAGTGGGAATGGTATTTGTAACAGAAATTGGCTGATTATATTTTACATTGCTGAGATGAGTTGGAATTTCAAACTTTGAAAAATTTATTGCCTTTCCCCTTGTCTTACACTGCTCTAAGAAGAAACATTCAACACTCAGTGACACTTAAGGAAAATGTTTGGCAATTGTCTTCAGCCCTAATTTTTCTCTTTCTCAGTTGATATCCTGGCACTTGAAATCTAGTGGAGATTTTAAATAGGACAATCTAGAAATCTGTATGGTTTTCATGCCCAATTCATCCTGCATTTATTTGTAAAATAGATTCCCCTGTTTGGGTAATGACACAGTATGTAAAAGAAATGGTTATCATGATCAAATCTGGGAAAACACGAGAAAACTGAAAAGACCCGGCAACCATAATGGTGGTGGGGAAAGAGGAGACAAAGGATGGAGTGCGGCTTGAGGGGGGAGTGTCAGTTGATTTTCCTAGGTTAGGCTGGAGAAAGGGCAGATCGGAAGAGGAAGCAAGGTGAGTGCTTACCATCAGCTGGAGACCTGTGTGTTCACATTATGAAGGTGGCTATTTCTGGGCAATGGGATTGTAGGTGATTTTATTTTTTTCTGAAGTTTTCAAATTTTATTAACAGGGTATTTTTTAGATAATAAAAACGTTTTTCAAATAATCCCATGCTGTAGGCTTATAGATGGGAATCTATTTTTATTGTCCTTGTCATTGGGACCTCAAATAAAAAACAGTACTTAGCACTAAAAAGGTTAATTATTTAATGGTAGATATACTGACACAGACTTGTAGGACTATGACACATCTACTAAAGAATGACAAGGTGTCCCTTGCATATTATAGCTGCCACTTTGCCCAGGACTATGTTTTATAAATAGTAGGCACTCAATAATTTTTAAACTGTGATTAGAATAAAGTAAAAATATAACAGCACAAAGAAGCCTATCCTGTAAGGCAAACCTTTTTTTGCCTATTGGTCTTACTTGCAATATAAGACATGACAGGCAGGCTTTGAACCATAGTTTCTTCAGCCTATACCCCAGTTCCTCGTGGACATTCAAACTGAGGTGAGGTATCCACTCTAACAACTTCCCAAACTGTTGAGACACAAGCCCAAACTCATGGGTCTCTTAATGGCTGGCTCCATTCTGGTTTTACTTTTAGTGTATATCACTTTTCTTTTTTAATGGGATCTTGCTCTGTTACCCAGGCTGGAGTGCAGTGTCATGCAGTGGTACAACTGTGGTTTCCCGCAGCCTTGAACTCCGGGGCTCAAGGAGTCCTCCCAGACTAGCCTCCCAAGTAGCTGGGGCTACAGGCACACACCACCACACTTGGCTAATTTTCGCATGTTTCTGTAGAGACGGGGGTCTCCCTATGTTACCCAGGCTGGTTTTGAACTCCTGGGCCCAGGCAATCTGCCTGCTTCTGTCTCCCAAAGTGCTGAGATTACAGGTGTGATCCACTGTGCCCAGTCAGTGTGTAGCATTTTTAAAGTGCAAGTTTTCGCATGTTTACTAGTAGGTGGGTAAAGTCTCTTAAATTGTAATTTTAAAATCAAAAATTTAAATATTAGTTTTAGTGCTTTGTAGTTTAGCAAACAAGAATATTTTTGTGTAGCATTTATGTCTTCCTTGTGATTTTTGGGACATTCATGCTCCATTCAAGTTCTCTTTCCCCAAGTGCTGAAGGCTTTGCACACAGAATTGGCATCAGACCCTGAGCTTGGCTAACCTCGGTTCCAAAGAGCTCCCTTTATATGTTAAAAA
>NW_016107375.1:6709585-6757762 GCF_001604975.1 Cebus imitator
AAAACAAAACAAAACAAAAAAAACCTATTTTTAGCAAAGACCACATTACCTATTAGCTAGTGCCTTATTCTGGGGTCCTCTATTTAACACACTGACAAGGGTTCTTCAGTGATAACGTGGAAGCTATGTTGCACTACTGGCCTGATCAAATGCTTAAGAAATATCGTGGGAAAACTGGTGGGGTGGGGGGATGCTGGGAAAATTCCAGGAAACCTGAGATCTTGCACTTTTTCTGAACAAAAATGGCTTGGTTACTTGGGGTTTTGAACTGCTTGTCTGTCAAGTGAAAAAGCAACACCTATCTGCAGAAGCCACTGGATTTTGAAGATCAAATGAAAGTGGGGAAATGCACTTTGAAAAGCCTAACACCCTGTTCAGATGTATGGGACAACTGTGATGTAGCCTCAGGGAAAGCTTTTTATCTCTGGGTCCTCAGATCCTCCATCAACAAAGTTAGGCCCACCTTTCTCCCCAGCTCCTGCACTGAGCAGTGTAGAAACCACAGTAGAGGCAGCTCTTGGGACCTGCCCGCTATACTCTGTCGACCAGCTTAATGCCTCCTTCTTGTTATCCAGCTGGTTCTGAATCTTTCTTGTAACAGGACAAATACCAATATGAACTTGCTTTTACAACATGCAGCTTATTTAACTGACAGTTATTTTACGGGTTTCTTTTTTTGTAGAGTGTGCTTTTATTTCTAGTCATTAAGTGCATGTACTCCCATTATTCTCGTTAATTGCTTTGGGCATATGTCTATATCCATCTCTTGTCTCCTGATGGTTGTATAAGGTCTTTGAGGATAGTTTCTTGGTACTTCATCACTCCATCAGCACCTAGCACCAAGCTCAAAACATTTCATACTCAGCACCCCTGAACATCACTGTTTTCTTCCCTTCCTCTGAGAGGCAGTTCAATACCCTCTTCACAGCAGCTGTGCCTCTTAAAAATCCATCCCGGGCCAGGCACGGTGGCTAATGCATGTAATCCCAGCATCTTGGGAAGCTGAGGCAGGCGGATCATGAGGTCAAGAGATTGAGACCATCCTGGTCAACATGATGAAACCCTGTCTCTACTAAAAATACAAATATTAGCTGGGTGTGTGGTGTGCACCTGTAGTCCCAGCTACTTGGGAGGCTGAGGCAGGAGAATTGCTTGAACCTGGGAGGTGGAGGTTGTGGTGAGCCGAGATGGCATTGCACCCCAGCTTGGGCAGCAAGAGCGAAACTCTGCCTCAAAAAAAAAAAAAAAAAAAATCCATCCCCACTCAACTGCTAACTTCCAACTAGCCAAGTGCCTTCCTGTATACCCCACATATCTTCACACCTGCAGTGGCAGCACTCACCATGCACGTGCACTCCAAGCTTCAGCCACAGACTTTGTCTTTCACTGTTATCCTTCCTGATCCTGGGTCCCCACAGCTCCCATTGTTGGCCATTGGGTTAGCATGGATTAAACTTGGTCTGCATTTATTTTCTGGTTGTTTTACGAATGCTAACTTAGTCTCTTTCCTGCTTTTTCTTTCCTTCTGGTCTCCCTAATTGTCCCTGGCACTGTGCTATATGTTGGGTGACCAAAGAACTCTCAATTATTTTTAGGAGTGCAAGCGTTTTATGCAACAGCATATATATTTTATTCCGCAAACTAGTAAACAGCTCTGTAAGACTGACAATTAGGCTTTCATCTATAATCCTTTGTACATGGCAAGTGTTCAGTCACAGGTCCATTTATTAGAACTTGTGATAACTTGTTCATTCTTCCATATAGTCACAGAGACACAGAACACACTCAAGGTACCACAGAAAGAAATTTTCAGATAGTCATCATGATGATCAAAAGTTATGTGCCTGTGTGTCTGTGAGGCAGGGAAGGGGCTGCTGACCTGAAATCTCTTCCCTCTTTTCAAATACCATAACCTTTACCTTTTCTCCAATGGCCTTTTTGGCCTTATACTATGTCATGTGGGATGACATAGCATAAGGGACGTTGTGTTTCTGTTCCCAGAATTGGAGAAACTTTGACTTAAGGCCTATTGAGGATGGAAGCATCACTTCTCATCACTGGCTGACTTCACAAACAGTCTTTTTAGAAGTTGGGGCACTGCTGGAACTACAGCAATGTTTTCATTTTCTGCACCTAAAGCCCCCATTCTCTCATCATTATTCATTAACTCCTTGTTATCCGGCCTAGGCACATAGCCCAGCAAGCTCCAAACATATGAGACATCAAAAACATAATGTTTAACATTTCTGTTGTCTTCAGCGTCAATAATACGTTCATGCATGTTTTCATTTGTTTTCATTCTCCATGAACTTGGCATCTGCTGATCACTTCTTTCTTCTTAAATTCATTCTCCAGCATTTCTGACATTCCTTCTCTGCATCCTTCCTGGTCCCCGCTTCCTCTGCCTCTCTGTTTAAAGTGGGTGGCAAGGTCATCTCTTCTACCCTCCTCTGTTCATTCCCTCTGACTCTCTCCTTGGTGAGTCTCTAGGTCTAGCTCTGCACAGCACTGGCAACTGAAGACGAAACCCCTCATCACTCTGGACACCAGCAGGGTTTCCTGTCTGATTTCTGGGATTCTGTTCATGTACTCCCACCCTCTCAGTGCCTGGAGGCAACGCACGAGAATCACCTTTGACTTTAGCTAGAGAAGGAAAGAGTTGAAATCAAGGATGGCTCTTTAAAAAGATATATTTTTTGCTTAAGCATTTTTGTAGGTAACGATGCTTTCATGATTAGTTATAATCTGGGGGTGGAAGGTGGAGGAGGAAGGGCAGGGTGGTGGGTACAACTCAAACAAGTGAGTGAATAATTACAACACAGCATGAAGAGTACAGACATGAGGTAAGTTTGCCCAATTGAGGTTAGGGAAAAGGAGTGGTCAAGGAAGAAAGATAAAGTATAACCTAGTCATTTTTATGACTTTCACTTGTTTAAAAAGTAGCTTCTGGCCAGGCACGGTGGCTCACAGCTATAATCCCAATGCTTTAGGAGGTGGAGGAGGGTAGATCACTTGAGCCCAGGAGTTCAAGACTAGCCTGGACAACAGAGTGAGACCCTGTCTCTACGAAATTAAAAATTAAAAAAAAAAAAAAATTAGCAGGGTATGACGGCATACACCTGTAGTCCTAGCTACTTGGTGGGGCTGAGGTGGAAGGATCCCTTCAGTCCAGAAGTTGGAGGTTTAGTGAGCTAGGATCCTGGGCAATGAAGACTCTGTAATAAATAATAAAATAAAATTTATAATAAAATAAAATAAAAAGTGGCTTGCTACTGCTCACTTAAGTAGAAGCCTCAGAGTATGGGAAGAAGACTCTAACCGCAACATTCTTTCCTCACTTTAATCTGACAATGTTCCCTAACTACAGATCCAAACCCCAATAAAAAGCACTATGGGCTGGTCGTGGTGGCTCATACCTGTAATCTCAGCACTTTAGGAGGCTGAGGCAGACAGATCACTTGAGGTCAGGAGTTCAAGACCAGCCTGGCCAATATGGTGAGACCCCCCTGCCCCATCTCTACTAAAAATACAAAAATTAGCTGGGTGTGCACCTAGAGTCCCAGTTACTTGGGAGGCTGAAGGAAGAGAATTGCTTGAACCCGGGAGGTGGAGGTTGCAGTGAGGGGAGATTGTACCACTGTATTCCAGCCTGGGTGACAGAGTGAGACTCTGTCTCAAAAAAACAAAAACAAAAAACTGCACTATGCATGTTTTCCCAAATATTTCTTGGGTGTTTCCGCCTATGTACCTTTGTTTGTTCCTGTGCTAGGTCATGCTTCCTACTCCATCTCCCATCCCTACCCATACTATCTCCACTCTCCAAAAGTGTCTTGGAGACCCGTCTCATGTGGTGACGGCTATGAAGAGTATTTCCAAATCCCATGGCCCCTCCCCAGCCGAGAACACAGAGGTGGCTCACAAGTCATTTGGACAGCCCTTGCTCTTTCTCGGTGGCTTTCTGATGACTCTTACAGCCAGCTTTATAACATGAGGAGGTGCTGCTGGTTTGTTTCTCTAAATTATAGGGGTCCTCCTGGATTGTAGCCTCTTTGAAGGCAAAAGCATTGAGTTACTCATCTTTGATTTCTTTCTGGGATTGCCACAAGCCTTGTACATACCAGGCACTAAATAAATCATTTAAAAATTTTGTCTTGTCCTTATCACTTCCACTTGAATTCAGTCAACTTGGATTAAGTGCTACATTGGCTCAAGCCTAGGCCACAATTTTAAAAGTATTCATCACTTGTTCTTTTATGAAGTGAAGAGATGGTTTTCTGGAGTTTCCTTCCAAAGGTGCCTAGCTTATCTCTGCCCAATGACAGGCCAGTCTTTCGAAGGCATGCTTCCCGATTTCTCCAGCCAAGAAAGGATCCGTATTTGAGCAAAGCCAAGTCTGTCAAAATTGTTAACTTCTCTGTACCCACACCTGAATCTGCATAATTTCCCAATCCCACAGAGGTATAAATAAAAACTTTCACCAGGACAGGGGAACGTTTGCCAACTGTGGGAAGATAAATGGCTTGGGGACTTCAAGTTCCAAAGGTAGAATTGCTCGATTTCTGATTTCAATGTAGCAAAAGAGATGCTATGAGTCTGTTATTTTTTTTGTTTCATTGCTAGAAAGTTATGGGTTATATCATTTAATTTGATTAATTCTTGGTTTCCAAAAGGAAACCTTAGGAGGAACCTTGGGACGCTCAATAAAATAAGTATGTGCAATTGTTAAGACAGGAAAGGAAAAAAAAATGACTTCCATCGGAGCCCACAAAGATCGTTTCTAGTCCCAAACATGGGTTCCCCAGAGATAGCCTGGAAACCAAATTATTGTCAAAGAGATGCTTACCTTTTACAACAGCTCACAGCAAAAGAGAACATATAGCTTAACATCTCTCCCATGACTCACCTTTCTGTTTTTTTCTCGTATTAATTCTCTCTCTCCCTTTCCCCGCCCCTCTCCCTGATATGAAGTTTCCCAGTCTGAGCTCTTCGCCCAATTAAATATGTATCATTAGACAAGATGAGTCACTTGACCTTCTTAAGCCTCAGTGTGCTCATCAGCAGAATGAGGTGTTTGTGCTACATTATTAAGATTCATTTAATTCTGAGTCTAAATACAAATCCAAGCGTGCTCTGTCTGTCCCCACAAAATTGTTCATATTCGTGTTCTAACCTATTTGTGTCTCAGATGGAGACTATGGTTTCAGCCTGTACAAGGAGCAAGCTCATTTGTTGGTGGGACTCAGTAATAGGAGTTCCACCTTTTGCAAAGGAGAAATCCAATGGCTAAGTGAAGTGGCTGGAGCTAAAGATGAATGGGGTGAGTCTCATAGATGAATATACAACCAGTGGTATTTGTTTTCAGACTTCATTGAATAACTAATTATTTGGTCAACATGGTCAATAACTGGGACATTTTCTCTGCAACTTCTGCCTGTACGTGTGTGTGTGGGGTATGTGTGTACATATTGAAATTCCATTGTATAAATTTGAGGCTTTTAGATTCCTAGACTATCAGATCTGATCAGAACTTTTGTTGTCATAGTCGCATGCTGGAAAACTGAAAGTCAAAAAACAGAAGAGGTCTTTTAGCTGGTTAGTGTGAGAGATAAGACTTGGACAGAGCTTCCTAATCTTATGTAAACTGCACGGTAGCCATTAGCTAATTAATCTTTCATGTCCTTCCACAAGAGGACTCAGAATTGGACTTGGATTAAGGTTAAAAAGACTATATTTCATCAGCTTCCCAGGTTTTACTCTCTTTATTCCTGGTCTTAATTTTCTCCTTCCATTAGTCCTCTTCTTCCTTTTATTCCATTTTAAGGAAATGATCCTCAAAGGTTTCTTTCATATAGTTTTCATGACATTTCATCCATGTGGTTAATTCCCTCATCTGGATGACTGCTTGGAGGAGGTTTTTGTATTATTTTTGGCTTGAGTATCCATATCCTGCCAGTGAGTGACAGCAGAGACTGCCTCCTCTAATTTCTACAGTGCTGATAAGGGCAAGATAGAAGCCACAAGGAGAGGTGGAGGGGACCAGGTACCAGGGTATCTAGCTACCCACATGGCAGGATTTGGATATCTGAGATGTGCGCTCAGAATCAGTTCTCAGCCTCCACTCATCATGAGGAAAGTACTTGACATTTGGGAACTTGGATGGCTACCTTTTTAACAATGGCATTAAACTAAGAGGTAACATGTAGATTCACACATCTCACTGTTTTTTTTAAAATTATCTGATAGGAGTTTGGACAGCAGTTGTCATGAGGTCTCAGTATCTGGCATAACTTTAGGACAAAGTATGCAAAGATTGTTTCCAAGTGGTCTGAAGAGAAAACGTCACTCATCACTCTCCCACCACCTTATGAAAACTTGGCTTTGAGGGCACATGGCATCGTTCTGACTACGCATTGTCATCCCCGGGCTATGCATTTGCTCTTCTGGCCCTCTGCTGCATGTTACTGTGCAAGAGATGGCAATGCCTGCCCACAGAGAGGCCCAAATAGAGGCCAATAAGGCTTATACCAATTCTGAGATTGCACCTTCCCACTGTTTATCCATTTTCTGGCCCCAGGCAAGCATTTTTATAAATGGACATTTAGCAGATGGTATGCATTTAGAAAACAAAAGAGCCACTGCATTCTGAAACCAAAAAAAGGAGGAGTAAAATACAGAAAAATGTTCAGGAGTCCATACTGCATCCTATTTCTAGGTGTATTGGAAGAGGGCTAACAAGACAATGCAGCCATCTGCTGGGCCAGGAAGACAAAGAATGAAAGATTTCCCAAGCAAGAAAAAGGAAATGGAGTATACAACTGCTGCTATTGCAAAATAGGGTCTCTAATTCCTCTCTCTGCAATGGTAATGACTCACATTTATATGGTGTCTTTTTCAGCTCTGATTTCAGGGAACACTCAAAACCTTCTCTTGACCCTGCTCCTAAGTCTGGTACTCAACAGGCTAAAGGATGACACCTATATTTATACCCTATCTATTTTAGAGAAGAATAGCTCATGTGAAATAGGACATTCAGATGCTAAGGAAATGAATCAAGTGTGAAGAAGGAAAAGGTGGAGGCAGAGAAGTTATAGAAAGTGCAGATGATTATTTCCAATCACGACCCTCAGTATCATCCACCTGAACACACACCTCCACACAGATAAAGTCACTAAAAGCTCTTAATGCATCTAGTAGGCTCAGCCTCATCTCATCTGCCTCCTGTCTTTTCATGGAACTTAGCACTCTTCAGTGTGTATCACATTAAGGTGAATGCTCTTCAGGGAGTCTTGACAAACTCTGACATTGGATTCTATGTGATGCTAAAGATATTTTTCTCTCATGCTTTGGGGGCACAGCAATGAAGGAAACATTGGAGATATAGGCAATGAGTGGCTAAGGCTTGGATGGGAGGGGGATAAGAGGGAATCTGGTCTGTCTCAGTAAGAAGCTCAATGAGATATGCAGGAACATCAGGCATAGCGCACAGAGATGCAGCAGCCACCAACAATTATGATTCATCAAAGTTCTGGGAAAAAATAAGCTCACAGAGGATAGAGATAGACACAAAGCAGTGGCAAAAATAACTCAGAGAGCTGGATGTTAGTAAGGACAGAGGTAGAAGCTCTGTTCATGGTGTGTCTCTAGGCTGATATTCAGAAAAGGTAAGGCCATACGGATTCCTTCTGCACTGGTCAGGAATTGAATAAAGGGATGTCTTCTTTCCTTAATCACTCTATTCTGTAATCATCACATAATCACTGTGCAAACACCTTAGGGAAGGGCATATGATCTGAGGATGAGTAAGATTCTGAAAGCACAGACATGACATAGAGGAGCACTGGACTGGGCACCAAGGGCTGTGTTCTAAATACAGCTTTCACTCGCTCAGTGACAGGCAGTCAAGCTTCAATGCAGCAGGCAAAGTTCTGGGCTTAGAATCAAGACCAATGGCTTTTTGAACCTAGAGAGTTCACTTGATCTCTTTGAGCCTCAGTATCCTGATCTGTAAATATAGGAATAAAAGTGCCAGTCTTATAAGATTGCAGGAAGGGCGTTACATAGAAACTTATGTGAAATGGCTTTCAAAATGGAGGCACACTATACACAAAAGGTCTGGTCCAACCACTTAAGTTACAGATGGGCAGACAGTACCTGAAAGAAGTGGAATCCCATGCCTAAGACCACACAGAGAATTAGTAACAGAGTTGGGCCTTGTATTCAGTTCTTCAGGTGGAATCCAGTTCTCTTTCATGACATTGTCATGATACCTATTTCTCCCCACCTCAAGTGTCTGGCTGAAGATCAGAGGAGAAGATGGGACAGGGATAAGGAAGAGTTTTAATGAAGGGATGAGCGTTATATAAATGCAAACACATGAAAAGCAATACAACTAGAGTGCGGGCACACAGCGACTGGATGTGAGCCCCAGCTGGGAAACTTTATGAAGTCAACCAGCACTCAGCAATACAGCATGGCCACAGACAAATCCTGGTAAAATTGCTGAGAAACCTAGCTTGCAACAACATCTGGTTTTAGCTTCTTGAGATTTTGCTCTTTGGGTCTGTTAAGTTAGGATTTTTGCTTGTAAGTTCTTAACAATAACCCCTCACCATTAATTTCTAGCTAAATAAGGCTCATACAATTACAAAAATAACATCTTCTGTCCACAGCTAGTGTAGGTCCCATGACCAGTTTCATCACGCTGAAAGACATCAACAGTGTTTTTCACATGTTATGCAAGATCCTGTCCAGGTGGGCTTAGTCTGCTCTCTGCATAAAACCAAGCACCTTCCACAAAGTCTGATGATGAGAAATGATGAAGCCCAGATGATCACGTCCACTTTGGGCAGACACAAAGTGTAGGTCATTCATTACCTTGAGCAAATGCAGGAGATGTGACTCTGCTAATTGGTCTCTTCATTAACCAAGGAGAACATCTACCACTACAACTCACAAGCTAGTGGTAATATGGGGCGATCTTTAAGTGGTTTCTACCTCATAATCATATTTCTTTCTGAAATCTGCTGGCCTAGAAAATGTCTCTAATTCTTCATGAATAGACTATTCCTGCCTTCAAGAAATATGGGCTTTCTGGGAAGGGAGAGGAGAAGTGAGTGGTACACATCATACACAGAAGTGAAATCTTACACGAAACCTTAAACACATGGATGATTGGTTTTTTAAAGCCTGGCTTTAGTTGGAGGGTTTTATATTATTTGGGGGCAGAGGGAACACAATAATTTTTCTTTTTTTTAGCTTCTGCAACTCCTAGGTAAGAAGTTTCTACTATTTTCCTAATAAATAACTGTTCTAGTCTTCTATACGGGTCTTACCATATGTGCTGTAAGGCCAGGGTCAAAGGGATACTTTTGCAGAAATGTGAGGCCCTAAAAGTGGGGCAGAATTTGTGTAGTTGGGGAGGTTGGCAAGGAAATTATGCCAGCAACTGACAAGGAATAGGGTCTTTCTAGTAGCAACCAACATTTCGGTTTAAATTAGTAAGAAAAATCCCTTTCTAGTGGGCATGCAGAGAGACACAGTTATAAGGTCTCCTGGAAGCAGGAGGCACACACCATCTTCCAGCCTGCCTCCTTCCACTTAGTGTGCAAAAATGACAAGTATCTGAATGTAGTCAAGTCTTCATTTTAGGGGCCTGCCCAGGGCAGCTTATCAAATGCCCATGGCAAAAATGGAAACAATCTGGCCCAGGGCTGTGGTTACCTGATCAGTTAAGCTTCAGGATTCACTGGCTGTCAGCTTCTAATGGCTCTGCAGTGGACTTATCACATAAGATGTGTGGCTTCTGGAGGTGGCATGCCAGATAAACAAGCTAGTCTTTTCCTTCCAGGCTTGGCATTCTTGGATCTTACTGGTATTTCTAATAAGTTTTAGAGGCTGTATCCAAACAGTAAACTGTACCATTAGATCAGATGAGGACCCAAGAACAGCCTCTTTAATACAAAACATAACTGTACTGTGTACGACTGTAGCCTAGGCAGGTATTAGGGTTATGGCTTCACAGTTTCTCAAACAATGGCTCCTGGAAAGAGGAAAGATAGTAGATACCAAGTAAACATTCTATAAAATGTGCAGCAAACTCAAATGTGCAAGGAGATCCATTTTAATTTGATTCTCACCACTTTGCAAGCTAGTGACTACAACGTGCCACAGATGTGTCTAAGGTGCAAAGCCCAGCAATTAAATAATTAGACAGTCCAAATCTGAATAAAAAGTTAGCCTTACCTGGAGACATGGAGGAGTCATAAGAACTTCTCTCCTTGCGGTTCATCTTGAAAGCTTGGATGTCCTTTTCCCTGTACGTTCCAAAGCCTTCATAGCTCCTCCTTTTATTCCCACTCACATCACTGTCCCACTTGTCATTAGAAGGGTTCATTTCACTGAACACGTCCAGGTTCTCCGATCTCGTGCTGCCACCATCCCCGCCACTGCCAGAGTATCTTTTTGTGCATGAGTCCACAGGCTCACTGCTCAAGTCTCCTTTTTCCTTGGCCTGTGTCCAATGCTGGGCATCAGAAAGTGACAGTGTAGACAGGGTGTCCACCTCAAAGTTGTTCTTAGAAGCTTTGTGGCTGGCTTCACTGTGCTGGTGCTTCTGTTTCTCCTTATGCTTGTTCTTCTCACTCACCAGCGGGAGCTCTTTGTCTGCGCTACTCAGCCGCTCGCTCAGGATGTGGCTGGAGAAGCCTGTGGCTTTGCCTGCAAAGAGACCGCTCAGGTTGTCGTGGGTCCCTAGGAGCCGGTCTTCCTTGTGCTTATGCTTGTGTTTGTGTTTCCTCTTATGGAGCCGACCGCTGGACAGACTGGTGCTGCCAACCTTGGGAGGGTTCAGAGAAGGCTGCATGTCACCGAGGCCCATGCTAACAGGTCCCTGCAGGTGTACTCCATGCTTAGCTTTATGCTTAGCAGCACCGGACATCTTTATGTGGGAGTTTGTGTGGAACTGAGGTGGTGGCACTGTTGGCCTCATGAATGGGGAGGCTGCTCCAAGCGTGTGCGATAGGTACAAAGGAGCTGGGTACTGACCGTAATAACCAAGGTTCATCATAGGCATTGATGTGTAAGGCATTCCATAGGGTGCATAGTAACTTCCACTGGGAATAGGGTAGCTGAACCCTTGTAAAAAAGGCACCTTTGTCATGGTGTCATTGGTTTTTGCAGGCCTACCACGCTTCTTCTTTGACTTCAAGTCTGAAGTCCTACGAAGATAGAGCAACGGGTCATACTGGATATATGGCACTGGGTAATAGTGATCAAAATTAATACGAAAAATGCTGGGATATGGATTCTCGTGGTAGAAGGTGTAACTCCGGTGGGAGATTCTGAACACTTGGAACTTGGTGATGAGCTCCTCCAGGTCTGCCAGAAACTGGAGGTCATCACGGTTTTGCAGGCTTTTCCGTTTCCTCTTGTGCTTTGGCTTCTTGAGGCTTTCGTGGGCCAGAAAGTTGTCCACAATGAGATGCTTCTGCCGGTGGCCATGCCGGTTCTTTGTGCTGGTGTCTGACGGAATGGCCTCCGGGTTGTCCAGGGAGCAGAAGTCAAAAGAGTACCGCCTTCGGGATTCTGAACTCTTCTCCGCTTGGTCAGAAGTGCTATTGTTGTCTGTCCCAATGCCGCTGTCGCTGGGGATCGTCTCCTCACTGTGGGACTCGCTCACAGGGGACAGCGTGATTTCCTTTAGGGAGCCAATCTCGCACAGGTGTGAAGGAGAGTTGGCCATCAGTCTGGGTGGAGACAGCTTCCAGGTTCCACTGTGTATTCCCTTTTGGGTTTTGGTTGGAAGAGCACTGATGGGCTGGAGATTTGGCATAGTTTTCAACTCTGAAAAATTGGTTTCAGTGCTGGCAGGGCTCAGGTTGCCATTTGACCCACCTAACTGTGTTGAAAGTGGGTGCATAGCTGCTGGTGAAGATGCCACAAGGGACTGAAAGTTGGAAGGCACGGCTGGAACATCCGGCTGGCTAGAAACAGGCCTGGGGTGCTTGATGGCTGTTTTGGGTTCTTCTGATGGGGGTGGCAGCTCTGCTCTTGGCTTCCTGCCCCGCTTCTTGCCAATGTAGATGGTTCCCCTCTTGCTGACATTAATCTGCTTGCCCAGTTTGCTTTCAATGGCTGCTGCCCCAGGGCTGGTCTCTGGGGGAGCTTTTGCCTTCAGAGCAACGCTGCTGGAACAGGACAAGATCTGGTTCAAGATGTTTTTCCTCTTTAGTGTCTTCATCTTATTGATAGTTTTGATGGTCTTCTTATCCAACACGCCGAGCTTTCCAACTTTCTTGTGAAATTTCATCTCACTCATGGGTTTGTCCTCTCCTGGCACTAGCTGGGCCAACTTCGCTAGATTGCGTCGTCGCTTTCTTTTCTTAGTGCCAGGAAACTCTCGGCTGATGGGACTGACGGGGCTGGTGGAAGTACCCTCATGAATCGTCTCAACTGTGAGCAAAGGCTGCTTCTTTGGTCGTCCCCGTTTCTTTTTGACTGGAGTGATCACAGTAAGACTGTCTGTGTTGGTGTACAGAGGGCTGGATGGGGTGATGGGATATGCAGATGGGGGCTCCAGCATCAGTTTATCAGAGGTGGCCATAACTGCCTCTCGAAGCATGCTGCTGGGTTTCGGTTTGCTGCAAGTCCACCTTCGTTTTGCAGCAAATTTTGGATGTTGGATTTCCGGCAGCTTTCTTGGTGGAGAGTGATCTGTGCATGTTGGAGATGTCATGACCATGGGCGGCTTCCGCGGCTTAGACACACCTCCTGGGATAACTTTCTCGGCATTTCCACCAGTTTCAAGGCCAACTGAGGGGGGCTCATTCTCTATCATTTTACCCAACTTAGGGACACGGGGATCCTTCTTATTCCCCTCAGAGCTGGAAAGTATCCTGTTAACTACTTCACTGCTCATAGTGAGTCCAGAAGCCAGGGCTTTCTCTGGGATGATCTTTTCCACCACCGCTTTAATGGACTGTCTCTTTTTCCTCTTATGGTTGGTTGGATCCAGAGAGGGTGCCTTGATGGGGATAGTAATCCGGACATGACTTGGGTCATTTTCAGGATTACTGGCAGAACTCACGTTCTGCCTGGCTGGTGATGCCTCTTGGGCACTATCTGCAGAATAACTTTCCCTTTTCCCTTCTGTATTATCGAATGCTTTCTGGGCATTCTTGACCCAATCCAGGTCTGAGTTTGGTATGGTCTGACTTATCACATCTTTTTTACTGGACTTTTTCTTGCTGCTCACAGTAGGTGGTTCTGGGGGCTCCTTTGTACCTCCTCCATCTTGATCCACCAAGGGCTGAAGCCCATTGCACTCAGCAGAGCTGCTGGGTGGGGCTGGTGAGCTGTGGCTGCTTGGGGATGGAGCCACGCCTCCCAAGAGCAGATCTTTGTTACTGTTAGACAACTGACTCCACGTGTTCCCTGCACTGCCTTTCTTACCCTGGGCCTTTGCAAAGGAAGCCACGGGCTCAAGAGCTGGGATCTTGCTGGTGCTTGCAGTTTCTCTGCCAGACTCTGGACTGATGAAGCAATTCTGAGTGACAGGTCCGCTGTCAGAGTTGGTGGACCAGTCCATGTGGTTCTGGCTGCTGTTTTTTTGCTGGTGCTTTGGTTTTAAGGTGTCACCGGTGAAGTCCTGTGGGAGGCCTGTGTCATAATGGAGAGCTGAATGTTTCTGGGGCCTCTCGTAAGCCTAGGGGTGAGTGGAGTGAAAAGGTAGAGAGAGAGAGAAACAAAGATGAGCATGTTGAAGCTACTTAATATTTAACATCAAAAGTCTGAAAGTTGGAAATGAATACCTACATGAAGAGCCACCTTTATTGTTAGAATGTTTTACAGAGGTTTTCTCAATCGAGTGGTAAAGATATATTGCACTGGTTTTGAACATCAGTAAGCATGCTTTAATTGTTGTCTTTTTTCCCAGAGTAACAGGAATCTTGACCTACCTTGGTTTAGTGCAATCTTTAGAGAGAGGAAGGAGGGGCCCTAAAGGTCACTTAGCCCAATGCCTTTTTACATTTTTACAACTGCAGAAGCTGAGACCTGAACAATGGAGAGTCCTGCCAAAGTGGGCAAATCCCAGGAGAGAATCGGAACTTCTGGACTTCCTGTGTTCTTTCACCTAACTCTGGCAGCCTCTTATTTCTGTCCCTGTTTCTCTTCAAATGTATGTTTTTCCTCGCTTCCTCCTGTTCCAGTTCACTTGAGCTTGTACTTAGTCTTAGAGTTCAACATCTCCGTACAAGTAGCTCATAAGGAACCATGAGCTAAAACCAGCCCAGGTTGAGGAATTAAGGGGAGAAGTATGACTCCTGCATGGGAGAAAGTGGACCAATCAAGAGCATAGAGAAGAAATGGGGGAAGAAAAGAAACATAAAAGAATTTTCCTAAGCCTTCAAATCCTTGTGGACTCTAGGAGTGTTGCTGTGTTTAGGGGTTAGCATGCAAAGGAATCTTTAAACTTATATTATGCACTTATTGCTTTCTTGAGGAAACTCTTAGATAGTCTCAAAGGAAACCTTGAGACTGCTAGACAAATGTGTCAGGAAAAAAAAAAATCAGTCATTCAGGATGACTCCTCTGAACTTTGTCAACTGTGTTTCCCCTACATTGATTCTAAAGGAATGTCTCCAGCATCTTCCTTAGGACTGACTCTCTCCAGCTAAAATTAAAAGCTGAACCTGGTGCTGGAGGCATAACTTAATCAGTGTCTACAAAACCACAATGGGAATGGATAGTGAATACATTGTTTGGCGATATTAAAGCTATTTTTAATAAAAATATTCTTTCACTGTTCCAGATGGATTTTAAGCCATGCTACTAGTACAAAGAAGCATTTCTTAAGGTTTATTATAAGCCCAATTTATAGAGTAGTAAACTTACAGGATATATTAGCCTAAGAACTATTAAAGAAGCGACAATATTTGTAAATTGCTTTGAATAATAACCCCTCCAAGAAGTATATGATAATTGTCTTCATGAATGTAGTAAATTTTGGCTGGTAATTATCTATCTATCTTTTTGTATCTCACTTTATCTCTATTTATTTTTCATTGAAGTTATAGAACTTATGCTATAGGAAAACATGTCTTATAGCCCCTGCTAAGAGTCAAATCACAGATGGCATACAGCATTACAGGGACAATTCAAGGGAGTCATGCAACTAGGATTTCCTTCACACTAGTTTCTGGAATCCCTAGGGTTATTTCCTGCCTCCCTGATTTTGTGAAATCCTGTTTATACTTACAGTATTTTCTAAGTATCATGAGATAGTTTCCTCAAGTGAAGCCTGTAAATACCCAGGGGAAAATTAAGAAAATAATTTATTTAATTTTTTTATTCATCTTGCAACTTACAGTAGAAACACCACCATCATCAACATATAGAGAATTAATCCTACCCCTTGAGGGTGTTTACTAGCATTACTGCTGTGGACATAAGCTGCTATTCCATTCTCAACAAAAACATAGAAATCTTATTTGTAGCATAAAATATTAAGCACCACTTACTTATCTTTTATGAATCGGGGCATTGCTAGTTTCTATTTATGCTTGGGACATTAGCTGGCACTCTGTGTTTACTCACAGTATCACAAGTCTAGAGGAGCTCATGGTGGGTAAGTTTTTTGTTCCTTAGGATATCAGTGTATGATGAGTCATACTGGGGCATCTTGAGGGTTAGTAGGAGTGATTATTAAAAATAATAGTGACACAAAAGGTGTAACTGTTTTGGACCTGGGTAAAACAAGACTTGCAGTAGCCTTCTTTCTTCCCACCTCTACCTCCACTACTTTTCTAGTTCTGGAAACCAAAGTCCACGGAGAGGCTCCATGGTGATGCCAGGCCAGGATTTTGGGCCCTAACTCCTACCATTTTTTCCCTCTGTTGTTCCATTATCTTATTCTTGGTACCCACCAGAGTCCCTAATTAGTGTTTTCCTCATGTTTTGGCTTCAGCTCAATCCTAGGGAGACTCACCTGCCTTACAGAAATACCCCTAGTATAAGTTTTCATAAAACCATGTAACTTATCTTTATGGTACCTACCATAGTTTTAGTTTTACATTTGATTTGTCTGCTAATTGAATTAAATGCCTATCTCACCTTTTTGCCTGTACACACCATCACAGAGGTACAGGAAGAGTACTTGGCACACAGTAGGCACTCCACAAACGTATACTGATTGAATGAAGAAACATACATTTTACTACAAGTATCTCGTTTTGTCAATAGTGAGATAAATGATCCATATATTGCAACATGTCTGCAAACACAGTCGCTGCCTTAAGCCTAATTTCTTATTCTCTGTATATCTCCTATATGTGCCACTGCCTCCCATAAACACATCTATCACAGTCTTTATACTGCTAGGTGGCATTTATTTGTGTACTTTTCTGTCTCCTTTTCCTAGACTATAAGTACTTTGAGGTCAGAGACTTATCATCTTATCCCCAAGGCCTACTACAAAGCCAAGTACCCAGAAAGCTCTCAATAAATGCTTGTTAAATAAATAGATAAATGGACGAGGTGCCTATTACCACAGCAAAATATACAGCTGCACACAAAAGACAATACGCCACTAATCTGTCATTTGATGATGGCTCCTAATGAAACTGGAACACTGAAATGCATTAAGTGCTAAACAAGAAATCCTTCCCAAATACTTAAGGACGAAAGGAGCTTATAAGGTAACTCCCCTTCAATGCAATTTTTACTGTTAGTTTTTTCCCCGTCTCCTAATTGTTTCAATTTTCAATTAACTCTGCCTTTGGAGAAGGCCATGAGACTGTCAGAAGGGTAGATTTCACCCTGGCAGTTGAAAGGTGGGGGCCTGCTCACTTACACCCAGGGCAGACCAGCTGAGAGTAATGCAGTTAAGCATGCCCGGTCCCTAGTGCTTCCCTGGACCACTGCCTGATCGCATTGTTCCTACCATTTCAGCTGCAATCTGCCCTGCTGGGAGTGCTCAGCAATCAAAGTGCGGGGTGGACAAAAGGGATGCACAACAAAGGATCAGGGGTAACGGGGGGATTGGTGCTTTAAGCTCTTCACTCAGCTGGGCTGCAGAGAAGGGGCAGGGAGGACCCAGAAGGAGTGCTTTTTAAGAGGTCCAGAGAACAAGGCCTCCTCCAGCCTTAGCTGATGGCTATATCCCATTGCAATGCGCTTCATCTGTCAGCCATGACATATTATATACACAATAGTGAGGCTGTCAGTTCCAATATGTCGTTTGCTAAGAATTGAGCACTTACTCCATCCAGACAGAGATGGACAAGGCAAGCCGCAAGACGAGGGAAGCACACACCACAGCCTCTCCCGCCCATCCTAGTGGTTCGGGGAGATGATAAATTATTGGGCTCTCTGACTCAGGTCTTTATTAAAGACTCCTTTTGTCTTTAAGTATTTGTGAAAGATTTCTTGTTTAATACTTAATGCATTTCAGTGTTCCAGTTTCATTAGGAACCATCATCAAATGACAGGAGATGCAGCACATCTCCTTTTTCTCTTTAAGATTGAGGGTTTGGGGGTTTATTTTTGTCTTTTTGATAAGACCTGAGTCCTTTAAAGTCTTTGTATTATACTCAGCACTCAGCAGGACTGTCTCCTAAAACAGTTAACATGTGAGGGAACAGTCAATGATATTCCACATTGGGTACACAATTCTGGTGGAAAACTTTCAATACCAAACTAAGCATGCTTCATGGCTGCCTGGTCGCCTTCCACCTCTCTCCCCACTCCCAAGAGTTGATTGTGAAATTCATGGCTGTTTTGAAGGTGTGGCTCACTTTTATGAGAAAAATGTTTTCCATGTACATTGAGCCTAGGTCGAATGCTTCAGTGAAACTCTGAAAACACTGGGCAGATCTGTGCTTACAGTATTTCTTCATGGAAGCAAGTTCTTCTGTAAAGAATTCTTTTGTAAAGTAGATAGCTATTCTCTCCCCTATAAGTTGACTAAATAATATACATTTAAATTGTGTGCAAGTCAGGTTTCTTTTTAAAAAGTATTATTTCTAGTTTATTTTTCAAAACAAAATTTGATAACTGAGTAAAATCTTAAAAATCCAAAACATTGGAAGAAAATGAGGGACCTAGCCTTATCTCAGACTTACCTAAGCAAAGTTTACTGCAATAAGATGAGAAAATGGTGATTTGACGCTAAGAAAAATCATATAACTCATTAAAACAAACAAAAAAAGGAAGCCTTACTTGTGGGAGATATACTACTCTTTTGGGTTAGCTATGTCTGTGCTACTTTCTGCTGACACCAATAATTTAAATGTACTGTTTGTAAGATATTTTGGGTTACATGAGCAGGAAAATATGCCTGGGTATGGAGCAATGAGGGAGGCCTCATCTCTTAATTTGACACTTGGCGCTTCTAAAGATGTGCTCCTAGATCACTGCATCAGAATTGCTTAAGGTGCTGGATATAAATACAGGTACCTGGGCCCACTGTAGACATACAAATTCAGTCTCTCAGGGAAAGAATGAGGAATATGCATTTTAACATGCTCTCCAGGAGAATTCTGATGTACAACCAAGTTTTAAAACCACTAATCTAATGTTTTAAGACCACATTTATTCTCTAGGGTAGAGCCCTTCTGTGTTTGCTATAACATTCACAGCAGTTTTTGGTGATAAATATGCAGAACCAACCATCATAGGCCTGTTAGGATATGCAAGTTAACAACACTAAGCATTCCTGTTGTGCTCACTGAACGCTCTGTAATTTACATAGTAAGAAACTCTAACAGTTCCCTGTGTAGGTAGTCCAAGCGCAAGGTGAAGTAGACAGAAGAACCAATGATTTGAGTGGATAAGGCAGGCCGGGCATGGTGACTTATGCCTGTAATCCCAGCACTTTGGGAGGCTGAGATGGGTGGATCACTTGAGGTCAGGAGTTCAAGACAAGCCTGATCAACATGATAAAACCCCGTCTCTACTAAAAATACAAAAATTAGCTGGGTGTCTGGCATGTACCTGTAATTTCAGCTACTTGGGAGGCTGAGGCAGGACAATCACTTGAACCCAGGAAGTGGAGGCTGCAATGCACTGAGATCACACCACTGCACTGCAGCCTGGGCAACAAAGAGAGACTCTGTCTCAGAAAAGAAGAAGGAGGAGGAGGAGGAGGAAAAAAGGAAAGAAGGAAGGAAGGAAGGAAGGAAGGGAGGGAGGGAGGGAGGGAGGGAGGGAGGGAAGGAAAGAAAGGAAAGAAAGGAAAGAAAGAACGAACGAATCAGGAATGTGAGTGTTCATAACCTCCCACCGTGGCATTCCAAACCCCTGGGGAATAAGCAAGTGCTCAGACCTCAGCAGGAGCTAAGTGTGGACGACAAAGAATGCAACCACAAACTGTGTGATTAGATTAAATGTTCTCAACTCTGGCTGTATGTTAGAATCATCTAGGAAGTTTTGTAAAGATCAACATACCTAAGATCTGACCCAGCGCAATAAATCAACATTCTGGAGGTGGAATCTGAACAGTGGTACTTTTTCAAAGCCCTCAGGTGATCCCAATGAGCAGACAGAGTTGAGAACCACTGGATTATATCAAAGACAGGGTCTGGGTTAAGGACTAGAGAGGCTCTGATATTATCAAGAGATGTTCCAGCTCAGTGGTTTCCAAATGTGTTTCACAAAGTCCTAGGATTTGGCAAAGACATTTCTGAACTGTAGCCAGTGGATGGGGCAAAAGAAATGTTCAGACCTTCCTTTTAACCCCCAAGCCTCCAATGGAACAGACCAGCCTAGCAAGGGGTTTCATTTAAGAGAGAGAGAGAGTGAAACAGTTCTATCACTTAATTTAAAACAAAACTGAAAAATTACCATTTAGGCTCACAAACAGGAGGAATGCATAAGCCAACTTCCACTGAAATTTCCCAAAGCTTATCTCTCCTTAGCCCAGTTCATTTCTGCATTTGCTACTGGTAGCTATAGAAGAACATCACTAAGTATCTTTTTTGTACCATGGTCTTATGATTCTTTGAATCCAATGAACACAGAGAAGCTACCAGCTCTTAAATAAATATGGAGTTTCCAATTAAATATGTAAACTGAACCCATCCTCATATCCTGTCACCCTGGGAATTTACCTGGATGTTATTCCAATAAAATTAATTCTTATTTGCTTTTTAAGGGCTGCCGATGATACTAGTGCACTTCTTTTACTGAAGGTGATAACAGCTCATATGCGACTGAAGCCCCTATCATATGCTTCTTTGAGTATACAATAATTCCACATAACTCAAAATAATCACTGACTTGGTTTCAGCCATGACAGAGTTATAATAGATAGGAGACATAATCTTCCCATGGAGATACACATAAAACTAAATAAACAAAATATATATATAATAATTGTTTTTAGGCAGTAGACAATAGATAATACAGGCTAAGATTCTGGATAAGGGAGACTCATGAGGTTCCAGAGTAGCCCTAGTTTTCTGCCTGGGAGCACTTTCTAATCTGGACATAGGGAGAAAAGTGCAGATAGCTGTGATTTCACTGGGCAGACAAAAACCAAGATCAGAGTTTGGGGCTCCTAAGGGAAATGGAATTTGCAGGTTAGGATACCTGAGAAAAGGGAGCTATGTAGAAAGGAACTCTAAAAACCTGCATAGGGATTATTTTAAGTCTTGGGAAAAATTTTCATCTTCACTTGAAGGTAAGACCTCACAAAGCCTAGCAGAGATCAGCTACCAGGAGCTATAAGCTGAACATAGAGTCCTTAGGTCACGTAGTATTGAGCAAGGTTAGATTTCTCACCAGACAGACTGGGGAGGCTTCAGTGAATATTCCAGGCATTGGAATCTCGGAAATGGAACTCCTTAAGAGCAGAATTATTCCAGCTCTAGAATAAAAGCTACTTGAGTCCCTCCCTAACAAATTCTGAAAAGAACTCTTGATAGGATAAAGCTGATCTGCCAATAAATTAACTGCTGGTCAGGAAAAAAGTCAAAACTTTTTAAAGGAAAACAACAAAACCCAAACTCTGCAATACGGCATCCACAATATACAGGACACAATAAAAAAATTTACTAGACAGGCAAAGAAGCAAGCAAATGTGACCCACAATTAGGAAGGTAAAAGCCAACCCAAGGCTCTCAAACAGCTGCTATGAAAATGTGTAAGTATTTAAAAGAATAGGTACACATAATTGATGAACACATGGGAAGTCTCAGCATAGCGATGACTACACTGAAACAATAAAAGGAAAATTCTAAATCTGAAAAATACAGTATCTAAAACAAAAAAATTCACTGGAGGGGCTTAACAGCTTCTAGGACATTGTAAAAGAGAAGTTTACTGAACTTCTAAGTTTACTAACATGAAGAGAAAGCAGTAGAAACTATCCAAACTGAAAGACAGAAGAGAAAATAATAATAATGGAAAGACAGTACCTCACTGATCTGTGGAGCAATATCAACAGGTCTAACATACTAATAATTAGAATAGCAGAAGGAAAGGAAAGATCATTGTATTGTATAAAGACGTATTCACATAGCTAAGAAGCTCAACAAATCCCAAGCACCCACGAAAGCCACATCTAAGCACACTGTAGACAAATTGATAAAAACCAAAAAATAAAGAGAAAATTTAAAAAGCAGTCAGAGAAAGAAGAGATTATTTATAGGGGAACAAAAATTATTTCTGATCACACCTGTAAGCCCAGCAATTCGGGAAGCCAAGGTGGATGGATCACTTGAGGTGGTCAGGAGTTCAAGACCAGCCTGACCCAACGTGACAAAACTCGTCTCTACTAAAAATATGAAAAACAATTAGCAAGGCATCATGGTGCACACCTATAATCCCAGCTACTTCGGAGGCTGAGGCAAGAGAATTGCTTGAGCCCAGGAAGCAGAGGTTGCAGTGAGCAGAGATTGCACTATACTCCAGTCTGGGCAACAGAGTGAGACCCTATCTCAANAAAAAAAAAAAAAAAAAAAAAAGTCTGCCTTCTCATTAATTAGAATATAAACCGGAAGACAATGAGCCAACATCTTTAAAGTACTTTTGAAATGAAAACAAAACAGTCAAATTTCTATGTCCAGTGAAAATACTCTTTAAAAATGACGACAAAATAAAGAAACCTTCAGATAAACAAAAACTGAAGGAATTCATTTCTGGCAGACCTGAATTACAAGATATGAAAAAGAAAGTTCTTTAGGACAAGAGGAAATGATACCAGATGGAAACTGAGATCTACGTGAATGAATGAAAAGTGCTGAAAATGGTAAATATATTGGTGTATACCAAATATTCTATTCTTGTTCTTAAGGTTGTCAAAAGACAAGTGACTTCTTAAAGCACAAATAATAACAATATATTTTAGAATTTATGACATTTGTAGAAATAAACTTTACAGCAACAATAAAAAAAGAATGAGTGCTTTTTCCTCTCCTTTTCCTTCTGGTATGCTCTTATATGTGAAGGGATGTAATATGAGTTCAAAGTAGACTGTAGTATTTTAAGGGTGCACATTGTAATCTCTAGGGCAACCATTATTTTAAAAAGTTGCATATCTAAAATGCTAACAAAAGGAAACATATGGATTGCTAAAAAAAATGCTTGATGACTCTAAAAGAAAGCAAAAAAATAAAAGAATGAAGATGGTAGTTACTTTTAAAGAGAATAATTTGAATATTAGCTATAAACAGGTAAAACAGAAAATACACAGCAACATAGTAAACTGAAACTCAACAATATCAGTAATTATATAACTCTAGATATGCCAAAAATTGTACACTTTAATAAAATAAAAGGAAGCTTATCAGAGTGAATAAAAAAGAAAACCTGAAATATATGCTGCTTATAGGAGATACACTTGAAAGACAGATCACTTAAAAGCAAAAGGAAGGAACAAGACATACCAAGCAAACACTAACCATAAGAAGGCTGGAGTGATGAAATTAATATACGGCAAAAGAGGCTTCAGAATAAAAAGCATTCCCAGAGATAATTATGGGCATTTCAAAATGATACAGAGTCAATTTATCAAGAAGAGACAATAATCCTAAATTTGTTTGTACCTCATAATGGAACTTCAAATATATAAAACAAAAACTAAGAGAATTGATGAAACAGATGATTCCACAATCAAATATGTTTTAACACTCCTCTTTGTAATTGCTGTACAAATTCCCTACAAAATCAGAAAAAACCTGCAGAGGTTTCATCTATACTACTCAACAACTGCAAAATATCTTTGTCAAAATATGCTGTGCCATAACAAGTAGGAATAACCAATGAACACATATCAATTCTACACACATTATTTTCCATCAAAGAAATGTCAATTAAAACCACAATGAGATACCACTACACATTCACTGGGATGGCTAAGATTAAAAAGACTGAAAACAACAAATGTTGACAAGGATCTGAGGCAAACGGCACTCTCAAACATTGCTGGAGGGAGCAGAGAACAGTAAAAATCACTTCGGAAGATGTCTTTTAAAGTTAACCCCTAGACCCAGCAATTTCACTCTTATGTATTTACCCAAAAGAGAAGAAAACATAAATCCACAATTACACCTTTATAAAAACTTCATAGCAGCTTATTCAGAGTCGTTACCACCTAAAAGCGGTTCAGGTGCTGATCAAAGGGAGAACAGACAAACTCATCTATAAAAGGAACCAAGCATGGACACACACTCCCACATGGATAAGACACACACATACACATAACCATGTTGAGCCAGAGCAGCCAGACCCCAAGATCCATACTGTACCATTCCACTTATATAAAGCTGTAGATCAGGCAAAACAAACCTGTTATGATAGGTCTCAGAACAGTGGTTACTTCCAGGGTAGAGTGTGATGGGATGGGGGCTGGGAAGGGCTGGAATGGGCATGAGGGAGTTTCCAGGGAGTTATAGATGTACTTTGTGTCTTGATAGGAGTGTGAGTCACACAGCTGTGTACATTTATCAATACTCTGTGAACTGCATACTTAAGACCTGTAAATTTCAGTTTATGTACATTTAACCTCAATCATGTTTTAAAAAAATCAAAGACGAGAAATCCATTCAAAAATGATGCCTATGAACTCCTTATCTCTCACTCTCTCTCTCTCTCTCTCTCTCTCTCTCTCTCTCACACACACACACACACACACACACACACACACACACACACCCAAAGCCAAGCAGCAGAAAGCAGGGGCCTTTTCCTTCCAATGAAACCTAGAGCAGCCTGCAAGTCACTGTTTCCTCTTCCCAGGTCCTCACTCTCTCCTCTGCATAGAGACAGCTGACTGAGTTGATCTCAAAACAATAGAGCCTGAATCAAGAAGTGCTGGTGGCTTCTACAAACACCACTGTTCTCTCCTCTCCTCCTCCCAGTGGTGTCCCTAACCTGGGCCATCAGATAGAAAGGTGAAGCTCCTCTCCAACCCAGCCACAAATTCACCTTCCTCCGAGGTAAGGAAGGAGGCTTGACAAGAACCTGGCTCACAAATCAAAGTTAACACTGCCCCGCCTCCTCTGTAAATCATGTGAGATCCATCTGGGTAATGGCTCCTCCAGTGTAATTCCCTATTAAGAGGCTTTATCTGGAGAGATAAGCAGCTGGTTTCCGTGTCACTAATTGCTGTCTGCTGTGATTTTAAAACATCTGCACCATTGTGCTCTTCATTTTCATATTCTAATCACCCTGAAACTTGAAAAAGGTACATCATTGATTGTTTCTATGGGTTAATTAGTACACAGTCTCCTTGTAGAGACAATTTAGAGGCAGCCAGAACCTCAATCAGGAAGTTTGTTTTAAAAATTAATAACATCGGCAGTGGCTGGAGGGACTGTCACGTTCAGGGACGTCTCGGGACGCTCCTGGTGGGGGAGCCAGCCTTTGTTATCCTCCCCAGAGGAGGGAAGCCAACAGGGGTATGGGGCCAGACAGCAGGGAGTAATAACATCTAAGAACACAGGGACCTAGGACCTGGCTTGGTCCAGAGTGGTCCTGACCATGGTGTCTGCCCCCTCACCTCCCTCCTCTGCTCCTCCTCCCCCCACCACCCTTCCAATTAGTGGAGTCCCTTTCCCTGTCAGCACAGATCAGGATTTTGCTGAGGATGAATCAGAATGTCTGGAGGTGAGAGGAATGTGTCGAAACGATAAGATGATGAGAGATCATTTTACATTTTAAAGTCTGTTCATTGTTCTCTTCCCCCTCCACGTTCAACTATGGGAGCAGGGAGAAAGGGAGGAAGATTGGAATGGAGAGGAAAGAGCCCGACTGAACAGTGGAATGAGAACTGCTCATATTCAGACTGCACAAGAGTCACCTGGGGGGTTCTGCTGAACCGCAGATTCTGATTTTGTAAGTTTGAGATGGGCTGCAATTGTGCATTTCTAACAAGCTCCCAGGTGGAGCCCAAGGACTGGCACCTGAGATGTGCTGGCCTTCTCCTAAGACCTGGACCAGGCTCACTGTTTCTGAGGTTTAAGGAATGGCTGAAAGGCTGCACTAGACAGCACTATTCAGGTGCCAAGGACCCACTGCCCCTGCTGGGGAGGGTCAGGCTCTGTGCCCAGGATGGAATCTCAGCTCTATATACCATTAACTGGACATGTCACCTGACCTCTTATACCTGAGCTTCCTCATCTAGAAACTAGCAGTAGTGCCTACCTTAAAGGGGAAGTTGAAAGCATTAGAAGCTGAAGAGTGTCAAGTATTTAACAGAGTTCTTGGTCCCTAGTAGGCATTTTATAAATATAGCTATTATATTCCCATACTTTTCAGCAAACTGCTTTTCTGAAAACAGCATCCAGCAGAAATAGGGTATAGGGTGGAGACATTCACCAGAGAGTGCCTCGTTTAAACTCAGATGGTTATTTCTTGCAATCTTATTCATTCTGTTCACCCTCTTGGCTGCTGCCTCTCACCACTTTCTACTTCCAACCTAGCCTGATCAGAGCTCGAGATCTTCCTGCACAGCGCCCCTTGGAGCTACCTGACAATATGCAATCACAGAGAGCTCACTTCTGCACAGATTTCCTCGTTCTACCTCTTAGATATTGCTTTCCTGTTTAGAGCTGGATTCTATCTGCCTGCCCTTGGATAACTCTGGCAAGCAGGGGAGACAGGCGTCCCCTTCTGTGTTGCCTGACATCCAAGAACTAGTTCAGTGCAACTGAGAGCAAATGTACCCTGAAAGAGACTTCCCAGCACCCCCTCCTATGACTGTTTTTAGCAGGCCTCCAGTGGCCGAGAAATGTGTGGAAAAAATTATAAAGACTAGACTTTCGATAATGTGACTTACAAATAAAAAAACAGCCTCTCAGCAGTAGAGCTGGAAGCTGACTTCAGAAAACTTACAGAAAGAGTGAGGTAAATTAGTGTGGTCCTGCAAGACGACCACTTCAGAGACAGCCAAGGGGCAGGCGTGGAGGGGCTAATTGGAACACAGTGGCATCCCTGCATCCTTCCAAGAGGGATGTGGAGGGCTCCAGATTGCACTGTTCAGGTGCCAAGAACCTGCCACCCAGCATCGCACTACAGCACCATGGCTCTGTCTTTTCCAGCAGCAGCCTCTACCCTCCCTGCTCAGGCATCTGAAGGCCTCCAGTGGGGTCCTGGGAGCCCTGGACTGGGCTCCTGAGGGATGAAGCCAAAATTAGCATGCTGTCCTGATTCAGATACATTCTGCAGCAGGAAAGCAGTGAGTGACAACTGCAGACTCATCC
The DNA here is from genome assembly GCF_001604975.1 of Cebus imitator. Lineage (NCBI taxonomy): Eukaryota > Metazoa > Chordata > Mammalia > Primates > Cebidae > Cebus > Cebus imitator. Next base: position 6,736,285 of record NW_016107375.1, read on the forward strand.
TGACGGAGAAGAATTACATGGAGCAACATTTCAGTTTTCAAAATGTTTTAGCTATTCTTCACCGAGGCTTTGTTCTCCATTCTACTCCTCTCAAAAAAGACAGAAACGTAACACCTTCTTGTCTCCTCTTTGAGAATTGGTAGCTTACAATGAAGTGGCAAAATTAGTGTGGTGGAACATTCACATGTGAATGTCTTATCTGTAAAAACCTGCAGCCCCTTGAGAGGCAGGGCATGCATGGCAAGGGATCTGAGAAGGCTGCCTCCTGGAGAAAGTTAAATGAATGAAGAGAGAGGGTCATTAACAGGCCAAAAGTCATTTCCCACGCTTGCTTATGGTTAAGAATCATCAGTGGCCTCTGCTAAATACACAGCTCATGAGGCCTCCCTTCTGCACAGGTGGTGTCATGGTTCTGGGTTGGGGCCTAGGACTCTGATGTTTTCAACAGGTACTTCTAGAAAGCCTGTTACTTCAGTCAGGTTTGGTCAACACGGTAATGCAAGGGTTTCTACGTGGAAGGAGGTCTGGAATTGTCCAGCTCTGTTCCAGGGTGGAGTGGGTAGAGGGAGACCAGTGAGAGACAGAAGTGCAGGCAGAAGCACGAGAGGGTTCCTAGATTATGCACAAAGATTATACCTAGCCCGTGGGTATTAGAGGAAAAAGAAAAAAAGAGATGGGAGAGGGTAGAGGAAAAAAAGCATCATTTTCTTCTTTACCTCATGTTTCCCTTTTTTCCTTTTTATAAATGCTTTTTACTGCCAAACTGGTGCTTTTTGCCATTAGGGCTAAAATAACTGTTGTGTATAAATCAAGTTTAAAATGTCAAGAAGATGCTGAATTCATCTAAAATTCCAGCTTTTAAGCTTCCCATAAACACTGCAAACTGCGAGCATTTGGTGCCTCACTCATTTAGCTCGAGTTCCCTCTGAAAGAAGAAGCGTCCGCACGGAGGCCAGCAGGCAGAGCCAGGATGAGAGGCTGGCCTTGTGGGTGGGGGCTGAGCCTTGGATTCCTGCTCCTCCCTATAGTGCTACAAGAACAAGTTCATGTCCTGATGAATTCCCATCACAATGCCACAGGTGCGGTGGTCGTGTGGGTCCCCATGTCAACCCATGTCCACTGCCTTTGGAATCTCCTATTTAATCCGTGCTCCTGAACTTTCTTTTAGGAGGCTTCCTGTTGAAGGTAATGTGTCACTTGTGGACTGTCTTCTATCTTTATTCTGAGAGGCAATGGGGCAGAAGTGTATAGCAGTTAGGAGCACAGACTCTTGAGCCAGCATGAATGGGTTCAAATCTGAGATGAATCCAAATATTACTAGCTGTGTGTCCTTGGGCAAGTTGCTTTACACCTCTGTGTCCCACTTTCCCCATCTGTAAAATGGGGAAAATAATATAGTTACCCTTAAGGTGAGGTCAAGAAGTGAATCAAATAATCTATGTAAAGCACTTTGACCAGTACCTAGTGTCTACACAGTGGGAAATCCTGGGAGTGCATTCAAACTCTGGAATCACAAAAACAAGTTCAAATCCCAACTTTGCCTCTTACTACCTGTGTGACTTAAGACTTGTCACTTACCTTCTCTACTTCAAAAATGGGAAAAACAGGCTAAGCACAGCAGCTCATGCCTGTAATCCCAGCACTTTGGGAGGCCGAGGAGGGCAGATCACTTGAGGTCAGGAGTTCGAGACCAGCCTGGCCAACATGGTGAAATCCCATCTCTACTAAAAATAAAAAAAAGTTAGCTGGGTGTGGTGGTGTGCACCTGTAATCCCAGCTTCTTGGGATGCTAAAGCAGGAGAATTGCTTGAACCCGGAAGGTGCAGTCTGTAATAAGCTAAGATTGCACCACTGCTCTTCAGCCTAGGCAATTGAGTGAAACTCAGTCTCAAAAAAGAAAAACAAATGGGGAAAACAACAGCGCCTACCTGATGGGGTTGCATTAAGAATTAAACAAGACAAGGTTGGTAAAAATGTTATCACAGAACACATTAGAAGTGCTCAACAAATGTCAACTATTAGTAGCCACCTTTTAAAAATGAATTACCAGTAACAACACCCATCATAAATGCAGTTACCCAGTAACAGGGGTACAGAATGCTGCACGATTTACCCCTAGTCATCCCCACATCCCTTTTGACAACAGTTCCAGTTCAAATTCCTGGCCAGTGATGCCAGGTCTAGGAGAGGTCACTGATAACCACCGTGACAATAACTAGTTTGAAGGAGATGCCAGCCCAGAACTGGCTCGGATTACTGCCACGTTTTGACTGGACGCACTCACTGGCTGTGATCCTCCAGTTATTCTGGGCGAAGTGGCTCAGCCTCAATCTTCTCTGTCTTCCTACAGTATAGATACCTTAAGATTGTTCATCAATAATCCAGGAGTTGTGAAATGGACACACCTTCTCACCCTTGTCTTAGAGAGTTTTGTCTTTTCCTCTAGCAAAATATAAAAAGCTAGACATTGTACTGTTCTTGAAGCGGTGCTTTGGGGTGGGGGTGCTGACATGTTATGAAGTCATGGGGCAAGAAGAACCACATAGCGCTGGCGCCTGTCTGTGGGCAGTTGCTGTCATGGAATGGTGACAGGGAAGGTTGAATGTGGGCTGCAGAGCTACATTAGGCCATAGCCTGAGGCCTCTGAGTCTCTTCATCCCAGAATCATTCATTAAGCAAACATACGTAATCAGTGGCACTATAGACAAGGCATGGTACTTTTGTAAATAGATGAAATATTAGTTTTGAAGGTGATGGAGGCCCTCTTTTATGGATAAAGAGATCAAATCTTAAAAGACTAATGGATTGCTTAAACTCACACGGATAATCAGGGCCAGAACTGGATCCATAGTCTCCTGTCTCCAATCTCAAGCTACGCCTCCTACTTTTCCTGACAGTATCCTCCTCCCATCAGGAGACAGGTGAAAAGCGCTGTCATAAAGCCTCTGGGTACCCTGCAAGCCCACACACTTTGCTGCATCTTTCTTACCTATAGAACCTTTCCCTATAGCTCTGGGTTCTTGAACCAACCTCCAAAGAAAGGCTGACCTGAACCTGAAGCTTTTGCTTAACTTGATGGCTTGACTATCTCCTGCACAGTTCCTTGACCATTTCTGGTTAGACAGCTTGGTGTGGATCATTTTGGTTGCTTCTTAAGCAGGCCCCTTCTCAGACACCTGCCCTTCCAATCACTGCTCTGCTGGCAGGTGCTCTGAGGACCTCCTTCCTTGACCCACCAATCATGTTTCGGGCCAGGTGCTTCTGGGGATGGCATTCAGGAATTCCCTGCATCCAAGAAGAGATGGGGCACGAGGCAGCTTGGAGAGCCCATGAGGAACCACTGTGTCATGCCACGAGGACACTGCATCCCCAGTCACGGAAACATGTTTCTGCGGCACTTCCTGATGATGCGGCACTAACCATCAGACAAAATCATGCAGGGAAAAGCTTTCTTCTGTGGCCTTATGGAGGCTTTAGATGTATTAGGCCTTTCTTCTTCCAGCCTTTGATAATTATGCACTGGGCATAAGGCTTTTAAAGACAAAGGCATGTTGTAGCTGTAGGTCAACAGAAACCACCTTTTGTAATATTGACATTTGGGCCAGGCACAGCGGCTCACGCTTGTAATCCCAGCACTTTTGGAGGCCAAGATGGGACATCACTTGAACCCAGGAGTTTGAGGCTGCAGTAAGCTATGGCAGTGCCACTGCATTCTGGCCTGGGTGACAGAGTGAGGCCCCCTCTCAAACAAACACAAACTCAAATAAAATGTAGTATCTATATTCAGAATGGTGCCTCAGCCTTGCCTCACCCTCATTGTAATGCCCCCAACAACTTCCCCCTTCCCAGCTGAAGGTCTTAATTTTATTTGCTCTTTATTTATCTGCTTTTTATGTTTCACTCACCCCTTAATTAGTGGCATGACCTTGGGCAAGTAACCTAACCCCTCTGGGTATCACTCCTTCTTTCTATAATAAAGAATTGATCATCACCTTGCTTCTCTAGGCTGCCCTGAAGTCCTAATGGATGTGAAAACATTTTGGAAACCATAAAAAACTATATAAATGCAGGTTATTGCTGTTGTTTGTTATTGCTTGGTTGAGAGAATTCTTCTAATGATTTGGGAAAGCCAAGAATGCTGAATGTACTCCCTGTAAAATCAGCATGAGATGCAGGGATAAATTAGGATCATGTTTAATATAATCTTTAAAATCATATTATTTCTATGGACATTCTAAGGGCTCCTGAAAACTCACTACTTTGCTCTTCTGTCTCAGCTGAAAAGGAGGGTTTGGGAAATGGGTAGGAGAACAGAAAACAAAAGCAACAGCCCTCCCCATTCTGGCAGTAAACTTCTAGCTCCAAAAGCAGGTTTTATTTAGGGTGCTATAAAAACAGTCATTTCTCCCATCATAAAAGCAGCCTGACTATCCAGCCTGGTTTTTCTGCAGAGAGTCTGTGAGTGGAGTAGGTCCCAGCTCTGGTGCAGGCTACAGCCTGTCTTCTCCTCTTCAGTCCCAATCTCCTTCCCTTGCAGCCCTGTATTTATATGGGGAAATGAAAGGCAATCCTTAAGTATTTTATTATGTGTGAATTTACAGGGTGAAAAAAAAGCATACATTTTTGGAGATGGAACTAAGGTTTAGTTGTCTCTCTGCTTTATGGTTACTGCCTCATGGGTATGTACCCAACAGCTTGAGTGCTGTGTTTAAAAAAAAAAAAAATCCAGGCAGGACTGTAGCAACTTTCCCAGCCATTAAGCAGGCCCTGGAAAATTTAGCTCATTCTGGAAAAGAAAGAAAGAAAGAGAAGAAAGAAAGAGAAGAAAGAGAAGAAAGAGAAGAAGGAAGGAAGGAAGGAAGGAAGGAAGGAAGGAAGGAAGGAAGGAAGGAAGGAAGGAAAGAAACTAACTCACACATGCTTAAGAAGGAAAGAGAAGTTGCCTAAGCTGGGCACACCTACCCTGACTGCCGTCCTCCTCTGCTCTCCCTGGTCTTGAAAGTTGACTATGCTCTTCTGAACCACCTGGGAACACATCTGATGTCACACAGGAGGTGATCTGCTAAAGGGGTATCTAGATGAATCAATTACCCCCAAGGTGGGGGCGGGGGATGAGTAATTTACTTTGGGAGTCTATTTCTTACTAAATAATCAGACAAGGTGGTATAGAAACATCCCTAGGGTCTATGGTGTATTTTTAGATTTCTTCTGACTAAACCCATCCTCTGCCATATTAGCAAACTTGACTCCTGGAATGCAAAGGCAACCACAGGGGGCATGGTAGGAAAAGCATATCAAGCAACCTGGTTCCCGGTGCATTCACTGTTCCTCTCAGCCTCAGTTTCCCCATGCATGTAATAAATAATAAAATGGCTAGTATGATAAAGGGTGTACACAGTTCTACTCAGTTTCACCATTATAAATTCTAAAATGCAACTACTCTTAATTTTGGATTAAAGATGGAGTAAAAACTTTAATCTTGAAAGCCCTAAATACAGTACACGTCATTTTCCCTCTCTAGCCATTTCTTCTAGAGCTCCCCCTGTGCTGATTCTACACCAAGCCCTAGGCTGCGGATGACATCTGACTCACTCATCCCAGAGCCTGTTTATCAGTGGGAAGGACAGAGTGACAAGAGCCTGGGGAACCAGAATCACAAAAGTGCCTAACCCCCAACCTGGCATCATTTATTAACTAGATGGCAGCTGCCCTCTTAGTGCAAGCTGGAAGGAGGCCACAGTCTCAAGGGTCCCACATATACAACTGGGCCATCTTGATGTTTTCCTGTTTGTGTATATCTACAACCAAATAAAAAGCTGGCTGTAGGGATTTTCTGAAAAGCAGAAAATTTGGCAAGAGAAGAAAAAAAATGGATTGAAGTATGGCTATCCCTGGCAGGCATGAGACTTCTGCAAATGCACCTCGACACCTCATTCTCTTAACCCTCAAGCCACCACCATGGTGGCTCATTTTCTCATGGGCATCTGTTGTCCCATGTCTTCTAGACTGCACATTCTCCTCCAGGTAGCAATAGGGCACCATCAAGAGGAATGCCATGGAATTTGTGAGTTTCAATGTACTGTATAGCTCATTTTCCATAACAACAAATTCTCACAGCTTTTACCAGTCATAAGAGGAGACTAAGTATTCAATCATGTCCATAGATGGAAGAGAAGCAAAATATATCAAGATAACTGTTTAGTGTTCAATGCTGAAGCTTCCATGCTCAGTAGTGTATTAACCGCTTAATTCTACCTAATATTTCCCCAAATGAAATAACCCTGACTTGTCAGCTGGCTCACAAATGTATACTCTTGGTCATGGAGATAATTAATTTAAAGAACATGGTTGGCTCAGGACAAATTTTTCCCAAGTAAATAGCCAAATGTTTGGGAATTAATGCCCTACAAAGACTCAACAGCATCAGGAGACTTGCCTGCTTGTCTAGAATACAATCCTAGATCTCTGGGTGATTCTGGACGTAATGTCTAAGTGCTCTGACTTCAGTTTGTTCATTAGTTAAATAGAAATTCCATCCCCTGCCTACTGAATGCTCAGTCATGTGGCTCAGGAGGAAAGGAGTTAAAGCTACACAAATGGAATTGAACTGAATGAAACTCACACCTTTTATGCGAGGGAAGTTCCACGTTTTTCAAATGCCCAGAGGATCATATTTTTGACCTTCAGTGAGTCACTTCATTTCTCTCTGTTTCCTCAAATATGAAACCATATGGTCAGATGAGATGATCTCTGAAGCTGTCAGTACTGTTATGCTAGAAATCTGTAATATCATGACACCATCGTTCTTTGCAAGGTAGTAACCAACATGGCAGCTGGCCGATACAATTAGACAAGTGGCTCTTTTCAAGGCTAGTTTAATCCATGGTTTGAGAAACAACCTGTGGAATCTCTGAGCTCTGGGTTAATTGTCTCCCAGAGTGGTCCCTGACACACTTCTTCTCATCACTTGGAAGATACAGTGGTTTCTGTAAGTGTCTATCCTAATGCTTCTGCTTCTCCAGAATTTTACAACCGACAGCATCTTAAGTTAGAACATGCACCATGTAATTAGATTTCCTTGCTACGGATGCTGTGCCCCTTCAGCTTGAAAGGAGAGAGACACTTCACCCAGAGATGAGAGGTTAGCAATGCTGTGTATCTGCTCACTAGTGATCACTTCAGCTAGGCAAGAAAAACTCTGTCATTAAAATGGGGTCTTTGTCCTTTCAACAGCTGTTCCAAAGAACTAGAGAAAAGAGGTTTTTAACTGGGCCATACAAAGCTAAGATTCTCACCCCAGTGACTTGGGAGAGCAGGAAGCAGGAGAAAATTACTCGAGCTCTTTATAAAGGTAATTTGCAACATCAACACTTTACATTCCAACAATGGCTGTGGCTCACATGGTAGCATCGGATGCAGCAGAACACAACTCTCTTCCTAGAACCTCAGTGAGGTTCATGGACATGATCAGAATATATTTTAATTAGAAAGACCATCCATTTTGTAATTTTGCAGGTGCAAGTTGTTGTTCTGGCTCTATGGTTACTACATGTGAGATCTGGGGCAACTTACTTACCAAAGCCTCTATTCCTCTATTTGCCTATATATAAAATGAGCATGAGAACGGCTTACATGCTGACAAAGAAACATGATACCAGGAGAGCTAACTCATATATTTTTTCTACCTCTTCCTGCGTGTTCACTCCTTATTATCCTAATCTATAAGCACTTAGAGAATAAGGGGACTGAAATGGAATGTTTGGGTATCTCTTATGCTTATAAGTCTTTGTAGCCACTCTGATTCAGGAATAGAGTTCAAATTCCTCAGCTTGGCCAATTGGTCCTTCCAATCTGATGTCTGGAAATACAGGGGTCACAGTAACCACTCGCATCGTGAAAGATCCTACATACCTGTGACATGAGTTGTGCAGTTCCTTGTGCCCTGGAAAGCCATTTGCTATATTACCCTTGCTTGCCTTGTTTCCATCTGACAAAAGCCATCTCTAATGTCCCCTCCTTCATAAAGCTTCATGCTGACATTTATCCCTCTGTCCCCTGGGCTCCCACAATACTCATTCTGTATATCCTATAGGGCTTAGCACAGTCAGGCTTATAGTATAGTTACTTGCTGCTGCCCTCCCTCCTGGACTATAAATCTTTTGAGGAGATCCCTTACAACATTTAGTGCAGATCCAAGCAATGACATCTGCACTGACTATGATGATAAAAAAAAATTTCAGAGGCATTTCCAAAGGCATAAAGCACTAACTGAAAGCAAAGTATTTTTGTTCTTTTGATTATGGGTCTCCCCCAGTGTGCTAACCTTCATTTGGGAGAACTCCATGCTTCCCTTCTGCTCTGCCTTTAGCCCCTCTAACATGGATGATCTAAGACCCACTGCCACTGGAACCTCAACCCAGTTCCAACAGGCAGTGTCCAGCCCCCTGCTCAGGGCTCATAAGGCTAAGCTCAGAGAAATTCAGCACTTGACACCCACTAGTCAGTGATTCTGGAGACTGCTGGACTATCAGAATGAGAGTTCAACTACCTTATGCTTCAAATAGTCTTTGTAACTTGTACTAGCTAGCCTGGGAGTTTAACCATCATTTATTACACTGTAGGTAGGTTCTTCACAACTGAACTGCCAGACTTTAGGGATTGCCTCCATTTATAAATCAAAGGTTGGCTTTATTAAGAACAAAAATATTGTAGAATTTGAAGATTAAATTGAGAATTAAAGTGCTTACAATTGATGTAAACTGATTACCTCCTTTTATGGATAAAAAAACTGCGAACCATAGAGGTCATCCAGCTAGTTAATGATAGAGGAAAGACTGAAACCCAGGCCTCAGATCTATCAGTTCAGCTCTATTCCATTATACCATAACCCTGTAATTATTACTAATATTTTAGTAGATGTGAGAACAAAGGAGAAAACTGAAGAATGATGGCAGGGCAAGCAAGTCATTTGCAAAGAAGTAAGGTGACTATGCTGATGCTAGTAGCTAGTTTTTAATTAATCTATCATTATATTCTTAAAGCACAAATTCTGGGCAAGCCTGGGTGGAGAAGCTTTCCATAGACTCCCAGTAAGCAGCTATTGTCCTTGAGCACTCTAACTCACGTGATAGGGACTGTTGTGGCCATTACTGGCAGAGGCTGAAACCACAGTGGACAACCACTGATGACTGACAGCCACCCATATGACGATGGATAAGCACAGAGATTATTTTTAAACCACTGGGCTCTTGCTATTCTCCCTTTCACTAACTCGTCTGATCTTCCTGCACCCCTCACTTACAGGATTTTCTCCCTCCTGCTGGGCTTAGCCGAATTACAATCAGTTTGTAAGTTCTTACACCCAACTCAAGTCCATTTTCTCTCATAAACATTCTTTTATTTATTTGTCCATTCAACAAACATTTTTTGAGCCAAAACTAGATGCCAGCTCCCATTCTAGGATATAAGGATGTAGTGCAGTGGTTTACATGTTTTCTGTTCCCTTCCAAACCCAGGTGTTGGAAATTTAACCCCCAATGCAATAGTATCTAGAGATGGGACTAATCCATTTCACTTTCATAAATGGATTCATCCGCTATGGATAATGTGGCTTGCAAGAGTGGATTCACTTTCTCCTACTCTTCTGCCATGTGAGGACGTAGTGTTCCTTTCTGAGGATTGCAGCCTTCAAGGCACCATATTGGCAGCAGAGAGATCAGGTAACTTTCTTGCATCTTGACCTTGGACTTCCCAGTTTGCAGAACTATGAGAAGTAAATTTCTGTTCCTTATAAATTACCCAGTCTGAAGTATACTCTTATAGAAGCAAAAAATGACCTGAGACAATTAATGAACAAAACAGCCTGCCCGCTCTCATGAATCTTGCATTCTAGAGGGGGGAAAGGAGATAGGAAAACAAACAAATCAAAACTATGTTTATATCTGTATGTATGTGTGTTTACACATATATGCATTTATCTGACATACATACAAACATATACATAATATTTAGATACAAGCTCATGTATGTATATGCATGTGTATATATGTATATACAATACACATATGTGTCTATATTATATACAATAAACATGTTAATCAAATGGCACTAATGATTAAAGAAAAACCAGACAGAATATAGGGACAAAATTTAAATATGGGGTGATTTGATTTAGATAGGCTGGCTAGGGATACCCTTTCTGATAGGGTAACATGCAAGCGGAGACCTAGGTGAAATGAATTCTCACATCTCTAAATAGTTTCTATCTGCAGAGTCAGAACCCTATAGTTAATTCCTTAATTCTCTTAATGTATTATATTTTTATTCAACAAGTATTTACTCAGCAGAAACTGTGTGCCAGACCCTGGGGGCTGGATGATGACTACAGTGGCAGAGAATGGAATGGACATGGCTATGCCTTCATGGAGCTCAAGGTCCAGTACAGGAGGCGGTATCCTTAACCACATGAGTGTTGAAAGGGCACTGGGCTGAGCTATGCTGGCTTTGCTACTTCTTTTTCTCCAACAGAATCCAAAGTGGGACTGGTATAGATATTAAGCCCTAGAAGAACAGTCTGCTAGAAGTTGACACATCTCAGCAGATTGCGCCAGGGAAAGGGTAGCTTCCCCTGAGGTTCTGTTGAGTCATTTGTGGGGCTGATCCTAGTGGCAGTGCACATAAGATCATCACCTCAGATTTCAAGTTAATAACTACACACAAGTTCTCACATTCTCTTGCCATATTATATAGTCAAATATTTTTACGTACATCTTCTTTCTTAAACATTCTAGCAATTCTGTGCCCTAGGTAGACCTGCACAAGAGGCTGGAATTGGAAACATTCACAGTTGAAAAGAACCTTTGAAGATATCTGATCCCCCTTTTTACCTACTGATGGGTTCCTATGCTCAGCATTTCTGAGCAAGGACCACCCATCTCTGCCTCAACATCTCTAATGACAAGAAACCTATGATTACGAGAGCGATCTCTTCCATTTCCTGATAGTCCAAGGGCTTGTTAGTGGCTGGGTGGGATAAATTCCATGTTTTCTAGCTCAGAGTCAGGTACTCTTTTCACTGGGATCCTCTCCTGGAAGGCCACTGCCAAGGAAGCCTTTCATGGAGAAGGTCTGGTCTGGGGGAACCTAAGCTCCAGGTCACTCCAGCTGAGCCTGGGCCCCTCTTCCTCAGGATGAGGTGATGGCTCCACCCCAGTGACCCTTGTCCCACAAATGCATGTTGCCAGGAAGTATACCCAGAGCGTCGTGACCAAATCCAAATGTAAACACAGACTATGCAGAGGAACAGGCTGTCCCAGTGATTATTATTTTGAAGTAGACTGTATGCGGGCATCCATTTAATCAAATTCTCTGACAACTGTTTATTGAGAATAAAGTATGAATGGCTATGCAGCACCGGGAAGGATTTTGGCTTTCAAACATCTAATCTACTAAGCCCTCCAAAATACAAACCAAAGGCAGCATGCTATTGGTGGGACATGGTGAACAAGTCAATGTAAGGGCACATGAGCACGAGGAGGCTTTTTTAGGTAAGACACAAGCTCACTGCAGTGAGGGCTGACATGGTCAGGGCTTCCTTTCCCCTCCTATTTCCTTCTCCAAACCTGACTCCTGGGAGTCCCAAACGTCATGGTGAGTGGTAGAGTCATCCTCTTGAAGCCCAGTATTCCAGAGCCCTCCCCTGCATGGGCTTTGTGTACTGAAGCCAAGGACACAGAGCTCCAGGGCACCTCACAGCCTCTGCTGTACGAAACAGTCACTGGCAGGTTTGAGGACAAGCTGGAGAGGGTGAGGGGAATGCTGAGGACTCAGAAATCAACAACTCGAGGAAGCAGAGCTCCAACACTCCTGCTGGGAGTGGATGGGGAGGGATCAGAGCATTGAACCCCTTGCACATAGACAAGGGAAGGAGATGAAAGAAAGACAACTCACTCAGTAACTGTATCAGAGAACCACAAAGTCGGGCATTTAGATATGACTTGGTCTTGGGTTAAAAAAATTTTTTTAAAGCTTTGTAACCCTTGGTTGAAATAAAATCACAGCTGGAGCATAAACAAATAAAGAAAGTAAAAGCTGAGTAACTCTGGGATCAGAGAGCTAGAAACACTCCCAAATATCCAGCACCAAACTACCTCTCCCCAGGCAGTGACCCTGGAGTGGGCCCTACACAGCACTTGGAAAGCACTGTTCAAAAACCACCAAGTAAGACGCACCACCTTTTCATTTTACAAATAAGGAAACTGACATCCAGCAAGTAAGGGCTTCCGGCTCATTTGTCTCACAGGCATCCTGGTGCACGCTCTTCTACCCCACACAGAAGCCTGAGAAGGGTGTCCTTCCACTGATATCTACCCAGAGGGACATTTAGAAGGTTCTCCAGAGAATAGGGCTATCTCCAAACAGTTACATCTATTAATTTCTTTCCCTGATTGGGTTCCCCAGAAACAATTAACAGGGCATGGTAGTCAACGAATTGGCAGGCTGGCCAGCAGCCACGTGCTGATGAGGTCTGGGAAACCAGAGAAGTGGCTCATTTGGCATATCTGTGTCACCAGGTTCGGGGAGGTGGGGGCCTTCACTTTCTCCATTTTCACTTAAGTTATCCCTCATATCGCCCAACACCCCTGTAAAGTTCATAAGAGAGGGATCTACGAGTCCCATTTTATACTTGAAGAAACTGTAGCAGAAAGAGTTCAGATGACTTGCCTGAGGTTGACAGAATGAATAGCAAAGTTGGGAGTTAAATATAGATTTTCTGTCATGGTTTAGGACTCATTCAACCTCCTTATGCTGACGGCTCAGACAATATGCTCTCCGTGTCTGGGCTGTTTCTTGGATACTTTCTCCCGTATTCACCAAATAGGGCAACATCAGTGCACGTTGTCCACGTAAACAGAAGGTGGTGTCTCAGTCTAAGATTCCATTGTGACCTGGGCTATAGCAATATTTACACAAATTAAGTTTAGGATATTTGAGTGCTTGAGAAGAACTTAATAAATATTTGTGGAATGAAAGAAAGAAAGAAAAAAAAAGGAAAGACATTTATGGGTGGCAGGCAAAAGATTGTTCTGTATGGGAAAATTCCAAGGAACCTTTCAGTAGGCAGCATTCTTTGTCCCAAAAACTCCAGCCAGCCTGAAAATTGGAAATCAGAAAAGAAACAGATGTTTGTTTGGACTGAGAGTAGCATCAATAAGAATAATGACTTGGAAAGAAAAAGAGAGTAGTTAAAACTTTTTTTGAGACAGTCTCGCTCTGTCACTTGGGCTGGAGTACAACGGAGTAACCCCAGCTCACTGCAACCTCCTCCTTCCAGGTTCAAGCGATTCTCATGCCTCAGCCTCCTGAGTAGCTGGGACACAGGTGCATGCCATCATGCCCGGCTAATTTTTGTATTTTTAGTAGAGACAGGGTTTCCCCATGTTAACCAGGCTGGTCTCAAACTTCTGACCTCAAGTGATCCGCCTGCCTCAGTCTCCCAAAGTGCTGGGATTACAGGCGTGACCCACCATGCCTGTCTAAGAGAAAGCTTTTAGAAGTTTCCATTTGGAAGAGTCTAGTCTTTAATTTGGAGTTTAACTGATACCCACTAGTATGTGATATGGAACAAACATCTAGTCTCTTTGCCCCCTGCCTGGTTTCTTCATCTGTAAAATGAGGATCATATTATAACAGCCATCTCATGGGGACAGAATAAGATTAAATAAGTGCAATGCTTTGCCTAGGGCACACAGTAAGTTGTAGCAGGTGCCTGTGCTTGACTCTTCCCAAGCGTCTCTTTTCACTGCCTTAAGTACATTCTGTTCAAGTAAAGCCCTGCCCTAGTCCTGCCTGGAGCCTTCTCTGAATTCTTGATTGTTCAGCCATCTCCCATCTTGTGCATCTGACATTGATTACTATTAACAGTCAATACTGCACATTTGAGTCCTTAGTTATTAGCTATTATTTTTATGTGTTTTTATCTTTTTTTCTTCGAAACAGTGCTCTGAGCTCCTTGAAGGCTGAGATCATGTTTGCTCTTATATTCCCATGGCATTTAGCACAGGGCTGCACACATTGTTAAGTGCCTTGTGTATACTTATTAATTGACTCACTGATTAGTTGAATGACTTGTATCCTCTATTTGCTGCTAACATCTTATAGTCTGGAAGAAAATATTCATAATTCTTCCCTGAGACACCAAATAAAACTGCATACTTCCTTGGGGGATCGGTCCTTAATGACATTTCTGAAGTCAGAAGAACTGCTTGGAGAGCCGGCATCGTGGAGCATAATGAAGCGAGGGGGAAATGCAGTAGGCAAAGGTTTCCCTGTGCTTTCTCCCAAGGATGCCCTATTATATCAAGGATCTTTAATCACCAAGTTGGGCATGCAGTGGGCAAAATTTCTTCATCAAGAATTTCCACAGTTACATTCAAATCAATATAAACCACATATTTATGATGCAGTAATGATATCAGTTACAAGCTGAACCATTAACTTAGTAAATTTTAGTATTTTTTTTAAATAGACTCTTCTGCTTATCTATGATCTGTGAAAGTATTAAAATAAGTGTTGATTTAAAAAGCCAGAGCTTACTCCAGTAGCCAGCTGCAGAAGCACCTTTTCTCAGGACGTTTGCTTGGGTGGAGTCCTGGGGTTGATAGAGCTTTGGGAGAGCTGGCTGCCAACGGCACTGTTCTGGGAATTGAAGTCCTGGGTTCAAGTCCAGTTTCTGTTCCTCTAGTATTTCGCTTATAACATAAGCGGGTTGGTCACCTTGAATTTTTAGGCTCCTTCCAGATATTAACCTTCTAAAAATCTCACCTCAGTCCAATGGCTGTGCAACCAGTGGTATCCATCCTCACCTCTTCCTACCACTCCCCACCACCATCTGATTACACAGACTATGGCATGAACAGTCTCTCCTTCTATTAGAATCTAAAAGGTGACGGTCACTCAAAAAGTGAATAGAATGCCCAATCCATTCATTTACTTCCAGTCTTTGCCTATCACACAGAGAAACTGTGGCTTTGATCCTGACCAGTGAAAACAACCAAACAAGACTAAAAATAAAACTTCAATCCTTGATGTTGACGTGACAAAGCAAAATACAATGCATGATTTCCCCAATAGCTCAAGTATGTTCTCTGTTGCCTAAGAGTAGAGTATTTCCTGGAGGGCAGGGAATAGCTTCATTAGAGGCAAGTCCTGTCTTAGGCCAGTGTGTTCATATTCAACAGCTAACGGTGATCCTCATGTTCCTGAATGACATATATTCGCATCCCAGGTAACTCACGACATTGCAATTTACTTTGAGTTGACATCTGTGCAAAGCATGTACAAATTGCAAAAGGAAAACACATACAAAGGTTATGAAAGAAAGTCATGTCTGGGAGGAGAGATGATGAGAATGTCTTCTATAGCTCCAGACAGTCTACACTGAGTTTAGGGTCTGTCCCCAGCGAAGGACAAAAGCTGTGGACACTGAGAGGCCAGGTCTGAGACTCAGCCTGAGCCCTGCATTACTTTTTTTTTTTTTTGCTCACCAGAATGACAGTCACATTCTGTATTGCAAAGGCTGATAAAGGATTTGAGGGATAGTGAAAACAACAACAAAAAATCAATGAACCAAGCCTTTTCAGTAACTAAAAATGGAATGCACCCAGCCATGTTATGGCATCAGCCTGACCTTTCCACAGTTGGCTGTAGTCACTGTGGGCCATTCAAAGATACCTGAGAGACCACATTGAAAAGTCAACATACAAATAGCTCTGAGCTGCCCTAGGCAGAGATGAACTCTCTTCTCACTACTCCACCAACACAGGGAGGCTGTACTTTGGACAGGTAATGGTAGCCAGTGTGAGTGCCTGACTAAAGTGCAGGGAAATCACTTTGCTTACCACTCTAGCCCTTTCCAAGGACATCTCCTTCTGATTTCCAGCTCTTCCTGCCCTATATGTTCAAGCTGTACCCAGCTTTAAGTCCTGACCCACCTCTGGTCTCTGTCTTCTGGGAAGCTGGCCCTGCACCCTCTATGCACGTCTCTGCTTTCTCACTGCACCCATAGTCTGAACCAGAGAGTTTACACTTGAATACAACCAAGAGAGGTAGCCAGGAGGGTGGAAGCACTGATCTAAAGATGGCAGAAGGGCAGACAGGAGAAGGCTCAGTCCCTGGTGATGCAATGAAGCTGACTCACCAGTCCTGACATTCTTACCCCTAGACTTCCACAATTAAAAGAAAACTCAACTTCTGTCTTGCATGAGACTTGTTCTGTGGACACATGGGAAGCTGAACTTGACGGTCATTGATGCAGAAGCCCATCAATGTGCGTTTATAAAGGAAACCTCCCCTAGTGACCTGCTGGATCAGCAAAGGCCGATCTTAGAGCCGAGTCAAATGGGCTTAGAAAAGTGGGTTTCTCAAAGAATATATTCCTCCTCTTTTAAACACTCAGTTTCCTAGCTCTAGAACTTGTGGTTCCTCTGGGATAAAAGCCAAAGCCAGAGGGAGGGAACTTCTTGTTTTGTGGTTGCTGACACTGAAGAGAAGTGCCAGGGCCAGACCTCAAGAGCTGTGGTATGACACAGGCACCACCTGTCCTCACTGCATCCTTGGTTGTTCTTGACAGACAAGGCCAGTAACCAGGAGAGAGAAGAAAGAAGGAAGGAAGAGGGCGGAAAAGGGAGTGGCTGACAGCCTGTGTACATGATAGTGCACAGAAGAGGGGTAAACATTCTCTGCACATAGAAAAGTTACTGTAAACAAATGTTTCCTTAAAATATGTAGACAGGTGTGCTCAGTGAACATCAAGAAATAAAGTGGGCTTTGAGAAGGAAGGCAATCAGTAGCACTTATTTCACAACATATATGCTCCTCTACAGACTCGACTTAATTAAATTTCATCATTCCTTGGATGCTATTGCTACAAGTTCCAAGAGAAACAAGTAAAATTCAGCCCTCCCAAAACAAACATCAACTGAGCTATCATTACATGCCTCGAACATGGTCTTTCTCCTTGAAAAGCTTCACATATAGTTGAGTCAAAAACCAACGTTTATCAGACAATAAACACATAATCTAGAAAAAGGTTCTTATGAGTAAATCTGAGCTATACTTAAAAGGGAAGCTCAATGCCACTTCCTTCAGAAACAGCTTCCATCTTCTCACTCCTGCTGGAGGTGCTCACTTCTCCTCCAAAACCCCTAGCATTTTCTTTGTATCTGTTATATATTAATTCTCACCTATTGCTGTGAAGTTTGTGCCTGTGTGTGTGTGTGTATACATGAGCACACACATTTGCACCTTCTCTCTTCCACTATTGTTGAAGTTCCTTGATGATAAATTTGAAGGCTGCCCATCTGTGGCTCTTCCACAATGTCTGCCCCTGTCCATGGCATGTAGTCAAGCACTGGTAAATATGGGTTGAATGTCAATTAGGGAATAGGTATGGGGTGCTGAATGGCATACAGCAGGCCCTTTCTGATGAACAATTTCAGTGGAGAGCTCAGAGTGCTCCATGGGTGAGGTCTGGCAGGGCTAGAACTGTAGTAGAATTTAAGCAGGCGAAGCAGAGTGAGGAGAACATTATCACCTAATGGTGAGAAACCCAGAGGGTGGCATCTTTTCTATAACTTGGATAAAATGCTGTTTAACTGGAGGCAGGTGGTTGGTAGGCAGCAGAATCACAGCATCAGGATTTTGGCTTTCTGGATTCTAATGTGAACTCTGTTGAGTGACTCTGGAGGTCGTTTCAGTTCCTTTTATTGGAGAATATCATTTGCAGGATAAAGAACCAGAGCATGGATTTCTAAGGAGCTTTTCAACTATAGGTTGCTCCCAACATAACTGCTGTTTTTGAAATTAAAAGTAATGCCAAACCCCGCAATTACATTTTAAATATAACATAATTATTATATTAAACCTAATATAAATTATCTGTCAGTTATATACTCTTAAGACAGGTTCCACTTACGGAGCTAGTGGTATTTCAGGTATGAAAGCCTCAAAGAGTTAAAGATACACCACAAAAAATGAGGGTAATTATATTAGACCAAAATGACTCATCACATATATAACATTTTCAGGTAAGGAATCCTCCCCTCCCCACTCCAAATTCCAGCCAGGTCCAATGGCCCTTTTATTTTATGGAAGTCATTACTCATTTTTCCTTTCTTTCCCAAAGAACTTACAGCCTTGGGTTACACAGCAGTAGTGCATGTACAGACACAAGTATGATGAAGGTCAAAGTGCTATACTGATACCCACAATTTCCCTGGCCTTCACCTTCCATAACTTCAGACAGTGGCAAGTAAGAATAATGTAGGGTGGGGCCGGGCGCGGTGGCTTACGCCTATAATCCCAGCACTTTTGGGAGGCCAAGGAGGGTGGATCACGAGGTCAAGAGATCGAGACCATCCTGGTCAACAAGATGAAACCCCATCTCTACTAAACATACAAAAATTAGCTGGGCATGGTGGTGTGCACCCGTAGTCCCAGCTACTCAGGAGGCTGAGGCAGGAGAATTGCTTGAACCCAGGAGGCGGAGGTTGCGGTGAGCCGAGATCATGCCATTGCACTCCAGCCTGGGTAACAAGAGCGAAACTCCATCTCAAAAAAAAAAAAAAAAAAAAAAAGAAGAAGAAGGATGTAGGGTGGATGGAAAGGGCGTGAGGGGCAGGGGGCAACCAGAGGCTTGTATACTTGAACACATGGAAGGGTCAGGGGCTGATTTCCTTGTGGGGAGGCACTGGAAGAGATCTAAAAATATAAAAAAAACCCACCCACTATTAACAACATAAAATGAAATCAGGAGTTCTTATGTATGCTTACGAAACAAAGTAAAATAGACAAAGCTCCTCTAGTTTTTTAGTATGACAGGGCAAGAAACTCAGTCTCCTCGGGGAGAAAAAAAAGAAAGTTGCTCGTGAAGATGGTAAAGACTTACAATAATGGAGACTCAGGGTGCTGACCATGGACAGGACACTGGCCTGTATCACTGACATCAAGACATTGTTCATATCTTGGCCTGATGTTTGATAAACATGGGCAGTTTCAACTCAGTTCAACTCATAGAGGGGGAAAAAGGTTATCCAGATAACAGCTTCTTTCATCTTCTTGACTCCGTCAAAGATAAAGGTTTGGGAAAAGCAGGTCAATCCAGGTTTGGTCTCACTGGAGCTCTGAGGTGAGAAAAATACTAAAGAACACTTAGCTTTACCTGGTCATCCCTCCCGTCACCCCTTCATCAACGCTTGAATGAGTCAGTCACTGCTGTCTGTCTCTGAATGGCAATCTATTATTACAGAACAGCAGCAATGTGTAGGGTGGTTACATCATGAGGCCATAGAAGGGAATCAGCATGTTTTTAGCGAGAACCTCCTGCTCCAGGTAACAACAATCTCAGAGAGGAAGAGGCATGTCTTGGCATTATCAGTGATGCCAGCAACCCAGAAGGCAGGCAGTTTTCTCCCTTCAGAAACACCCATCCATTGGTTACGGACTCAAGTGCTGATTTCTTAAAAGAATGCAATAGGAATTCATAGACAAGAAACCATAGTGTAATCTACAGGAATCTTGGAAGGCGCTTCCTTGAAGAAATGAAATTAGGCCACTGCCCTTAAGAGTCTTAATTCCTGAGGGCTGTAAGCTAATTCTGTGATTCTCCAGGTATAGCCAAATTGAGAAAATGTCATGTGAGCTAAAGATACAAGAAACAGAAAAAAAGAGGGTTGACATGGTATAGTATGGTCCCTCTCAGATCAATGCTGGATGTACCCTCCTTTAAACCTTTATAATTTTGACAAAGTATATAACCTGCTTGTGCCTTGGTTTTGTCACCTGTAGAATCAGGATAATAATAACTGTGCTGACTTCATATGCAGGTAACAAACCACAATGTCTTACCTTCAATGAATGTGAGCTAAGATAACTATGTTAGTAGCATCAGTTACTATAAATAGTTGGGAGAGGAGAAGAGGAGAAAAAGCTGTTGTTTGACTGCTTTCTACATTAGGCCACTATGAGCCTGGCAGCAGGATACACCCTCCTAAGTTCAGAGGACAGACTGAATGAGGAAACCTCAGAGCCTTGGACTTTGGTCAAGACACTCTTCCTTGTATCTTCATCATTCTGAGTTATATTTGGAGTCAGCCAGGAGAGTAAGTGACAGCTGAGCAGACACCTACAAACTGGATTACTGGATTCTGGTCCATTCAAATAATGGGACTTTCCAGCTAGAGGTGGAATAGCAAGCGAGAACACATTTTCTCTTTGGCCTTGCCCTCCAGATGCCAATCTCTCAACACAAGCCGCTTTCCATCTAATTCTCTGCACACCACCAGCAGTCAAGGAGGTTCCCCCTTTCTCCTTACTCGTCCTTCCTTTCAATTGCTCCTTCCTTCTCACATTTCTGAGAATAACCACATCCCACCTTAAGGCAGATGAGACCATTTTCCTTTACACATCTGGAATTCTGCAATTCTAATACAGGTACCTGGCAGTAGCGCCAACCCGGTCCTTGTGTAAACCGGGAGATGTCACAGTTTTTGGTGAGTCCAGAGGCATGATGATGACAATGCTAGGTTTATAAATATGGCAAAAGCCTATTTTTCTGAAAATAACAATTAGAATTGGTTGAAATTTTATAAAATGAGATAAACAATATAAAATGTGGATTTGAAATTAGTATTCTAAACATTTAAAGCTGGGTAATATTTTGAGGTGCTTCACAACTACTCTATAGGACATGAATTATCAATCTTTTTAAATTTGTGAAAAATTGGTACTTAACAAATCTTGGGGAGCCTTAATAAATCTAGGAGAACCTTTCTGCAGATATTGACAAGTTTAATATGACCCTAAAATTCATATTAAAATTCTATGGATCCAGAATAGCCAAAACAATCTTGGAAAAGAACAAAGTTGGAGGACTCACTCTTCCCAATTTTAACATTTCTTCAAAGCTACTGCAGTCAAGAGTGTGACACTGGCATATGAAAAGACATACACATCAATTGAACAGAATTGATTGCCAAAAAACAGACCCTGATATTTATTGCTCATTGACTTTTGACATGGGTGCTAATATAACGTAATTGGGAATAAGTCTTTTCAATAAATTGTGCTGGGAAAACCTGATATACACATGCAAAAGAAGAAGAGGGAGAAGGAGAAGGAGAAAGAGAAAGAAGAAAAGGAGGAGGGGCTGGGTACAGTGGCTCATGCCTGTAATCCCAGCACTTTGGAAGGCCGAGGTGGGTGGATCATGAAGTCAGGAGTTCAAGACCAGCCTGGCCAAGGTGGTAATACCCCTCTCTACTAAAAATACAAAAATTAACCAGGTGAGCACCTGTAATCCCAGCTACTTGAGAGGCTGAGGCAGGAGAATCACTTGAACCCAGGAGGCGGAGGTTGCAGTGAGCCAAGATCGCACCACTAAACTCCAGCCTGGGTGTCAGAGATAGACTCTGTCTCAAAA
>NW_016107375.1:6757777-6763286 GCF_001604975.1 Cebus imitator
AAAAAAAAAAAAAAAAAAGAAGAAGAAGAAGAAGAAGAAGAGCTGGAGTCCTGCACACCAAATAAATTCAAAATGGATCATAAACCTAAATGTAAGAGCTAAAGATATCAATTTGTTAGAAGAAAACATGAGTATATTTTTTGACCTTTGGTCAGACAAAGCATTCCCAGATATGACACGAAAGCATGAGGAACAAGAAAAATAGTACATTAAACTTAATAAAATGTTATGCTTCAAAGGTCACTGGCATGAAAGTGAAAAGGTACCTCACACAACAAAAGGAAAATTTCTCAACTCACATATCTGATAAAGGACTTTTATTCAGAACATATAAGGAAGTCCTATACAACAATAAAAAGACAACCCAATTGAAAAAAGGGCAAAGATTTGGATAGACATTTCTTTTCTAAAAAAATACGCATGGCCAGAAGCACAGGAAAAGATTATCTGTATCATCAACAATTAGGAAAATGCAAATCAAAACCACAAGGCAATGCTTAAAAGACAGACCTTCTAGGGTGGCTATAATAAAACAGATGGACAATAGAAAATGCTGGTAGGAACAAAGAGAAATCTGAATCCTCATGTATTGCTACTGAGAATATATAATGGTGTAACTGCTTTGGAAAACAGTTTGGAAGTTCTTTCAAAAAGTTAAGTATAAAATTATCACATGTCCTAAAAATTCTGCTACTAAGTATATACCCAAGAGAACTGAAAACATATGTTCATGCAAAAACTTGTACATAAATGTTCATAGTAGCACTATGTATAATAGCCAAAATGTAGAAACAACCAGAAGGTCTATCAGCTATTGAATGGACAAAACAGGATATATCCATATGATAGAATCTTATTCAACCAGAAAAAGAAAAAAGTACCAATACACCCTACAGCATGGTTTAACCTTGAAAATATTATGCTAAATGAAAGAAGCCAGACACAAGAGGCCACCTACCATTCAATTACATCTAGAAAAGGCAAATGTAATGGAACAGGAAGTAAGTTAGCAGTTGTCAAGAATTATAGAAAGAAAATGAGGAATAACTGCTAATGGGTAGAGGATTTATTCTGTGGAGTGATGAAAATGATCTGAAATTAGAGAGTAATATTGATTGCACAAATCTGCAATACTAAAAGTCACTATTTTGTACTTTTTTAAAAGATAAATATTATGGCATATAGTCATACCTTTCAAAACCTGTTAGTAAAAACAAGAGTTTACTTAAACTAGTTGAATCTTCTTGCTGAGTTCATTTATATCCCCACCTTTGATTTCTTCTGTTGTGTTTTCTTTATTTCTCCTCCCTTGTTGAGTTTTGTCTCTTTTAAGCCATTTAATATTCCTTCCAAAACAAGGGAGGGTTATAAAGAAATAAACACATAAAATTAATCTAGCTAAATTGTAGTTCCTGACTCGATTTAGGACACTTCTTATTACTGAATAGTGAATGTTTTTCTTCTTGAAAGAGAAGACATCTTTTTCTGTGCCCTGTCAGTTTCTTTCCTGACAAAAGTGGGCTATGAGTGGTGGTTTGTCTAAAATGTTATCGTTGCTGGATATTTTCTCCCTTTGATTCTCACGTGAACTAGCTACACCAAAAGGCATGAAGAACACACAACACTAACGACAAACAGAGAAGATGCTAGTTACTTTAGTGGCTGCTAGGACCACTATCATAAGAGAAAAAGGGTAGCCCCTACTGATTTTCCTGGACCTTTCTCTGGAGTTGTCTACTATGCTACAATTCTGGTGTTTCAGACCCCTCTTAATCACTTAAGCTCCAAGAATCACACTACCTTCCAGACTTAGTTGAAAATGCAAAGATTTCCAGTGAGCCCTAGAGTCTTTACTTCGGACTAGTGACCCTATCCACATAAAGCTTGGCTATCTGTAAAATAAGACTGAGGAGCTTTATCACGAAGTGACTGACCTTTCTAATCAGCAGAGCTGCTGCTGGGCCATGGGAAATGAAAGGGTACCCAACAGGTGATTCTGACCGTTGGCTGTGAGTACACCTATGGTAAGGGATGAGTGGCTAAAAGGTTGTGGAGGTAAAATCCTAAGCCAAAGCTCATGGTAGCACCAAAAGTTTCTGGCAAGGAGGCAAGGGGCTGGAAAGAGTTTTCCAAAGGTGGCTTCCTCCAATTATGAAGAAACAACTCCTCTGACAGTTCTCATGGTCAATTAATTTTTGTGCGACGCCTGTTGATGTCAGCTTTGATGCTGACACCTGCTGTGACACAGTCACTTCTGAAAAGTTTGCTCTGGAATGAGGAATCCTTGATTCAGAGGTGGAAGGGACCTCAGCTTAGAGGACACTGAATACTGTGAATGTTGTGGCTTGTTCCGACATCCCCATTTCAGTCATGGCCACGGCATTCCTGACATGTTCAGCCACTTCTTCTGTGCCTTTAGTATCAGAACACTTTTGTTTCTCAGGAAACTCTCTTAGCACCCATAACTGAAATTTGGGTATTAGTAATTAATTTACTAATTAGTTTTATCCAGACACAGTTACTGAGTAACTAAGAAGTGTTAGACATGGTGCTAGGAGCTATGGATAAAGCAAATAACATATGCATATTCCCTATCCTTCTAAATTCTACTGGAGTCACCATTCAGTCTTCTGTAACCCTCCAGAAAGAGTCAGCTTCATCTTCTAAAAGGCTTTTAGCAATCACTGCATATTCCCATATTTTTTTTGCCCAGGACAAACATCCCCAATTCTAGTCATCCTTTCTCTCTGAACATGCTTCTTGGACTCCTGTGATCTTGATCTGTTCTTTTCTGTTCCAGCTCTGTTTTATTGATGTGGTACCCAGACACCTGCTCCAGCTGAGTTGTATCAGTATGTTATCCTAAAGCTACTCACCTCTCTAATTGTGGATCTTATACTTTTATTCATGGTCTACATTTTCCTTTGATCCATTGCATTTTGAGGTCACCTAAAACTTCCCATCAGAGATTGTTAGTCTTTCATGAAAAATCCATTTCTTTCCTGAGTATACCACTAGATTATATTTCTCAACTCCCATTAGTTAGATGTGGCTACCAGAGATAGTTTTAGTGGTATGTGAGCAGAAGAGACGTGTGTTTTTTCAACGAAGTCCTAAGTCTTTAGAGGAATGAATGTTCCCTTGCATGCTCCCGTTTTCCTATTTTGCCAACTTGATCCAAGAAGATAAGACCTAGCAGATGGCAGAACCATGAGATAGAAGGAGCCTGGGTCCCTGCATCACTACATGGAGAAGTATTGCTTACTAGCTAGAAACATCAGGTCCTGAACTATCATGTAGTTGTTAAGTCAGTCTAGCCTACCCTAACTACAGATGACCAGGTCTTTTTAAGACAAGCTGTTATCAAGTCAGATTTGTTACAACCTCTGCTTGTCCAATTAGCTAGTTTCAATATAATCACAGGATTTCACATTGCTAAGTCTGTGAAAATGAGTTTCCATTTTGGAAGGTTTCTTTTACTCTTATTGTTAATATCAACTTTATTGACATCTTTGACCATAAGAAAAATATTATAAAGAGGACATTTAAATCCAGTGCATTATACTTACAAGAGTAGGGGAATTCAAAGCAAAATGAACAGATGTTACATATGGTCAGGAAAAAAAAAAAGGAATATGCACTCATTCCCAGTCTTGGAGCAACAAATAGCTTTGTATTTGTGTTGTGTTTTGTGTGTATGTATCATCAGAAACCTAGATATCTTACGTGTAAACAAAAAATGGTAGTCACAGAGGAGTCATTCATTTCACCCTTATTTTTGAAAAAGACATAGTGTCATTGATTTTATAGCATGGATTCACACTAAACCTAGTCTCCAAAGTAATTGTATTTCCTATTTGTAAAATTCAGTTCTGCTTAATTCATTCATTTATTCATCCATGTGTCCATTCATTGAGAAAATATGTATGAGTTGCCTGCTGTAGACTCAGTACCCTAGAAGATTTTATCTAAGATAATAAGAATTAGAATATATAGCTCCTGGCCTAAAAGACCTTTAATTTAATGTGGAGACAAGCTATATATAAGGAAAAATAAATAAACTTTCAAGTATTAAATAACAACATCAGACTATCAAATGAGCAATACAGATATTAAATGTCAAAGAGTTTCCAGAAAGGAGATGAATAAATCAATTCAGTTTAGCCACTATGGTATTTATTGAGTACCTACTCTGTGAACTTAGGTGAAATGGGTCTGATGATTGTTTTGTGATTAATTTCAATAAGCATTTATTTTGTACCTAGTCTGTGCTATGCCCTGGGCATGAGGATACCTGCAAGAGGCTCACTATAGAGAAAAATAGATTGTGTGATAGGTGTTACAATAGTAATGACAGTGGTGTTTGCCCGGCTCAAAAGCCCTCACTGTTTTATCAAGTCTTTGAGGGCAAGGACTGTGCCTTCCATTTCTTTGTTTCTTTCTCTCTCATTATCTATGTCATCCCCACAAAGTCCCCTTGGACTCTCTGTAGATGAGTTTATAAGCTCTCTCACAGGGTAGCTGGGCATTGTTCAAAAGTAGAGTTTTCTTACTCAGTTGGCTGATAAGTGAAAGGGATCTAAGTTGTCAATAACATCAGATGGTGATCTATTTCTACACCTTTTCCCTGACATCTCAGGGCAAGCAAGGGAAGAAGGGAAGACAAAATGCTCTGAACTCCTTGTGTGGGCAGCAGGTGTATGCATGTTGGAAAGTAGATGGGGAAAAAAAGCTTTATTTTAAACCTAAAGCCTATTTTTTTATGTGGAATAGAATGGAAACAGGTGTGTGTGTTTTGTGTCAGTAATGCTTAACTGATGTGGAATCAGTGTTTATTTGTGTGTGTGTGTGAAAAACGGTGACGTGGTTAAGTAAGGGAATTAAGGAGTACTCACTGAAAAAGGTAGTAGTAGATGGTCATGATTCTTGCAATCTATCTTTCAAACGGGTCAGCAAAATTGATAAATTTGGCAAATTTCAGCTACATTTGAATCTAGGTAGAGGTTATATGGATGTTCATTGTATTATTCTTTTAAATTTTCTGTATCTTTTTACATTTTCATAGTAAAACAGTAGTTAGAAAATGTCTATCTACTGTGTATGATTTGGGGAGGGCCTGATTAAATGCCATTCCCACTCCACCCAACCCTGGCTCTACTTTCTCTTCAGATGAAGCCTTACTCTTGATGGGGCTCTTGACAGTCAAATATCAGCTAGTACAAGAGAAATCTGACAAGCTTTACTCTTATTAAAAGGTACAGGCCAGGCGCAGTAGCTCACGCTTGTAATCCCAGCACTTTGGGAGGCCGAGGCAGTCAGATCACGAGGTCACTAGATCAAGACCATCCTGGCCAACACAGTGAAACCCCATCTCTACTAAAAATACAAAAAACTAGCTGGGTGTGGTGGCACACACCTGCAGTCCCAGCTACACAGGAGGCTGAGGCAGGAGAATTGCTTGAACCCAGGAGGCGGAGATTGCAGTAAGCAGAGATCGCACCACTGCACT
>NW_016107375.1:6763362-6768709 GCF_001604975.1 Cebus imitator
AAAAAAAAAAAAAAAAAAAAAAAAGGTACATACATGAAACAATATTAGCACTTAGACTATATAAGTGCTTAATACAGGTACTGGTTAGGATGGGTTTGACAGGAGCAAAGGACATGAGAAGACACTATAAACTGTGAGAGAGAGAGACAGGTATACATAGTATGTGGGAAAAGAGTTCTAGGGAAGTGCTGTTCAAATGATGGGAATATTAAACATCTGCACTCTCTAGCCACATTGAACTACTGAGTACTTGAAATGTGGCTAGTGTGACCCAAGAACAGAATTTTAATTTTACTTAATTTTACTTAATTCAAACTTAAATATTCGCATGTGGCTAGTGGCTACCACATGAAAGCACACAGCTCTAGATGGACCATGAGCCTAGACACGCAGAGTAACTAGATTCTAAAGTAAGTTGGTAACTGGAGAATTAATGCTTACTATGGGAATTTAAAAGATACTGTATGTTAAAGTACATATTGGCGGGAAATAAGAAAAAGCGGTGGTTCTTAATGGTTTACGAACCTCAATGGTCCAACATTTCTAAGAATGCTTGTCCCTGGGTAATATTTCTAACTGCTCAAGTCATGATTACTGCAGAATGGATCTGCCCAGTTTAACAGCGCTTCTATGTGCAGCATATTTATGCCCCGAGTGTATAATGTCTGGCTGTAATGACAGAAAAGGTGGATTCTAGGGGTGGAATACATCATCAAATCGCTAGGATGTCACCAAGCCCACTGCGTGGGTTAAATGCTACAGGCAGAGGGTTGTACCACCCATTCCCCACCTTCCCTACCTCCCATCCTACCCAAAGCTTCAGCCAAAAGGAAGAAAATGCCTCCCACATGGCCACAGGCTGTAGTGCTGCCCCTCGGTGGCCAGAAGTCACTCACATGCAGGCAAAGATGATGTTAAGAATACAAAGAATCAGAAAAAGATTGAATTCATTAGATGAATCTGTTTGGCTTCAAAAGCTAGAATCTCAAAAGTCTATCTCCTGCTGACTTTATTTTTCTTTCAACTTTTCAATGCCATTGCTCCTGCCTGAACAAAGGACAAGAAAGTCCAGTCTCATCCCAGAATAGATAGAAGAGCATAGAATAGACAGCTATACACCACTGCAGGACTCGAGATTATTGCTCATGCTGGGCAGGGTAGGGTAGAAAGGCGACAGCCCATCAAAGCAAGAGGTGGCTAATTCCTCCAACAAAACTAAATTAACAATATTAGCTCAAGTGAGGAAGCTGAATCTTCTCAGGGTGTTAAACAGTTTGTTCTGTTTTATATATTAAAGACCCATGTATAATTTATTGTTTTTGTAGAGTTAAATGAGTTCACATGTTACATTTAAAAGGTTGGGGCAGACAAGAGATTTTATTTGTTTCTAGTATTATTTGGCAGAGTATAAAAGTCCCTGCACTCAGAATTGGAAGGCTTGGGCTCAAATCCACACCCTTTCTGGTACCAGCCAAGTGCCCTGGGGCAATCATTCAACCCATTTCCTTCACTGGTGGTTGTGGCAGCCCTTCTCAAGCAGAGTTGAGAGGACTTAGTTCCCTAACCCAGTGGTTCTCCAACCAGAGTACGCTCAGAATCACCTGGAGGGTTGGTTCAAACAGTACTGAGTCCAACCCCCAGAGTAGGCATGGAGTATAGCCTGAGAATTTGCCTTTCCAGCAAGTTCCCACGAGAAGCTGATGCTGCTAGTTCAGGGGGCACACTTTGAAAACTAATGTCCTGTGGCATTCATTGTGAATGAATTTTTATCCTATGAATCTAGAAAGGTACTAGCTATGTATCATCCTTGGGAGAACAGAGAAAATAAATCACTCAAATCATTTCCTGTAAGACTATTTTCTTATGAAACACAGGCTAGTTACAAGGATCCATGGAGAGAAAAGCTTTGAGGTGTGTTCACGGCTGTAAGGCAGCATAAAGATCTCTGTAAGATCAATAGTCAATTGATGGATTCTTCTTAAGTTTGTTCTCCAATTTACAGTTTGACATTCTTGAACTTCTTTGTTTTAAGAGCAGTGATTCCCAAACTTGGGCCATGAATCAGAATCATTGGCAGGACTTGTTAAATACAGATTGCTGAGGCCCAACCCCAGAAACTCTGAGATAGAAAGCCAGGGAAAAGACCTGAGAACCTGCATTTTCTAACAGGTACTAATGATGCTGCTGTCCTAGGACCACTCTTTGAAACCACTGTCTATTCATCTCAGCTTTCTTTCTCCTTGCCTGGACCTTCCAGTCCAGGGGTTGGCAAACTGTATCACCTGTTTTTTAAATAAAGTTTTATTGCAACACAGCTGCACCCATTAATTTTTGTATGGTCTATGGCTGCTTTCGACCTACAATGGCAGAGTTGTGTCATTGCAACAGAGACTGTATGGCTTGCAAAGTCTAAAATATTTACTATTCAGCTCATTATAGAAAAAGTTGGCCAACTTCATCACTAGTCTTTTTCCTTTCCTTTAAGCATAATATTTATTAAATATCTTATATTTAAAAAGCATTTAATATATATTTCTCTATTTTATCATCACAATCATAGAAATGAATTTTGAGTCTCTTCTACCTTAGAAGGATGAATAATTTGTCCAAAGGCACATAGAATCTGAGTCAGGACCAGCTACATAGTTTGTGGAGACAAATGCCTAATAAAGTTGTGACGCCCCTTGTTCAAAGATTAAGAACTTCAGACAGCAAACACCAAGCACTAAACCAAGTATGAGATCTTCTAAGTATGAGCCCTCCATGACTGCCAGGGTGGAATGCCCATGAAGCCAGCCCTGGCCTGAGTAGGGAGTCCAGCCTTGAGCTGTCTGGTCCCAAGGCTTGGAGCACTTTCCTACAAGGCTGACCATACAGCATGGCGAGTGTGCACTGGCACGGGTAATTACTGCAGTTTTATTTTGGAGACAGAATCTCCTTTCATGTGAAACCATGATCCATTGCAATCCCCAATTATGATCTCCTTTGGGGCAGAATGACTCTCTCTATTCCCCAAAAAAGTTTGGTATCTGGAAGTCACTCGACAAATGTGGCTATTTATTTAAAAACTTACTGTCTTTGTTCTAGTGAATATTTAAAATAATTTTTCAATAAATCATTGGTGGATTAGTGGATATGAATAAAGGCAAAAGCATAGAAAGACACTGAAGAGATTATTGTTATAACTCTACAAAAGGAAAAAAAACTGATCTATAAAAACATTATACCTTATTTCACTATCCCTCAAAAATTCATGGAGGACCCCAGACTAGAACCCAGTATCTCCTGACATGAGACCCAGGACTGTTTTCCAAACTCAGCAGAGAGTATTTCCATTTGGGCAATCCCTCAGTGTTGAGGTGTAAGTGACAGCAGTTAAAAAACACATGGAAAGCCAAGCCAGGGATCATTTTAAAGAATGCAGCATCTCATGTTATTTGATCACTATATTCTCTGAGCATTTAATCCTCTCAAATATTTTGCAATCACTTCCTTTAATTACAGAGAAAACACATTGGAGTGATGTGGGTGCTCGGGTGTGTCCCCTCCTGTTTCCTTCTTTCTGTTTAATCAAGAATTTGAATCACCTTTCAGCTTCCTAATCCTCTAATCCTAAAAGGAATTTACTCTGCTCCAAACTCTGCTTGGCAAGACTGTATAGTAGAACCCAAAGCCCTTTCATGAAGACTGTGAGAAGGGAGAGAAAATCCTGGAGGCAGGCTTCCTGGCTTCCTTCCCAAAACTCAGGAAATTGGGGCCCCTTGAGAGAATTGTCTTCCAGCTAATATTTTGAAGATACACATCTGGAACCCCTCCATCAGATTTACCTTCAGGGCTTATTAAAATTCTAACTTTCTAGGTGGGTTCCACTGTAGCCATGCTAATTTAGAAGTTGGAAACAGAAAATATATCTATCCATCTATATCTTTCTATCTATATTTAAATTTTCCCAAGTGATTCTCCTATGTACCAAACATTGAGAAGTGGCTAGCCATTTACATCCTCAATGTACATTCACTAGGTAAATAAATTCATTCTAGGAAACTCATTGGCACATAATAGTGTAACTCAGTTTAAAGGTATGAGTTATAAATATATAGCATCAAGTAGTCGTGTGGCTAAAAAGGCCCTTGAATAATATGAGTCACTGTTGTGGGATCCAGAAAGAATGTGGAGGAACAATGAAACAGGCATCTCTCTATGGAAAGCTATGCTGAGTGACAAGTAAAGGGCCTGAATGAGTTTAGAGTCAGAGTTTCTATTCCTCAGAAGTCAGGGCACTATCACCGCAATTACTGTACACACTTACCTTTCTAGGACAGCTGATATTTCCAATATTCTGACTGTCTCCCCTGAACACTCATATACTGGAAGTCTCAACATTTCAGTACCACTCTACATGCCCAGAAGTGCAATAAAATCCTATATCAGACCACACATCTGTATTTCTGGCTTGATGAATGTGGTCACCATAACTAAGAGAACAGCCCGAAGCTCAGATTGTCTTCCCCCATTAGCACGAGAGCTGTCTCCCTCCATCTAAAAAGATGGCCTTGCTTTGCCCCTGCACAGCTGCTCTTGTTCATATGCTGCCAGTTACACGGCTGCTCACTCTTTTCTATTTACCTATTCTCTGTGAGCAGGAGCAGCATTTCCTAGTTTTCTCCTCTCACAGACGCACCTGCAGTGTTTCCCACACAACTCAATTAATGCTATAAACTAGTAAAAGATGATGGCCCCCGCTTGATTCGAGGAACTCATCAGTAAAATGAGCCCGATGTGTCCCAGACCACATGCTGGGAGGAATACGAATTTGTAACACACCTTCTCATCAGCCCCGGGTCGCTAAATAGGGCAGACTTTTTTTTTCCACGGAGCCTCCATATGTTCAACTCACATGGATCAATAGAAGCACCATATTGTCTTCACAAAAGCTTCAGATCCTCACCCTTTCTAATATACAGAAGGTCCAGATTGTTTTTTCTCAAACACAGGGATGCCCCGAAGCTTCAGCTGACAGCGTGGGATAGGGAAGCAGCCCACAGTGAGTTATATGGCCACAGACTGTGGGCCACACCTCACCAATTTGGGTTTCAAATAGCCCCCAGAGGACCCTGCAGAACTTAAAAGCAGAGAGATTCAGCAACTCTGGAGCGAAATGCAATCTTAACCTCTAACGTGCTTTTCTGCAACAAGGCAGAAAATCAAAAGTGAGGAGTGCACAGCTGCCCCCCCTAAAAGCGAAGCAAAGTCTCAACAGGAATGAGTCAACATGCTCTGGGCGACAGCTGGGTAAACATTTCTGATCAAGCCTCACAGTTTTGATAGAACCGTGTGTGTGTGTGTG
>NW_016107375.1:6768723-6778239 GCF_001604975.1 Cebus imitator
GTGTGTGTGTGTGTGTGTGTGTGTGTGTCTCTCTCTCACAGTTTTGATAGAAGAGTGTGTGTGTGTGTGTGTGTGTGTGTGTGTGTGTGTGTGTGTGATGGTACAGTTGGGTGGATTGATGGCTGCTTACATATCTGTAACCATAGAGTACAGAGTAAGAAGGACATTGCCAAACTGGAGAAAATAAAGAGAAACCCAAGTGATGGTGGTGATGAAAGCAGACAGATATCACAGGAGGAAAGATGGGGATATTTAACCTGGAGTGTCAAAACTTGGATATAAAGTGGGGAGGGTCAGGGATGATGTCTGTCTTCAAATATACCAAGGTCCAAGGCATGGAAGAAGAATTAGACTTATACCATATGCATAATTCAAGGAAGAGACTAATGGTGAAAGTAGCTGGGAAACAGATTTCAGCAAAATATAAAATGTTTTCTGAAAATCAAAACTGTTCAAAAATAGAGAAGCTGCTCGAAGTCAGAGTCCTTTATGATATGAGAAGTTACAACAGAGGGCCTCCAAGCTACCTTCCAATACCAATTCAAAGATTGTGTGCTGAGAGACTGCCCCTCATTATCTACCAATACCACCCATTTCAGCCCACCTGCCAGGGGTAGGCAATGAAGTAAGTGGCAAATGGCAATGTTAAGAGGATCAAATGTTACAGGCATGCAATGCCCAGGAAGTCCAACACGTTCACTGAGGCAGTGATCATCATGCTCCTATTAGGGAGTGTGTGTAAGGAGGGTGGGGTGAGCATCCAGGCATAAGGAAATGATTTTTACTCTGCCATTACACTGTTAGGCCAAATTCCCTTTCAGAAGGCTTTTGGATTTGCCTCTTGATACTAATAAATAGCTTACAATGCAAAAAAAAAAAGTGGGATTTTTCTTTTTAGTTGAAATAAATAAAACTAATTATTTAATTTTGCCTGAAGAGAAGTTATTTGGTCCTCAAATTGTATGCTAACCCCAACATTGTTAAGTTTGTAAGTCATCCTAAAATTCTGAGCCACCTGTCCAGTGGGAAGAAAAGATAGTAACTCATGAGGAGATTACATTCTAACACCATTGCCACCTTCCCACTGGGAGGCAGCATGAGGTAATGGAAAGAGCACTTGTCTGTGAGTCCAACTTCCAGTTCCAACAACTTGCTATGGTACCTTGAGCAGCCATTTCACTTCTGCTGTCAAAGGTCACTGCCATTTTGTAACTCAACAGAGAAGACTGAATACCACTTGGCTACAGTTATATTTGAGGACCCACACTCAGAGAGGGAAAATGGGTTCAAAATACATAGTACTCTCTACTGCTCTTAGGTTTTCCCAATTCTCAATGACTTAAGACTTTTATCCACAGCATTTGATGTGAACTCAAAGTTTTTCTATTATAGTTCCTTTTCTTTCCCTTCCCTCCCTCCCTCCCTCTCTCCTTCCTTCCTTCCCTCCTTCCTCTTCTTTCTTTTCTCTGCTTTCCTTTTCTTTTTTCTTTTTTTGAGACAGGGTTTTGCTCCTGGAGTACAGGGGCATGATCATAGCTCACTGCAACCTTGAACTCCTTGGCTCAAGTGATCCTCCCACCTCAGCCTCCCTAGTAGCTGGGACTACAGGCACATGCCACCATAACTGGCTACATTTTTTTTTTTAAGTTTTGCAGAGAATAGGGTCTTGCTATGTTGCCCAGGCTGCTTTTAAACTCCTGGCCTTGAGCACTGCTCCTGCATCAGCCTCCCAAAGGACTAGAATTACAGGTGTGAGCCACTGTGCCCAGCCTCAATTATGTTTTCAACAGTGAATTGGACCTAAATTGTCTTCTGTTTACAATGGCTGAAATGCATCTAAATTCTCTTGGTGGTCCTTTGCTGATTCCTGGACATCTTCGTACTGTACCTGCCTAATTCCTACACATACATACTTTAATTGAATAAAATGGGAGAATGCATTTTTTCAAGTGCCTGAAGTGATTCTGGAAATAACCATGGAGAGTTACTATTTTTCAGTCTATAACATATCATATTCAGATACATATCATTGTGGACATAATGAATGGGAATTCTACATGCCTGTAATTAGTCAACATAATTGTATTTTCCTCCTTATATAATTATTTTTATCTGGGCACCAAGGGGGTCTTTTAACATTCAAATTAAACTTCATGACAATCCAACAAGTACAACATTACTACCTCAATTAAGGACATTGCCACATAGAAGGGTGAAAAAATGATCCAAGTAAGATGATCAGGAATACAAGTCTAGTCATTCCCTATTTACTAGGGAGGAACACTTCAAGTCTTCTCTGGGAGGAGTATATAAAATGAATTCATATTTACAACTGCTTCCTGCACTGCTAGCTAAATTGAAGTCATTTTGCCAAGATTCACACAGAAGAAGAGAGTACCATTTCCTGTGTTCTCTGGCTGGTTCTGGAGAACAACTTGGAGACAGGGGAAGTGACTTGCTTGAGATGATGAGTTAGGAATCTATGAGGCTGCTGAATGGAAACTCAGGTGAAATTGGAACAGCTTTTTGTTCTTTATTTCAGACCTTAATCATCTGTTTCACTCTAAGGTTCTTTACTTAAACTTTCTGCTTAGTTGCAAGTTGTACTCTCACTGGCTGCAGATCAAGAGTGGAGATTTAAAACTAGCGTCCCCTACAATCCCTGTTTAACCCCAGCATAAAGAAATGGACAAAGTTTGGTATACACAATAGACAAGGCAGCAACTCTCAAACTGTTTTGACCATATGAGAGAGATAAGAAATACACTTTTCATCATATTCTCTACGTGCACATACAAATAGGTGTTTTTGTGTACATTTTACACATGTTAAAATAAGAATTTAAGGAAACAAAATTTGCACTTAGTATGTATGTACAATGTCTTTTGATAGCTCTCTGTCTCCCTCCCTCCTCTCTTTTTTCCTTTCTCTTGCTTGTATTGACCCACTAAATTGAATTCATAATGGGTCATGAATCTCAGTTTGTATAAAAGCAAAACAAAACATCTTATATAAAGTTCAAAAGTGAAAGACTTGTTACGACTTAAGGAAGGCCACACTGGGGTGAGGAGAGAACATTGATCTAGCAGCCAGGAGACTGAGATTCAATTCCTGTTGCCTACTAACTACGTATACAGCTAGAAAGCAGGGTGAAGGATGTGGGCTGAAGAGCCTGTGTTTGCACCTCACCTCTCTCAGTTACAAACTATGTGAATTTCAGCAAGTTACCAAACATCTCCATGTCTCCATTTTCACATCTTTCAAACGGAGCACTCACAGAACCTACCCCCAAGGGTTATTATGAGCATTTAGTGAGTTATTGTAGGAGAATTAGTGAGAACAGTTCTAATGACTGGCCTTTAGTGAGTGGTCAGTAAATGTTATCTAGTACTATTTTAAATTGAGGTGATAGGATCTGTTCTAACCCTTGAAACTTTTCACTTAAGTTGCTTGTTCTTAAGAAGATGAGAAAGGATTAAATGAGAAATGAGTCAAAGCAGTTATGGAAAAAGAACTGGTGATGTCATTTAACCACAAGCCTTTTTTTGAGCTAGCAATGGTTGCTAAAATAGTCATCATAATCCTAGATGGCAGAAACTAAAGTAGAAAATCTCAAAAGAGACTCCTAACAATCACACTATATTGGTCAGGAAACATTTAATATACTGTGCTTAAGGTCATAGAGATACCAGAAGAGTTGATTGCTTAGGGTCATAGAAATGCCTGAAGTCTAGTCTAGGAGAAGGTAAACAGAGCTGGAAGGAGATGAAGACCATATTAATAAAGCCTTGGTTGAGAAAATGAGAGGTGTTTAGCTTGGATATGGGAAGATTTGGGGGAGTTCTGATAACTGCTTTCTAGTGGTTGAAAAACTATTGTATGGATGAGAAAGAAAAATTATTGTGTAGCAGTTACAATAAAACCAGTAGATAGAAGTTTCAATAAAACACATTTGAACTTTATATAGAGAATAATTTCCAAACGATAAAAGCTGTCCAGCCACAAAATACATTACCTGTCCAACAGAAAGCTCTCCATCACTGGAAACTTTCAAGAAGAGATGAGATGACTGACTAGCAATGCCTAACTGAATTTTTGAATTAGTAACAAGATCAAATCACAACCTACTTTAGAGCTGAAATTAAACACAATAGCACAGGTAAATGGGCTTTGAAAGGCCTAAGCCACGTACATATGCAGGTGACATTATGTCAATACTGTCTGCACCTGTCTGCACCACCTGGTGTATCCCTTTAAGTCCTCAAAAAATATATTTTGCTTCCCATCCATAATTTCCATAGAAGGCCATTCCCAAAGTTCTGTTGCAAAACGGCCTGCCACATAACTCTCTACCAACAAAACAGCTAGGCTTTTGTGCAACTTCTTACCCATAGTGGAGAGCCAATGGAGTTTTATTTTTGTTTACTTTTCTTTCAGCCCTTTAATAGCCAACAAACAATTTGAAGAAAATTTAGTCTCCGAATAAACTCCTCACTCCCCCTCTCATGCCTAAAAACTGTCAAAATGTTTGAATATAAAAGGATTATTTAGGATTCATTTTGTAAGACATTTGAGCTTAATTTCTGTTGTTTATTTTAAAGTAGAGTACCTCTCCTCCCCTAAACTTTGAGTCTGGGTTTCTCATCTTGTAGGTGGGTTTGATGAATATGTCTGTTGATCATGTGCAAACTTCTTTGAGAAAATAAAAAGCAATGTTCAAACGTTCAAAAATGTCTTTTACAGTTCCTATCTCAAGACATCTATGACAAAAATCTCTGTGAAAGACAAGTGACCTAAAGAGGAAAAAAATGCCTCCATTATACAGAAGCCAAAATGGTTTGGCATTTGTGAAGTAGGACTCTGAATTGGTCAGATAAACAGGGAAAGGAAAAATAGAAGTCTAAGCAATAGTCCAGGAAATCTGAAAAGTATTTACAGCCAGTTGAGATCACGCAGGCCTCAAATGCATCATTTTTTTTTTCCAGGAATAGAACATTTGCAGTGCATTAACTGCACAGTTACAGTAGTCTTGGCTAACTTTTGTGGAACAGACCCGCCCATGATGACTTTAGAAGCTGCAGCCGGTGCAAAGCCCCAATATATGACTTTCACTCAAGCCAAGGTTGGGTTTTGATGAGGTCCAATATATCCCATCTCTGTCCTGCACTCAGAGGTAAAATCTAAGCACTGCAATGCCTTATAAACAAGAGGTACTTAATATTTGCTGACTGAATGTGTGTAATAAAATGTAGATCGTACCTAGATGATTAAATATATGAGTGCCCCTGTTTCCTTTCATTTTGTATTGATGTGCGCCTCTGATATAGTTTGCCTCTGTCCCCACCCAAATCTCATCTTGAATTCCCATGCATTGTAGGAGGTACCTGGAGGAAGGTAATTGAATCATGGGAGCAAGCCTTTCCCATGCTGGTCTCATGATAGTGATAAGTCTCATAAGATCCGATGGTTCTATTAGGGAGGGTTTCCCTGCAGAAGCTCTCTCTCTTTATCTGCTGCTAACCATGTAAGACATAACTTGCTCCTCCTTGCCTTCTGCCACGATTGTGAGGCCTCCTCAGCCACATGGAACTGTAAGTTCATTAAACCTTTCTTTCTTTTGTAAATTGCCCAGTTTCCAGTATGTCTTTATAGTAGCATGGAAACAGACTAATACACTTTCTTTGTCAAATGTTTTAGCATTTGATGTTTGCCAAGAACCCTAGACTCGTAATCAGGAGATCCATGTATAAATTCCAATCCAGTTTGGTCACTTACTAACACTGTGAGCCTGAGCAAATCATTTAATCTCTCCATTCTCAGTTCCTTAGAGCTAAAACTTGGACGACAGTGATTGCCTTCACTAGGCTGCAGGTTTTATAAAAAAATAAAATGCAAAAATCATTAGGAAATTACTTTGTTAGCAACAAAGCACTCTCAAGTGTAAGACTAGCTGAAAAAAATCATAGTCCATGGGTGACCCTCTTATTTTCCTTCTTCCAGGTGTAGGCTGAGGCTATTTTGAGGGATCCCCAAAATTAAAGAATAAGAGAAAATGGGCATATTTTTAATAATAACTTGATGATATATCATGTCCATAGGATCTATACAAACATCTCCAAATACTGCATCTTTGACCTCTAAAAAGATTCCTATAGAAGAGGTTTCCCCATCTGCTAGAGTTTGCTAATCAGGTGAAGAGAAACAAGACATTCTCTTAGATGGAGAAAAACCCAGGACACAGAAGAACCTAGTGCTATATAGAATTAATAGCCCCTTTATGTTTTACAATGTTGCTCTTGCCCCCCTTTTCACATAAAGATTGGTGATACTAAAGTAAGAAAACATAATACATCCTTGGGGGTGGGGTGAGGGGTTTGGGGAGATGCTGGTCAATAAATCCAGGAAACCTATTGTACAACATGGTGACTATAGTTAATAACAAGGCATAGTATCCTTGAAAATGGCAAGGTATTGTATACTTGGAAATTGAAAATAGATTTTAAATATTCTCATCACAAAAAAATGACAACTGTGTGAGGTGATCCAGATGTTAATTAGCTTGATTCAGCCTTACCATGAATGCACATATCAGAACATCATGTTGTACAGCATAAATATGTACAATTTTAATTTGTTAATTAAGTAAACAAACAAGTAAACAAAACTGCTTACTGAATTTAAAAATTCTTCATTAAATGTTGGGAGAAATATACTATCCAATAAAAAGGGAGAACATTTTTAGAGAAATAGGGATTTCAAAGAATTTGTATTCGTCAATTATTTTTAAAACTGTTCATTGAGGCTTCCCCACATAGATAGCAATGGGTTACCAACATTCAAATTTATCTGTTTTTTTTCTATGTATATATAGACATATATCTATGAAAATTGTCTTGAGTTAATCGTACATCAATAGGCCTCATGTCAATAGTTTAATTTAACTATCTGTTAAGACTTCTGAAGCAGAATGCAACAATTGTGGACCTCAGTATTAGCACTTTTAGGTGCAGAGTCGTTGCAAGTCACAGCTAGGAGATGCCATCACCACTTCCTTAGCAAGCTCTGTGATCCCTAGAACAGATGACTTGAGCATCCAAAGACAGTATTTCTTATGACTCCAGTCTACACTCCCCACATGATTGGGACCAAACTGAACTCCACAGGGAATCAAAACAGTCTAAGTTCACTGATCTAAGTCTTCTGGCTGTTTATGGTTGATAGGACAGGCTTTAATAAAGATTATAAATAAGGCTCTGATAGTAGCTCTCAAACTTTTAGACGAAGAGTGGGCATCTTAGTACAAAGATAACTAACTTCCTCTTTTGATTATATTCCTAGTTTGGCAAGAAAAATGGAATGTTGTTAAAGCCACAGAGGCTTATGGTTGTCCCTGGAGATTAATGATGGAATCAGAGAAATACTAAAAGCATCAGCAGAATTATTTATCTCTGTTTTGAAATGCTGAAGAAAGAAACAGAGGGGAGTGACCTTATAAAAATAGGAAGAAAAACAAAATGTTTGTTAGGAAAGATATGCAACTTTCAAGTCAATTAAGGCCTACAAGCAAATGAAGTGCATTTGCTGCCATTTTTCCAGAATAAAGCAGAATGAGAGAGAAGCTTCCACTTGCTGGAGTGGTCAGGTGTGTTGATATTTGATACTACACTTTACATGTTTGGAAAAAAATATGTGGGCAGCATTTCAAACTTAAATCCAAGACAACTCTCTAGGCCTCAAGAAGGTATTAAAACTAAAGCAGTCAGCTGACTTGACTCCCAAGACTGATTGTCAACTTTTTCTGGGCCATCTTTCTTTGTACTTTTTCTTGGACCTCCAATTTACTAGCAATCAGTTTCCATTCTCTAAACTCCTGGGTAAGCTGTCAGTGGCATCAATGTTATTAATCTCAGTGGCCATGTCAATGACAGTCACCACTCATATAAGGCCACACAGAGGATTCACATAATAGAGAGGCATTAGGCCTTAGTAGACAAGGTAAGTCTGGGGAAATGAACAGGCTGATTGTGGCAGTTTTAATAAAAGCACAACACTCTCTTATCTGCTATATAACTTTTTGCTTTGCACCAAATGGGAAGTGCATCCTTTTGGTACCAATTCAATTCATAAGGCTTGAGGGAAGATAAATCTTTAACTAAAGCACAGATTGAACATCATCAACTTTGAAATACTTCTTGGCGTCCAGTAAAAAGGCTCTTCCAAGCACTGACCTGAGCAAAACCCCTGGGTGTGTGGGCCTGTAAGTGACATTTGACTAGCTGCTAAGAAGGTACTTTTTGCAGGAAGACCTAATTAACTCACAAGGGGTCAAATTCCTTGGTTTGAGTTTGATTAGCTCTATTTCTCATCAACAGAGGTGCACGGTTTTAGGCTCAAATTATACAAGCTGACTCACTGGGAACCTGGTGTCAAAACTGATCACCCCTCCTGGGAGAGACCAGGACCAGCACCCTGGAATACTCCATCTAGGCAGGAATTTGGAATGCCTATCGTCTGGGATGGAGACTGACTGTTCTTCTAATGTTTCAGTTCCTTATTTGAGCCCAGAAAATGATTTTCTTGTTTGTTCTAGATCTTTAGTTTGGCTCTACTGTCTTGCCCCCCAGCATTCTCTCTGCCTCCCACTGAGCCCTTGCATTTTGGAATCTGGGTTCCAGGTATTTGCAATTGGATAACCTGCTGTCGCTCCTCGACACGATCTTTGTTTGACTACCTGGTTCTTGACTCCTCCGGGCTTTTCCCTGCTCTAATAAGCCCTGGGTATCCTGGACACAGCTGGCCAATTGCTCAATATTTTTTGCCTGCCTTTTCCTGTTGTCTGTGGCCTGAGAATTTTACTCACTCTGAGTGGGTATCACCGATCCTAGCTTGTCCTCACTTCTGTATTCTTATTCTGCAGATCTGCTGTGGCCCTTGGCCTCAGCCTGTGCAAACTACAATCTGTTTTCCTACTTCTCAGGGTTTAGTCGAAAACAGAGAAAAGCCCTCTGTTTTGTCATCTCATTATCAGAGCTGCCTTCTCTGCTCTAAGATTAGGAGTCTCTCGTCCTACCAAGAGAGAAATTCACAGGTAATCATGTTCATACTCAGAATAGTCAGAGATAGCTGTAAATACCTGGTTGACTGCAACAATGTGCCAACCAGGCGACTGGGGACTTCCCCAGTGAGAATAGCAGACCAGTAGATAAAGGAAGTGTAATTTCTGGGTGTGAATGACTCATGGCCTCCCATAAGTGGTGCTCAGCTCTCTTCAGTCATCAAACATGTCCGAAAGGCCCACTAGGAGCCAGATGCTACATGAGGAATACGAGGAAAAGGAAGTCTCCTTTTAGCGGGCACCTACATTGTATCATGCACTTTACACTGATCATCTCTAATCCTTCCAATAACACTCAGAGGGAGTTCATGTCCCCACTTGGCAAATGAGAAAATAGAAGTTAAGTAATTTTCTGAAGGTCATACACCTACTAAGAGGAGGCACACAATTTTTTTTTTTTT
>NW_016107375.1:6780799-6832625 GCF_001604975.1 Cebus imitator
GGCAGGAGGCAAGTGTCCAGGAATTTATCCATTTCTTCCAGGTTTATTAGTTTGTGTGCATAGGGTTGTTTGTAATAATCTCTGATGATGGTTTGAATTTCTGTGGAATCTGTGGTGACATCCCCTTTATCGTTTTTGAGGCACACAATTTTCGAACCAATTCTATCTGACCCCAATGTCCAAGTTCTTCCCAGATACCACACAGCCATACTACTTACTAATTTACTAATTCATTCACTCATTCATTTAGCCAACAAGCATTCCTGAGACACTGCTGCAAGCAAGGGTCTCTGATAAGCTAAGTGTGATCAGACCCTTTGTTAGGAAATAGAAGGTCACTTTGGAGGAACTCAGTGGGAAACTCTTTGAGACTTTACAATGCTGTCAACTATGTGTAGTATCAAATGAAATAGTTGGCTTCCCTTTAACTAATAATAAAATGTACAGTCCTCTAGTCTTTCAAAAGGAGAAGTGATTGCCAAACTAAGAAAAATTCCAAAGATGAGTTTTCTCCATATTTCTGACAGGTGCTCATGTTTAAGAGGAATTTAATATACCTAAAAGGTGACAGGGCCCTTCCTGCAGAAAACACCTGTGCAGATCTAAGGGCTAAGATTCTAAATACCGCTTTTTTTTTATTTTAAATGAAACCTGCTTTTACATATAAATATAAAAATACACTATCCTATTAGGAAAAATATATGCTAATCAAAAAAATAAGAAGACAAGAAAGAGGAAGACTTTGATCCAAGTAAATTTAGGAACATCTTGGACAAAGAGAAGATTAACCAAAACAGCTCACTGTCCCAAGCAGTAAGCTCTGGAAATGCTACACCTATTCTGAAAATCTTTCATTTATACTTTTTACAGCTTCTGGAGGTTCCATCTTTACAGGAATGGAATGGACGAGAATAAAATGCTAGAGGCTGGAAGTCTTCCAAGGCACCATTCAAGTATGTACCTCCCATTTGCTACGTAAAGAAACAGACACACATCAGCCAAGACACGCTGGCCACATAGCTTAGTCCTTTTCTTGATCCATCTGATTTTTTATTATTAATTTTATAACATGCTTTGGGACATGGTCATGTTGCTTTCTAATTTTCCATGCATGAGACTTTTGTCCCTATCAAACCATCTGACTATATGTTGCGGCCAAACTATCCAGCAAAGCAGGTATATAGCATAGTTTGTGGCACACCACTCCAGTTCATGGAGAACTTAAGAAGACAAACTGCATTGAATACAAGAATCAAACATGGATGATACAAGGAATAGCAGAATTGAGGTAACTTTCACAGCGTAAGTCACCTTGTTTTTTGATTTTTTAATGAAATGGGGACATGCGAAGCTTGGAGACGTAGCCTGTGAGCATGTTTTTCCCTGTCTACCCACGGTCCAGGGCTGGTATCCACAAAATCTCAGCCAAAATCTCTAGTCCACCTGCACTCAGGTTGTCAGTGACCTTGATATCAGTTGCGAAACGTTTACTTTCCGAGGTCTAAGGTTACAGCTGCTCAACAATTTCTAACTCCTCGATTCCTCCAAATACATGAGAGGCAATGCCACATGGATTAGCTTTTTAATCCTATCAGGTTCACATTCCAGGGGATCAATTTCAATGTTCATGTGTTACCAAAAAGTGGGAATCCAGCACATACTGAAATAGAAACTCCTTAGTGATCGTGGTACAGTGTTGTTCCCAAGATGTTCTGAAGAATATTACTGCTACAACATACTAACAGGTGTCATAAAAAAAAAAAAGGATTCTATGGCCTAAAAGTCCCTGTCTTGGGATTCATATGCTCATTTACTAGTTAAGAACTCTGAGAATATTGATAATACTCAATGTTATTTTTTATTTAACTCTGCCTTTGCCAAATCTATTTGATTACAGATTCTTTCAATAAACATCCATAACATTCCAGGAAATATGGTTTTCAAAATGTTGATCAAGGCCATTTCACACATAAGAAAACTGAGAGCTAAGGTTGCAAAGGGAATTTCTTAGAGTCAGCCAAGTAATGACAACTTCGGGTCTAGACCCCATTCTGATACCATAAAAATCTAAGGTGGTGAGCTTTGCCTGGCTTTGGCTCAAATTGACAAGGTCTCATCTTTTAATGTGTGCCCCTATAAAATAAAATCTAGAGGCTATTCTAAAAGTGTTATTGGTGGTCATTCCTGGGTAGGATTTAAGGTAATTTTAAATTCTTTTCTTTAATTTTAATTTTCCAAATTTTCTACAATACTTATGTATTACCACAGTAATCAGACATATGTAATACAGATATGTATTTTATGTTTGTAGTAATATACCTA
This sequence comes from Cebus imitator, assembly GCF_001604975.1. NCBI lineage: Eukaryota > Metazoa > Chordata > Mammalia > Primates > Cebidae > Cebus > Cebus imitator. The sequence continues at coordinate 6,783,122 of NW_016107375.1, forward strand.
CACACTGAACTCGTGACATACTGAGAGACCCAGTTACCCATGCCATTTATTTAGAGTGGACTGGAATAAGTTTTATTCAAACAAGAATATTTTTACTGACATGTTTCCATGTGTCATCTTTTGGCAATCATCAAAACTATTTCCCTGATGGCATACTTGTGAATTACTCAGTTGCTGGGGATTCCAGTTCAATTTTTTCTAATGACCTTCTTGTGGCTTCTGAATCCAAAGTCAGTTTACAATAGTTCTGGACCCAAAACCAGGAGTGGGAATCATGGCCCCTGGGCTCCCAGTGCTGCCACGGGAAGGTTCTGCTAGGGCCAACTTTCCTCATCCAGTCAAGGCATGGCAAAAGCCTTGGGAAGGGGGGCGCAGAGAAAGAGGGGACGTATGAGATACAATGACTTGAGAAAGGCCAGGCTGGAAAGGGTTTTACAACCGCGTTTATTGAAAAAGCACTCTGTCCCAGGCAGTGCTACGTCTGTTACATGCATACTTAATTCTTCTTACGCCAAATGAGGTGAATATTGTTCCCTCCATTGTATGCATGAGAACACTGGGGCTCAGAAGAGTAATCCACCTTGAACAAGGTCATTGAGCTAGCCAGTGTTGAAGCTGTGATTCAGCCTCAGTTCTCGCTGATCCTGTACCTGCAGAAAATCCTCTAGTCTACTCCTTGCCTTTGGATGCTACTTAAAGCATCCAGAGATAGGGTGTTAACTAGGCACATGGGAGTGAGATCATTTCGTTGCTGGGAAATTTCTCCTAAATAAACTGAAAGTCTGCCTCTTTCAACTAACTCCCATTGGTTCTAGTTTTCCTTTGGGGAGCAATTAGTTTAGCAGAAATGCTAAATCTCTTGTATACATAAAAGGGAAATGTATACGGATGCCATCAGTACATAATACATACTTCCCTGTTGTCTCGTGTCTGAACAAAAGGGGAAAGAGATCTTAGAGTGTGAGGGCCTTGCTTTTAACCCCAGTTCTGCCATTTCACCATTTAACAGCTGAGAATTTGGGGGGAAAAATCCCTTAATCTGCCTCAGTGTCTACTTTTTCTTTTGTAAAACAGAGTTAATTATCCTTGCCTATTTCACATTTCTAGTGCTTACCAAGTATAAGAAAGCCCTTAAAATTGCTTCATAAATGTATACTATTTATTGTTTCATATCCTGTAAATAAGTTTAGTGAATGATTTGTTCCATGCATGCATGGAAAGGCTCTCTGGCCATAAGTTTCAGTAGAGGGTCCTGTACCTAGTGGAGATGAATTAATATGGTGACAGACAAAGTGATTAGCTAATCTAGATGGATATATATTTAAGGAAAGTGGAGTTACTAAGATTAGCACAAGAGTTAAGTTTCTCAAAATGGCATGCTTATAGCATATACTTATTTTAAAGACTTCGTGGAGAAAGATGGAGGAAGAATATTAGCTGCAAGAAGAGAATTTATTTTCACAACTGAGCTACGTTAGCGGCCTCTAAGACTGGCCCAGCCTCAAGAAGGGAGATACAGGATCACAACCCACTGAGATTGCTTTTGATGAATCGCATCTCAGAACGTCTTTCTCATAGTGGAGCCTATGTTACCAAGTCAGAGCTGTCCTCTGAGTTCACAGGTGAAAAGATGAATCTCCTTACAGACAGAGATCGGTCACTGAATATTTTCCAATCCATGTTAATGAGAAAGCAGGATGAGGCAGCTCCATCTCTCTGCCCTTGGTGGTGAAGTTACTGATGCTGAGTACATGTGGCAAGATTTGATGCCCTTACCTCCATTTACTTTGTCATATGTTATCTCATGATTTCTGAGAGTCTTTCCTGTCCCCAGCATGTGCAGGAGACAAGCTCTGACTCTTATCTGAGAGCCAGCCATGTTATCTGAAGAGAAGCTGGCTGCAGAAACACTGGTGTCAAACCAAATGGACTGGTTGAAGTACCTCTTCTTAGGGGAAACATACACGTAAATGCGTGCACGCATGCACGCACACACACAGACCTAGAATAAATGATCTGCAAAGCTGCTGTAGCCCATAGCATGAGTCCTGCCATGCTAAGCTATCCTATGACCTATTCTTCCTGTCTGATCCCATGTGTGCCTTCCCATCTAAAATAGGACCTGACCCATCCTTGTGAACAGGGAGCCCTCAGCAACAGCTGGGGGAGGGAGGGCTTGGGGAGTTCAAGAGTCACTCACCAGGAGGCAGTGGCAGCTGCTTTTGAATTTGGAGAATTCTTTCTTTGCAACCAAAGGGGACTTTATCATAGGTATGAAGGAGAAAGAGGCAGGTTTAAAAAAAAAGACACAAAGGTTGCTTGTCACACAGCAGAGGGAAGAGAATAGCTTCCCATTCTCCTTCAGGCTCTGGCCCCAGATGACAGCTGAGCACAAGTGGAATCAAATCAGTCTTTAGCGCTTCATCCACACCCCCAGCAGTCATAGATACAGCTTCCACTTGAGCTGTCAGCCTGACCAAAGTGCTCAGCAAATGCCCATGATTAGCACCTTCCTGGACTGAGAGTGTAAATGGAGAATCACAGTTCAGTCCTCAAAGTAGCGGCAGCCACACACCCAATCATTTCTATGGAGCCAAATGTAAACAAAAAACGAATGCTCCAGTATACTCTCCAAATTTTGTTTTCTCTGCTAAAATATTGGGGATTAGAGTAGATATCTTCCTTTCTTCTGATCTCTTCCTATATTCGAAATGATCTGTATGTTTGACATTCCACCAAATGACTCTCAAAGGGAGACAATGAAAGTCCCCGCACCCCCATTTGTCAGTATTTAATGCTTAATGAACTCTTGGCAAGTCTCTCCTCCCAGAGCTACATGTTTGTTATTGCTGCTTAATGTTTATCTGTCCGACACTCCAACATGCCAAGAAGCCTTGCTCGTAATCAGAAATATATATTTATTAACTGGTTGGTTAATCTACAGAGAGGTTTTCTGGAGACTGCCACATTCACTAAGAACCACCAAGCCCAGCTGTGCTCTTTATATTTAAATCCCAGGCATTCTCCAGTGAGGGGTGGGGGCACTGGGTCCAGCCTGCCTAGCCTGCCCCTGCCTCCATCTCAAAGATAATCTCCTTCAGCTTTGTATAAATCTGGATCGAACGAAGGACATTCAGAGCTCAAAGCCTTTAGGTGCAAAAGATTCTCCACAAATGCACATTCAGAGTAAACAAAACCCATCAGGCCCCTGCAAGAGTCCGATGCCTGATTGCACTAAACACATCACGATGGAATCTGCAATTGGCAAAGTAATTGGCGTTATTACAGCTGATGGGGAATTTCTGATGCTGCCTGAGCTCTCCTTTGAAATAATACTCAGCCATTTAATTTGTCCGGCTCTTGTTTAGCTGATTGCTCTTTTCGGCTGGAGTTTACCAAGAATGAAATGTGCTGTCTCTCTAGATGCCTGTAGGATGAGATTTCTTTTTGCCAACACTTTTTCCCCTCTCCTCTTACCCACCCCTGCCTTAAGCCAGTGTTCACAAGATGCCAAGATACCAATAATGCAATGGGCTGGAGGTGAGTGAATAAAACTGATTTAATTCAAAGCTGTCCACTTTTGGTTCCACCTTCAGAGGTACCTGAACATTCCTGTTACACCATAAAATTATGGTGAGTGGCAAGTAAATCTCCAAAACTTAATTGTCCTAAAATAGGCTCACAAAACTTGTGAACTCCAAAAATAAGACATGTAGTAGAAAATATCTTTGATATGCTCCCAAGGCCAGAAAGCATTATAGTAATTGTCAGAATTTGTACATCCGGATTTTTGTTAAGGGATTTGCTTTGACCCCTGGGTATATAAACAGCACTAGAATGGGTCCCACAGATATTTATTGAGCATCTACTTTTTGCTGGAAGCACACAGATTGTATTTACACCATGCTTGATATAGTTTGGATATTTGTCCCCACCCAAATCTCACGTTGAAATGTAATTCTCAATCTTGGAGGTGGGGCCTTGTGGGAGGTGTTTGGACCAGAGGGGCAGATCCGTCATGACTGAATTGGGCTCTTGGTGATAAGAAAACTCTATCTCTGAGTTTGCACATGATCTGGTCATTTAAAACGTGTGGCATCTCTGCCCCTATTCGCTCTCTTGTTCCTGCTCTGGCTATGTGATATGCCTGCTTCCCCTTCACTTTCTGCCATGATTATAAACTCCCTGAGGGCTCCTGAAAAGCCAAACAGATTCCAGCACCATACTTCCTGAAAAGCCTACAGAACCATTAGCCAACTAAAGCTCTTTTTTTCAAATGCATTACTCAGTCCTTGGTATTTCTTTGTAACAGTACAAGAACAGCCTAATACAATGTTCACCTCACATTCTCTACTTTGGGAATTCTGTTCCTACCCCTATCAAAGGCGGGAAGCCAAATTTAACCAGCTGCATTTTCTCACAATACCATTAAGGCTGGCACAGACCTCTCTTTTTTCCATCAGCAAACTACTTGCCCTATCACCACGTCAACAATGGACTATTTGCTGGAAACAAGAGTCCTGCAGCCTAGATGGCTCTCTTCTGCAGATGCCCTCTCGCTCTCCCGATGGCCTATTAAATCCAAAACACATGTGCTTCTTGAATCATCTCTTATTTTTCTTTCATATGGAAGCAACTGAATTTAGCAGTGTGAAAGCCATCACATAAAATCCTTAAAAATCCCTAAGTCCTAGTGCAGTCTCTCCAAACATCCAAATGCCCTTTGGTCCAGTTCCTCACTGATGTTTCTGGGCAATCAATTACTGCACCTGTGTATCTCCCACAGGGTAGGAGCCAAGGTAGACCTCCAGAAATATGCAGAGGATCACTGGGCCTGAGAAGGTTGCTGAAATGGGGCAATACTCTGTGGATGAATGATCTCCTGATACATTTGTTTAAAAAAATCATTTTTAGTACTCTATAGCCATTCCTCTTCCATGAGTAAAAGATAAAATGTGAGTTCAGAAAGTGCCATAGATGGGAAGAGATGGATGCAGTCAATGAAGGCAAGTGTAGGGTGCTCCCTTCTCCCAATCAAACAGTCCCTACCCATCACTTAGCCTGTTCTCATCAGTCTCTGTCCTCCTCATTCCCCTCCTGGGGCCATTCTCCCAAGACCACAGTGTTTATCATTGCTCCTTTAGAATGGCAAGCATCATAAACAGCCTAGTGAAAGGTTAGGTGAATCTAGGTTTTGTGGGTTTATTTTGTTTTTTTCCTCTTGGATAATCTCAAACTCTAGTCATATGGTCTTGGGAAGGTGCAATTTGTGTGACTTCAGCAGTCCAAGATCAATTTCAATGACGTAATTTATAAGAGTAATAAGAATTATAGTACACATTTAGGGAGTGTTTACCAGATGCCAGACACTTTTCAATGGGCCTATCTACTCAATCCTGTTAAAAACCCCACGGGTAGGTATCCTTCCTCTACTAAGAAGGACTCTGCCCATAAAAGTTAAATAACTTACAGAGGCACACAGCTAGTACAGGGCAGACCTGTGATTCAGACCTATCAATTTGGTTCCAAAATCATTGCTCTTAACTACCAAACTATAAAGTAATGGGAAATGTTCTCTGTGCTTGATATTGGATACAGCAAGGTATGAGAGATTTATGTTTTGTTGCTAAACAAGCATCAATATTTACTATTTATAGCTGTAAAGATTACAACAGTATCACAAGAAGCTTTTCCCTCCATGCATCATTGCCTTGGGTCACCCATTAGAAACAGGAGTTCTGCCAGTAACTCTGGTACACATTTTTAGGAGGATGAGAGGTGTACAAAGGAAATCATAGCAGACCTAGAGGGTGGTGGAAGAGGGTGGCCACTATCAGAAAACTATCCGAAAAATGTAGCAGAGGCTGTCTGCAGTCTTAACCCAGCCTCCAACACAAGCAAGCGGATGTCTGGAAGAAGCCAAATGAGATCTGCAAGATGTTTTACTATGAGGCCCCTCTCACGTGGAGGTCTCCCGACACCTCTCAATAGATGTCTTTTGTTTGGTACAACATGGTAGGGAACAGGGTGGGTAGATAGGTGCAAGGACAAAAAGGTTAGAGTAGGAGCCAGGTAGTGAAGTTGGAAGGAACTAAAAAAGTGAGCTTGGTTATTTGTTGTGGAGATGGCCATCTTCCATCCTCAAGGGAGGGTTGGAACTATCCTGATAAAGGAATTAAGAAAAAGAAACCTTTCAGACCCTGAACGTGATGTGTGAATTTGCATTTACTATGCAGGAGTCATTCCTAGACCTTAAAATGTATAGAGGACGGTCATGTATCATACTAACATTTTAGACACAGGAAAATATGATGCTGTAACTAAATCTACTAAATAAACGCAGACATTAGAGAGACAGTACAAAACATCAATAACTCCAGGCCTCAAGTGAGCAGAATTACAGGAGAATTTTTAAGAAGCTTATCTTTAGGCCTCTTTACCAAAAGGATTGAAGAGAAAAAAACAAGAATGAAAACCTGAAGATGTAAAGACAGTGGAAGGATTCACAGAATAATAAATCTTTCGAGTCTCAAGACATCATCTACTTCTGCACCCTTGTTGCTAAGGCTACCATTCAAAGTTAATTCAAGCAGTTGGCTTCATTTTGTTTATATTTCTACTGTGAAAAAAATTGAGTTTAAGTCAGATTTTGAAATATGACATCATATTTGAATACACTAGCACGGATGACTTATACTGATTCCCTTGATCAAGTGGAAAAAATTTTCTACATAAGAATAATCACATCCCCACCAACACCCACCTGTCATCTATCAATTTTCTCACATGTGACCTTCAGCACATTAGGTTTGTTTTAAGTCAGGCCCACCTGCACACAGCCCCTCAGATGGTCAGAACATCTTAGAATTAAAAAATAAAATATTCACTGAGGTCTAGAGATTTAGTATCCCAGGAGAACTTATTAAGACTTCAGAATATTCCACTGAAATGCCAGACTTTCTGGAAAACACCTGGAGAACTTCTTTCTCCAGGACCAAATGCCAATGCTGGTTTAAAAAAAAAAAAAAAAAATCTACTAAAAACATTGTGAAGGCAAACAGTGCAAAAAAAGTATACTTATGGGAAGAAACTGTTGATTTCATGTAAGAAGAGTAAAAGTGTCAGTTTGGGCTTCAGTGTGAGGTGTATGTATGCACGTGGGCAAATATTTTTGTTTAAAATGCCCTGTTATTGTCACACGTCTGGTAAGAAAAATAATTAAATGGATTTCCTTAGGAATTATGAGAAAAGATACAGGTTGTGTGCAGTTATCCTAAAAATAGCAAGAAAGAGACTGTTACAAGTGGAACCAGGCATTTTTTGGGGGGTGAGGGTGAAAGTTATTCCTATTACAAATATTCACATATAGGCTCGTAACAGAAGAAAAAGACAAAGCAGGAGTCCAAATTCTACTCTTTTATTAAAACCAGAAAAGCTCAGTGTTGGTTAACTAGAACAGAGCCTGTCAAATGACCTTTGATGAAGGACCAAATGTTTTGGCCTTAATTCATATTTTTGTACGGATACTTTGGTAAAATACTATAAAGATAAATCAGTAGGAAAACATTCACATGCTTGGGTATCACAAAATTGTCAAACTGCTATAAAAGTTTCTAAAAGTATCCCATAGCGGACCAGAGACACACAATTGACAGGCCAACAGTGGCTTGCAGCCCATACTCTGCATAGCATGGGATCAGAGAGCAAAGATCCATGGCACAGCTGATATAAGGCAAGCTAGAAAAAAGGCCTAGAAAATAAAGGTGTATGTTTACTAAGCAATCATCTGAGCAAGCCAACTAACGGGATCAAGCCTGCCCTGGAAATCAGTGAATGCTGCATGGGGGCCACCTAATGCATGATCTCTCCAGGGCAGCATTGTGAAGCTGGATCTTTCTGAGTATCTTTTAGACCCAGAGAGAATGTCTACATAGCAGGCAGATAAGACTATAAACCCAAATGCTGTCACTCGCTAGTTTACAATCTTGGGCAAGTCTCAATTGTTGAATGGAAAGAACCGGGAATGAACACAGGTGTGGGCTTTACAGAATCCATGCTAAGTTATACTTTTTGTGCCCAGACTGCAGATTCACTGTGAAAGGGGCAGAGCGAGAGACATAACCGGGCTTTGTGGGGAATGGGCTCCAAGGGGCAAGAGATTCACACGGCACGTTCCTGGGACAAGAATGGCTTTTTGAATGTGGGGTCTTGGCCTCTTCTCTTCCAGGCTTCCTCCTTACCAGAGTCTTTAATCTAGAAAATGAAGAGGCTGACTTAGATTTTGGAGAGCTTCTGAAAATACCAATATCCAGACCCCATGCAGACCAATTCAATCCTCACTACAGGGGTTAGGACTGGATTTCCGTATTTTTCAAACTGCCCTGAGAATTCCTGTCTGCAGCCAAGGCTGGGAATGGCAGCTTTTCGTGGTCACTAGGTCTCATTCCATTTTAAAATAGGGCTGTGGGGATGTGGGAGGATGTAAGGAAGCTCCAGCCGCAGGACTTCCTTATACACTCACTGCTCTGCTTTGGGATGGCTCTTTCCTAAACAGCAAAGTAAATATTATGTGGCAAAGTCAAAACAAGCAACCTGTATCCTCACTGCTAGCTCTGCCTACCTCTGTCTCATATCAGTTTCCTCGTCTGCGGGAGGAAAAACCACCCCTATGATTCTCCCTTAGAGAGTTTGGGGAAGGACAGGAATGAGAACAGCAATACACTATTTGCTAAGGTGGAAGCATTCAAAATGCTCTGCAGCAATTCCCTCTATTAGCCAAATGAAGAAATTGCTTTTTCATAGACCTTGTCAAAGATCAAGAAAACTCAATATAATCTTTGAAAATGAAAGTGCAGCCACTTGTCCTGAACTTACCAGTGGTCACACTGGTCTGTGTTCCCTGTAGAGATAAACCTAATTCAAGATGGCATAGCATAAGTGGTTAAGAATACAAATGCTGGAGCCAGACTACCTGAGTTCAAATCCCACTTCTGGCATATACTGGCTGGGTGACCTTAACTTCTCTGTGCCTCTGTGTGCTGACCTGTAAAATGGGGATAATGTTCCTATTGATTTCACAAAGTGTTGTAAGGATTAAGTGACAAAATACATGGAAAGTTCAAAGAGTACCTCCCAGCATCTATACATGCTCAGTAAGTCCTTGGCATATGTGTACTGAGCCAAAAGCAGGGTAAACATGCACTGCTACTAACTCTAGTCTAACGAGGCTCAAGTCTAATGAGGCTCAGTGCCCTGGAATACCCAGAGCTTCCATTTTGCTCTTTGTAAGTGTTGATGCTGAACTTGTAGACAGCTGATGTCCATTTAGAGTTGAGTCAGATAATGGTGATTTTGTTCTGAAAAACATGATCAACCCTAGAAGAACAAGCAACCTGGGAACTCAGGGATTTCCTTTTACAAAAGAAAAGAGCTGTTGGAAGACTCTCACTCCCCATCTAACTGTAACTCCCCTTCTATTTCCCAGTGTAGGAATACCTATCTGTAGCAATCAAATATGTAGACCCTGGTCAAAACACCAGCTGCTGTCCCAGCCCCTGCCCTGCTTCGGCCTTCCCTTTTCTGTCGGGAGATAAGCACAACAAGGATTTCTCTCTATGCAGAAACTCCAGTCACACCTCCCTAAAAAGTAGCTTCTCCTCTCTGAACACTTGGGGGTTTTGCATCAAGACTTTGAGGTGAGGGCTCGTGGAACCCAGGATTGTTCTGCAGATGTTGTGTCCTCTGATGATCTCCGAGTAGGACTAATTGTGGGGATTAAAGAAAGTGGAGTAAGGGTTCATTTGAGGAGGACTGAGCCTTCCTCCTTTGGACACTTCCTTGCTTTTACTCCAGGAATGAACACTGCACTTCTTGTGGGCCCTCACTTTGGTTAACAGCATCGTAAATTCTCCAGCTACTGAGCAACTGCTGGTCCACTAATTCTGCCACCAAACTTGTAGGGATTCATCTGCTCTGTGATACCCCGACTGTCCTCAGCCCACCATCATTCCCTACTACTCATCTGGACCAACAGCACAGGCTGAGTGCTGGATCTGCTCTTGGTTTCATCATGCCTTCTATTCACTGAGGAATCTTCTTCCATCACAGTTCTGACTCTTCCCTGCCCTCAAACCTTTAATGCCTCCCATTGTCTTCCAGATAGATTCCAAAAATCTAAATTCTGTTTCCTGATTCAGACAAACCAACTATAACATGGTATATTAAAAATGATCAGAAAAGTCTGAATATGGACTGCATATTTGGAAATATTTTATATTACTGGTAATTTTAATAGGTGTGATAATGGCATTGTGATTGTGCTAAAAAAGCCCTTCTGTGTTAGATTAAGTTAATGACATTATTTATGAGTGAAATAACATGATGACTGGGATTTGTTTTAAAGTATACCCCCCAAAAATTAAAGTCAAAAACGAAAGTAGATGAGAGTATAGATAAGTCTGGAAAATGGTAACGATTGTGAAAGCTCTCCGAGTGGCATGCTGGGGTGCAGAGCTGACTGTCAAAGACATTGCCAACAGGTTTCTAAACGACTGGCAGCTTAAAACTGGTCATGATGGAGATATTTACACAACAGAAATGAGCAAATGCTACAAATGTGGGCTTTTTAAGCAGCATATCATTGAGACTGGATAATAGGTACATGGGTTTATTATATTATTATGCTAACTTTTGTGTAAGTTTGAAAACTTTAATAACAGTTAAATTTTAAGTCCAATTTATTTTCCAGACTTTTTTTTTTAAAGCAACAACTATTATTACATTTTGCAGACCTTTAAGACCTGAAATTTGGACCCACTTTAATTAGCACGTAATTTCCCACCACGCTTTCCTCTGAGGCTGGGCAATGAAATCACTCCAAACCCCTGGTTATACCCCGGCATCACCACTCTTGTCTTAGCCTTCATCCACGCTTCTCCTGCTCTGGAATAAGTCCACTGCCTTACTTTCTTCTCACCCATCCTGCCCCAAGTACAATAGCACCTCTGCCTGGAAGGCTTCCCTGCTTGTTCTAAGACATAATATTTCTACTACATCTGAATTTTTAATTAACTTACTCTGCACTTCTCTAATGGAAGAAAATAACACCTCACTGCACATTCCAGCCATGCTAGGCTGGTTTCGCTTGCATTGTCTCATTCAATGCTCCTACTCTCTGTGAAATAAGCTATACAACAACTCCTTTGCTTAATAAGGTAAATCAAGATCAAAGACATTAGGTAACTTCGCCAGGGTCACAAAAGTAATATTGGTGGCAGAACATTCCAGAACAGTCAACATCTGGGGAAGGGTCTGTGCCTAGCTGGGAAGCCCACAGAAAGGTCTTCCATGAATGCCTGTTGAATAAAATGGCAACTAAGTCACGGAAAGTTCTGTTTTCTCCACACTAAAACATGTTTTCCTTTGTGTTCTGGTTTACTCTCTTCTCACCTTCCACCACAACGTCCCTTGACCATAGTAGTAATTGACATTTTAGAAACCCATTATAATAGCCACTCTTCATAGGCGGCCATTACACTTGCCCCACACTTGAAATAATACTCCATTTTTCCTTAAAAAAAGTATCCTACTCTCTGAGACGAAAGAGAGTTTATGTCGCTGGTGAAGACCAAATCCTTTAGTGTGTGCTTTCCTCTGTGGGGGATGTTCGTCACCTCACTGTTCCGACACTAGGCATGCAGGACCTGCAACTGAATTTGGTTCCCATGCTATGGCTATTTCCTTATCACATCCCCCGCCTTGTAAGCCTATGCACAAGAACATGGGAATCGCCCATGGGGACTTTACTGCAAAGCTTAAGCAGCCTGTGCATTCCTGTAGGAACCCAGAAATAAAAGTTAAAAAATACCAAGAAGCCTTGGATGCTCTTTGTATCCTGGATGAAGGCACTCGATGCCAGCATTTGCCTTGGATTGCCCCTGGAGATCTCAGTCTGCAAAACAAATGGGATGTCTAGCAAGAGGAGAGTAGTAAATGAATGATGGTACTAATGACCATTGCAAGCCTGGCTAGCTGCTAGATTTGGTAGCCTTGTGGAAAGCATGCAAACAAACAAAAAATAAGGTAACAACCAACCATATAAAATACGATCATTAAAAAAATTAATCGATGTGTGTGTCTATGTAGAACGAAGAGCAGAAGAGTACACCTCAAAACGTCATTGTCTATGTTTCTGAGGTAAACTAATAGAGCATTTTGTTCTTATGGTTTTCTGTATATTCCAAATTTCTACAATGAATACTTACAACCTTTACATTAGAGGAAAAAAGGAGTAAAAGGAAAACGCAGAGGAAAGCATATGGTTATTGGACTTTTACTAAAGAGAATTAGATGTCAGCTTTTATTCCTCTTGGGAATGGAGAAGACTGACCCGACCAAAGGAAGCGAGAGTTCTCATTTCCAATAACCCAAAGACTTAGAAAGGAGGAAACCCAAGTGTGTCTGCTGATTCAAAAGGCAAGAAGAAGAACAGGATGCTAGAAAGTAAAAGGAGACATGTTTGGAGGTAGAAGAGTCAGGGTGGGTTAGGTGTGAATTTCAGAAGCTTTTCCATCTGTGCCTTTAAAACTAGCTGAGAATAGTACCCACCTACCACCAGCGCCAGGCCTGACTCTAGGAGAAGCTCTCTACCCTGTGGCCCAGAAGCCAGGCTCACCAGCCTCTGGGGAGACCACCCCCCCCACCCCAAAGTACAATACCTTAGAAAACATGAGCTTTCAGGCTCATCCTAAAAAGTCATGTGTTTACTTCCAGGAATGAGCATGGCATTTTTAGTAACCAATAACCATGAGGAGAAAGGCAGATACTCACTTCCTTACCTTCCTCTTCTCTATCTGGATGTAGAGAAAAGACAGAGACAAACGAACAGAAAATCCAGCTCAGCACAGTCACTATGCTACACATTTTCAAAATCATCGAAGATTCCGTAACTATCTTTCTTAAGGGTCTGAAGCAGGAAAACAAACAAACAGAAAACCTCTACATTCAAGTGATAAGTGTGTACCATGCAGAAGCTGAGAGGACAGATACATTATCCCTGGGAGGGGTCCTCAGTGAGTCCGAGTCCCCTCCTGACAGTCAGTGAGGGATCCTGAAGGCGAACACACCCATGAATTATTGAATGGGACTCAGTTTCATCTGAAACCCAGAGAGGGGTGAAGAATAACAACAGAAGCCAGCAGTTTGGTGCAGCAGGGCTGGAGGGGGCAGTGCAAAGCCTGTGGACAGCTTTCTGTTTCTGTTTTTATTTTTATTTTTTATTTATTTATTTTTTTTTTTTTTTTTTTTGAGACGGAGTTTCGCTCTTGTTACCCAGGCTGGAGTGCAATGGCACGATCTTGGCTCACCGCAACCTCCGCCTCCTGGGTTCAGGCAATTCTCCTGCCTCAGCCTCCTGAGTAGCTGGGATTACAGGCACGCGCCACCATGCCCAGCTAATTTTTTTGTAGTTTTAGTAGAGACGGGGTTTCACCATGTTGACCAGGATGGTCTCGATCTCTTGACCTCGTGATCCACCCGCCTCGGCCTCCCAAAGTGCTGGGATTACAGGCGTGAGCCACCGCGCCCGGCCTCTGTTTCTGTTTTTAAAAGCACCCAAAGGGTGGTGCTGACCTGAGACACATCTGAGTCTTTCACTAGAGAATTAACTTTGATCTGGGCATTACACCCTGGCCACAAGTTTCCCAGGACTTCCTGGCCTCAAGAACAGGCATCCTGAGGAGTGAAAAACATGCATTTATGCTTCTAGCGTCAGGAGGATGGCATGCAAATGGAAAAATATGGAAGGGGTGAACAGAACTAGGGGAGCAAGCCATCTGCACTGGAAGCTGTGGGGCTGGCTGTGGGGTAGCCTGGAAGCTGCCTTTCTAGGACCATGCCCTCAAATGTTATGCACGAACCTCACATATCTCTAACTTCTCCTTCACTGGACAGCTCGCTCGATTACTTTAAATCTAATATCTAAAAGTGTAGGTCAACAAACAGGGAGAGAATGTGTTTGGCTCAGAAGAAAACCATGTCAAAACCACACACACGCACACAACTCCAATAAACTCAGTCTCCACCGTGTGTCCTTTTCAAGCTGTAAAACAGCACCACACAATTTCCTCTAATTTTATAAATTTTCAGATTAAAAAAAAATCTTTAGCTGGGATTGCCACCGTGTATGAGTGTGGAGGTGAGTGGGGTAGGTGGTGAATGTTGATTTTCTTTTTGTTTTTGTTTCACATTCCCTTAGCCCAACTGGAAGTTTGTGTAAGTACGTGAGTAAGTAATTAATTAACAGTTTTCAATGGTTGACAAAAAAAGGCTTACTGGCAACCTAGGTCTTAAAACTCACTACTTTCCAGACAGGAGGATCAACAAGATGAGATGAAAACACCCCATACTACTGTATGACTCTATCTTTGATTCTTACCAACGGGACGCTTGATTCTGTTAATTCTCTTCCTTTAGCTCCCACCCCCACCCCCCACCCCCACCGTCACCTGTTCCTAGCTCTGTGTGACCTGGGGCCACTCTGCATCAGGACTGGGTCCTCAGATTCCTCAGCAGTGACTGTCACTCACATGGGAGAAGCATAGGGAGGATGCAGTGAGCTCCTGGATATGAAACACCTTTAAAGAAGAAAACGTTCCCAAATATTGAAATTCCTGCAATTAAAAAATTATTTGCTCCACCCCTGGAAGTTCACTGCCATTAGCTATAATGTATTTTCCCAGAAAGGTACAGCACTGTGGGATCTTGAGGCAGGCACTGAGTTGAAAGGTGACAGAAAGTTTCATTTTGAAAAAGGGACAGGGACAGGGGCTGAGTCCCCTAATAATCACCTTTGGATTTATTGTTCTTTATGTACATGTTCTCCCTACACTGGGCTCTATCTATGAGAAAACAAGGGCTTCTGTATTTCTGAGATTTCTGTGTATGAGTGTTGGTGTTTACATTTTGTGTGTAGACTCCTTTTCCAGAGACATGGAGGATGACGTCCATCTTCACCCCTGCAAAAAAGGTCTCCAGAAAGCCCTTGCCTACACCCTCACAGAGTTTGTCCATAGTAACCTCCAAACACCACTCTGGCCAGAGATAACAGTGGCCCATTTCCTGACCAAGATCAGCAAACCTCAACTGTCTGCCTCTGCAGGAGTCTGAGATTAACTTGGCTGTCAGGCCTTGACTGTGAGGCATTTTCTACAAAGATTACAGAAATGTGAGAGTATCCTGTCCAAAAAGAGGGAAATACAGGGAAGAACCCCAACCCCACCCCACCTTCTGCTGCTTTTGGTTTAACCCTTCCTTAAGCTGAGTCCCCAGCACCTAACATTCCAAGCATCTTATCTACATATATTTTTCTACCATAAAATATTAGGAATGAAAGAGCAAAAAGAGATGGTTTTGTCCATGCTGGAATGAGAGGAACTGGAAGAGGGGAGCAAGCTGCCAGGTCATTCTCATGTTTAGCATTTCGAGGGAAAGAAGCTAGAAATCCAAGGTCAAGGTTTCTGTCCTGGCCCCAAGGGTGCTTGTTGACCACCAAACTCTGGAGCATTTCACTCTTCCCACCTTCATAAAAGCATCAGTGGAACTTACCTGTGGCTGAAATCCTTTGAGGTCATTGGCTGCAAGGTCACTGGCTGTGAGGAGCTAGAAAAGAACAGAAGAAAATTCATCAGGAATTTTCAGTTTGCATACAGTATCCCCACGACAACTGACCAGCAATGGCCTTACCATAGCCTACATGAGAGCTACAGAAGTAGGGTCACAAAAGGCAAATGTGAGATTTCTGGACTGGGAGTCTAGGCTCAACGGCCTTCCCACTTTGGGTCCCATCTCTGACATTATCGCCTTTCTCTTGCTGCCATCTCTATGTGCTACCAGTTCTTCAAAGGGTCTTAAATTAGGAATCATGGGCTATGGATGGCCTTCATCAAGTTAATGGCTCTCTGCAATTATAAATCTACAGATGCATATATTTCCTTAGAGAAAGGGGCCCTGGCTTTCTCCCTGCTATCAAAGTGCTCTGTGATACAAGAATTACTGCTTCAGCAACAAAGATCCAACTCCTCTAAGAGGGCTTATTATTTTTTCTTTAAAAAAAAAAACTCAGCTCAGTACAAATGGTCCTCTACTCTTCACGTCCATGTGTGACTCAGTTTCCCTTTGTCATATGTTGCCTATGATTATATACACTATTTAGGTTTTCATCGTTTATGCTTCAAACAATCATATACAACATAAAAGAATAAGAGTCAGTTATATGTAGTTTCCGCATCTCTGTGTTTAATCAATAATAAGACTAAAGTTAAGGTTTTAAATATTTTTGCATCCTTTCCAGGGTTTTGCACAAGAAAACATTAAACAAAAATACATGATTAAATAGTAAAATAGCTGCATCCTTTATTATTGCTTAAAAATGCTAGAAAAGTGTGAGATAAAGAAAAAAAGGGCAGATGCTTATTTTGATTCAAGGAGGGTGACTGCTAGCTTTGTTAGGCCTGAAGAGCATTTGTGAAAAATAGGAAAGACTTCATGTTTGCTATAACAATATTTTGCTTGGGTCAAGAAAGAGAAGAAGTCATGCTGAGCCCCAGGGCCTCCAGCCTTCAGAAAAGCTCAACTGGATTTTTTAGCTTCCCTAAATGACTGCCAAAAATGGTGCTGAAGTGATGTTGAAGCTAGCATCCAGCAGAAGAGAGGTGGAGAAGGTATAAGTTGCACTGTTTCCCCCACACCCCATACTGCAGGCTAGATCCCCCCATGTGGAAGGCATCTTGGGGGCAGGCAGCACCACCCTGGTGAAGAGTTGGTTTGACCCCTCTGATTGTAATAAAACAGCCAAGCCACAACCCGCTAGGCCACTTGCCAGGAACTGACAGCCCCTGCCTTCAAGGAACCTATAGTTTGGTGGAAGAATCAGACATGCAGTCACATGTACATCAGTGGGGGCAGAGTGCAGTCAAGTGTGAGCATCAAACTGGGGAAATGAAGCAAGGAGCAGTCAGGGTAGGCTTGTTGAAATAAGATGGAGTTTGCATGTAGCCTTGAATTCACATGCAAGGGTGTCAGGGCAAGGCACTTCAGGTGGGAGCAGGTGCAAGAGCAAGATGTGAAGAAAGGAAGTGACCAATCCTAACACACCTCCACTTGCATCTGTTAAGTACCAGTCACAGTCTACCTTAAGGAGAAAGGTAGGGAATTAGGATACATTGAGGATCGCCTGGGTGGCTGGCATACTGGGTGCTGCTTTATGTAATTTCTCATGTTTAATCTTCACAACTCTTTCATGAAACAGAAAGGATCTCCTCTTTACTGATGGGAAAATTGAGACTTACGGAAGCTAAGTAACATTTTCTAGGTTTCACAGCTAGAATATGTATTTGGGATTTAAATCCCCAACTATATTTTCCCAAAGCTCCTGTTTTTTCTTCTATAATAAAATGCCTCTGAATTATAGCACACTGCAGACCATTTGTTGACGAGATGTGACACAGGAAAAAAGCTGAGTGACAGAATATTAGTCAAATGAGCCACAGAAAGTAACATAAAGCATGTGTCCCCGTGAACAACCCTTAACTAACTCTTCCTCTCAGAAATGCTTGTATTTAATTGATAATGACCATTCACTCATCTGAATTTATCAATAAAACTTTACATCTAGCTTGAGCTTGGCACAAGACTGGGAAGGAGCTGGAGAGGAGGAGGACAAAAGGCTGGGATGAGGTATGGGCATCGGAGTGACCTTTGCAAGGACATGACCACCACCATGTGTTAGCATATTGGAATCAGAGCTCAAATCCTTCAGATCCTGGGAGTACAGATGGCAGAGATCTTCCTACTGCCTTTGACAAGGTTTCCCCAGTCGCAAGAGGCACACAACCACAATGTCTAGTTCCTCCTAGATCTGAGATCCCACAGCTAAATATAAACCACAAAGGTGTTCAAAGAATCTTCAAATATGCACTATTTCCTCATGTCAAGGGTTTGGGGATTGAAATATGACCAGATCCATTTGTTTGATTGGAAACAGCGATATGGCATCTCTGCTTATTATTCTTTACGTCTCTAACTCAAAAAAGTTAGAATTTGTCCCATTCTTCCCAGAACACTTAGATCTCCTTTTCTCTCTCTTACAGAAAAGCCAGAGGCATGAGTTCTTAATTTATTAAAGTTTTGTTTTGAGGCCAGGTGCAGTGGCTCATGCCCATAATCCCAGCACTTTGGGAGGCTGAGGCCGGTGGATCACTTGAGGCCAGGAGTTTGAGGCAGGCTTGCCCAACATGGTGAAACCCAGTCTCTACTAAAAAAAAAAAAAAAAAAATTAGCCAGGTGTGGTGGTGCACGCCTGTAGTAGCAGCTACTCAGGAGGCTGAGGTGTAGGAATTGCTTCAACCTGTAAGGTGGAAGTTGCAATGAGCCGAGATCATGCCACTATACTCAAGCCTAAGCAACAGAGTAAGACTCTGTCTCAAAAATAAATACATAAAAGTTTTGTCTCACGCTGTTGTATTTTTACTCTTCTATTTTTCACTTAAAAAGAACATGATCAACAAGACTCTAACAAGACTATGGCTTCTATCTTATGGAAATTTTGCATTTCTTAATGTGTTGAGAAGAATCTAGACACACAATTAGTCACTAAATAACCTGTTTGTCAAATGACTTAAAAGGAAAGGGGAAATATTGTCAGCCCAGAGGTGAGGACAAGCATGCTTAAAGTGCTGAGCCTAGAGAACAGAAGTGTGAGAGGCAGGCTTACGATATCCTCCAAGCTGACAAAAGGAAACGGCACTCAGCGCCTAGTACATTTCCTGTGTGAAGAAGGCACTCAAATATTTGAATGAATTAATCAACTCAGGCACTGGGGACGAGCTCTTCTCCAGCCACTAAAGGTTTTACTAGAGAATATTGGCTGGGGCTTCAGTGTAGAAATTGGAAGTTAAATTTAAGGAAGAACAGTATTAAAGGGAAAGAAGCTGAATGGTGAATAAATCCATCACCAGGGAGAGACGGCGGTCTCACCAGTTGCTCTGGTTAAAACAGTAAAATGTTAAATGGGCCCATCCCAGTTCAGATGTTTTAGTGTATCTGATGATGTATGGGGGGATGCAGGGATATAATGTCAGGGATGGAACTCAAATGACTTACAAAACTTCTGGATTCCTTTTCTTGGGAGATTTGGAATATTTAACTCACATTCTAGCATGCATTGAAGGTGCTTCTGACCTGGGAAACAACCAAAGGCAAGGCTTGTGACATCTCCTCACAATGAGTCCTGAAAGAACAGTGTGTATAACAGTGTGTCTTCCTCACCATTAAGCCACGACCCCCTGCCTTTCTGGCTTCTGGGTTTTAACCACGTATTAACCAAATGCATGGGCTGTTGGGCCAAACATAGGCCCTGCACCTTGAGCACTCCCCTTTTCAAAGCAGATTATTTCCCATAAGTCTACACATTCCACACCAATGAATGGAGAAACGGTTGAACCTCAGGCGCTAATATATGGTGCTCAGGTGTGGATTCAAAATAAAGAAAAAGATCACAGACCATCTACATCAGGATCCCACAAATAGTTCCATTCTTACAGTGTCAGGGCCTGAAGGAGGCAGCTGGAGGTCCCTGTAGGGGAGGAGAAAACCATGGTGCCCCCAGTGGGCTCAGAAGCCACCTCTGCTGGGGAACTGGGGTGAGAAAATGTGTAGACAAAGGGCCGGCACGGTGCCTGTCTCTCTCTACCTTCACTCAGAGGCGCTCTGCTTTTCCGTGTTTCTTGTATGCAACTTGAGTTGAAAACCAGTGTTTTGCTACTAAAGCAGATTTTAAAACTCCAGACTTAAGTTCTTATTCTGTGGAAGAAGCAGCTGATAAGTGACATTTTCAAGATCACATTTCTAGTTAACAACAGGCTTGGTTGAGTCTGCTAGCCCCAAGCACCTCTGCAAAAACCTCCCCTAGAGACCATATCTGTCCAGCATGGCACTGACAACCAGACATAACCGGCTGCTGATTTCTACCCTAAAGCTGGGCTCAAAAATCCAGGGGAAATTGAGGCATGGGCAAGAAGTATACATGTCCCTCCTCAAAGCCACTGCCTTGAAAAACACACGTCCCAGACTTTTGTCTACTGCCTCCCCCGCTTGACCCCTATCTCCATTCCATCCCACTGGGAAATAGTTCACTGCTCATGGTAGCCTTGCTGTGTCGGGATTTGCAGGGATCCAAGACAGGGAGGCAGAGAGGGAGGAAAATGAAATCCCGCACGGCTCTAGGGACTTCAATCAGGCTGAAGTTAATGAAAAGGATCCTGTATTTTCCCAGGATGGCGAAATGTCTGTAATGCTCCCAGCTAGAGGGTTCAGGGTGCAGGGTGGAGAGGGCAGACGGAATTACATTTAAAAGGCAAAGGAAGGAGAAAATTCTTTCATCTCCCTGGTGGAGCCCAGCAGTATTCCTGGGGTCCTGCTCATACCAGTCTCATTCCTGACACGTCTTGCTGCTAACTCACAATCTAGCATGCACTGAAGGTGGACACAGTCCACATTCAAAATATTAGGAGGATGACTCTGCCTTCCATTTTTGAGGAAGGCTGCAGTTTCTCTTTTGGCATAAATTCAGGTTGCTTTCTTATTTTTTGTCTCTTTCTCTGAGCTTGAGGGGAGGGTTGGATAACAAGGAGAACTGAAGGGAGATGAAGGATGCTATGGGGCCCTAAGGAGGTGAGAGTAGAAATCCCTTCAGCAGCTTCCTATGCAGCAACATTCTACTCCCTTGTCTTTTTCAAAGTGTTCTCTGAATGGGACTCTCTCTGCATCTCCCACCCAAAATTACCCATGGTACAGCTGCCACCAGCATTCCCTGTGACCTCAGCAAGCCTAAGGCTGTCCCTCCAAACAGCTGCCTTCCTCCCTGCAAACTTCTATAGCATCTAAATCTTCCCACACAGGAGGGGAGGAGGTGACTCCATTTTTCCCCGGCCTCCTACCCTAGGAACAAATGTCATGTCCCCTCTGCTGGCCCTTTACCAAAAGTGCATACTCCATCTGGGCAGAGTGGGGCCCCACATATCTGCACCAATTGCTCTGGCTGAACCCAGGTGCTTGCATTTGGGAAGAGGGCACTGACACAAAAGGCAGGGTGTGGGTCAATCTGGACATCTGGCCAGAAGGATCTTACTCAGTTGGATAAGCTGAAGGCCGGTGGCCCTGGGGACAGTCCAAGTCATTTGTTCTTCCCAGATATGGAAAGTGCTTTCCTTTCATGGATATGGATACGCTCTTCCCTTTCTTGTGGGTCAAAGAAATGGATGCTGGCAAATGAAGGGAATGGACTGATAAGATTGATGCATAGGTAACTGGGTAGGTAGGTGAAGAAACAGAGTGAAGATGGCTTTGGGGAGAACAAATGACCCATTTTCAAATTTGCCCTCAAAGATACCATTCTTTCATTAAGTAAGCCTTCTACTTCACCTCTCCTCTTTTCAATCTGCCCTCATGTCCATTTCCAATGTAGGAAATGAATCTTTCTCTCTCTCTTTATTTTGTAAAGTGTTACTCACTTCTTTGGCTCCAGAATGGAAGTTGAACTCAGGCCCACCCCAACCCTTCAACCCATAAAAAAGTTCAGAACACTCTATGGGGAAGGAAAAATATTCCAGCAAGCCGAGGCAAACTTCTAATCAAATGTGTGCTAGGGGTGGCTTGTGATAAACTAGCCCCACACTCTCCATCGTAAAAGGCAACTGAGACACAGAAAGATAAAGTGACTCCCAGTGGAAAACCAGAAACAAAAAAATCTCCCTGTATGTATGCAACCAAAGAAAGTTTCTAATATCCAGTCATATTAGGTACTGGGGATTCTAAAACAGGCAGGAAGAACTATAAGATATGTTAGGGGTCAAGACAGAGAAAAGAAAAGGGGTCTAAGGTGGGCTTCCACGAAGCAAAAACTCTGACATGACCAGCTGTGAAGGAGGCCCCAAATCCCCAGAAACCAACATGTTGCTACTCTTTCCAGGGACGATAACTGAAACACTGTCATACAAAAGAGCACTGGACTTGGAGCGGGGCGGTGGGGAAACAAACTTGTGTGCTAGCCCTGGTTCCAGAGCAACTCAATATGGGATCTGTCATGGGATCATTTACCTATTCAGGTCTCATTTTACCACCTATGAAATGAATGCTATTTTCCCTTTGGCCCTACCCTGCAGCACCCTAAAGCATCCCTCTTACCTCAGGGATGGAGAAAAGATGGAAGGACATTTTCTCCTCTGCCCCCTGAAAATACATACCTCTAAGAGCTTGTTTATACTTTGTGGAAGAATTTCTATTAATAATCAGAAGGTCAGAGGAAAGGACAATGAGATAGTCTTGTACTATGGATCCGTTATTGGCTTACAAATAGGAATTTGGACAGATGGCCACTCAGACTGCTACATGAGTTCCCCATTCCAGTGAGGCTGAAGTCAAATCCATACCCTAGCTAACAGTAAACAATCTTCCCATTCAAAAGGCATTAGTTCTACTGGCCAAGGCATTGAGGTTGGGATGGTAGTGGATGGATAGTGCAAAGACCAAGGGGCTGGTTTCCCCCCCAGCCTAAGAAGCAAGTTATATGCTCCAAGCTGCCATCCTAGCTGAGCTGTGTCCTTGCTCTAATCCTCTCAGCCTCAAGAAATTTTAATGGTTAAACCTGAAATCACTGACACCTCCAGTCTTAATATTAGGCTCCCTTCCCAAAGAGCAACAAGGATGACTAATAACAACTTTGTATATCACTCCAAGCAAGCCTGGTCTTGATTGCTTACATTTTTCTTGTATTGCTTCTTTAAATGATGGGGTTCTAATATTTACAGGTGAGATCTTTAGCAAATTCCCCTAGATATGGAGCCAAAAGAGCTTTTATACATATTTTTAAATACTCCATGCATAACCATGGCACATATAACCCATACTCTTACAATGGTGTATACATTTGCTTGCTGTCCAAGTCACGGCTATTTCAACTTCTGGGTAGAAACGTCTTTAATCCTCCACCTTGCAGATTGCAGTTATAACTACAGAGACCACATGGAAGAAGAGACCTCCAAATTCCCTGTTCTAGACTCACTGATGTTATGAGTCTTGTTTTACGTTATGTGAACTTAATGAACCTGCAGAAGTTTGTCCAACCCTTTCAAAACTTGGCGTAGAATTTTTTGAGATGCACTATTCCTCAGACCAAGAAAACTGGATTTTATGTAGGGCATCATTTTTTTGTTTTTGTTTTTGTTTTTTGAGACAGAGTCTTGCTCTGTTGCCCAGGATGGAGTGCAGTGGTACAATCTGCAATCTCGACTCGCTGCAACCTCTGCCTCCCAGGTTCAAGCAATTCCCCTGCCTCAATCTCCTGAGTAGCTGGGATTACAAGTGTGTGCCAACATGCCCAGCTAAATTTTGTTTGTATTTTTTTGTTGTTGTTTTTTTAGTAGAGATGAGGTTTCACCATGTAGTCCAGGCTGCTCTCAAACTCCTGACCTCAGGCAATACACCTGCCTCGGCCTCCCAAAGTGCCAGGATTACAGGTGTAAGCCACCGCACCTAGCCTATGTAAGGCATCTTTTGCGGTTTTGGGTGAGAAGTTTACCTGGGTAAATCTGGTAGAAACTGGTGACATGGGATGTTAATATCAGCATTTATTAGTCATTTCAGTCAAAAGTGGCTCAAGAGACTAAAGTAGTGTCTGAGGTTCATTCAGGATTAATAGGTGATAGAATGTATTTGAGCCTGGCTTGGCTATCTCATGTTCTTTTTCACTACAACATAATGTCTTATGAGCCTCTGGCTACCTTGGGTATGTATACTGCTGGGATCTCTATCAGGTTCTCCATGATATGCCTAACGTTCTGAAATGAATGATGAATAAGAAATCTACAGGACAGTTTTTCAAACTGTGCCCTAAGAAGTGCTGGGTTTCATAGAAGGGTCTTGGGGATTGTGAAGTAAGTAAGAGACACTGAGGTGGGAGTCCCAGGCCCTTAACTCCTCTTTCTTCAGAATAGCACAACTTTTACTGGTATATTATATTGGACTTCCATGTTAAGATCTATTTAAATTAAAGCTTTGTAAAAATAAAATTTGGTAAATCCATATCTTAACAGATAAATACGCTACATACATGACCAAGCCATTCTCAGTCCTAACAGAATTTACCTGAGGAAAGAGAATTAAGCAGTTTACCTCTTTAAAGATGCTAAGATAGTTGTCTCCTACCAGGAGAGGATTGAACACATAACCAGACCTCATTTTAAGATCACACTGCCTTTACTATGTACATAAGTACTCATGGGGAAAATGCCTTCCCTTCCTTTCTTTGTACTTTTTTTTTTTTTTTTTGAGATAAAGTTTCATTCTTATCTCCCAGGCTGGAGTGCAGTGGCTCACTGCAGTCTTCACCTACAGGGTTCAAGTGATTCTCATGCCTCAACCTCCTGAGTTACTGGGATTACAGGTGTGTGCCACCACGCCCAGCTAACTGTGTGTTTTTAGTAGAAATGGGGTTTTGCAATGTTGGTCAGGCTGGTCTTGAACTCCTGACTTCAGGTGATCCACCTACCTCAGCCTCCCAAAGTGCTGGGATTACAGGCATGAGCCACCATGCCCCGCCAAACTTTCTCTATACTTTTTGCAGGCAGTATGCCTGCTCTCTTCATCTGAAGCTCTGCAAGCAACACACTTAGGAAAGAACAACTAATGTAGGAAAAGAGGAAAGAGCTAAAGATATGTTGCTTCTCAGGAGACAATCTTGGTTGTAGGCCCTTTCCTTCCGAAAGAATTAAGAAATCACATTGCAAGCATCTGTGGGCTGTTTGCAAAGTCTGTAAACAGCCAATAAAGGATTCCCTCCTTGAATGTATGCCAAGCAAAGCTGAGTGCTGAGGGAATACCACCCTCATCTTCCTCTTCTTCTCATCATTTACGGAATTTCTGCTTAGAACTGACCAGATGATCTGTTCACTTGGCCAAAGAAGAGTATCAGGGTTTTCTAATTCATCTCCCTGGTGAATCCCAAGAAACTGATTTACACCCCTGGGCTCACTCAGTGGCAGAGAATGAGAAAGTCAGAAGGTGTTTGTTTCAGAGAGTGCCTGAGCGCCAGAGTCAAAAGCTCTGCTCCTCAGCTTAGTTGGAGCCAATTTGGCAGAGAATCTGGGTCCCTCAGGTCATATCTGTAATAAATCACAATTACAGGTTGATATCTGTAAGGGATAAACAAGCAGGACTCAATGAACTGAACCTTGTAGTTGCAGGTAGCCGTAAGTTTTATAATTGTAAAGGCTGCAGGTTAAAATAGGAGAATCTCCTCCAGAAAGCCCACTTTGAACTCTTGGCTATTATAATCTGAAAAGTAACTGTGATTTTTCAGAACCTACTTTTGCCTGTTCTTGTGTCTCAGGACCTGCATTAGCCTGTTCTTGTACCAGGTAGGTGCTTTGATTTCGTTATCCCTCTTAAACCTCACACTATCGGTGCAAGGTAGTATTATTTTCTCCAGTTTATAGTTGAACACACTGAAGCTCAAACTGCTTAAATCACCCACCCAAGGTTATGACAGCAAAAAGTGGCAGAACTGGAATTTGAACATAGCTCTGAATCATGGAAAGTCCAGTCCTCTATCTCTGCCATCCATGATCCCCTCAGGAATTCCTTCACGTAAGGTTGCTACCTTTCTCTCAACTCTGCCAGGGAGGCACCCTGGTCCCCAGGGAGATTGGTACCACTGCCAGTCATGCCTCAGGCAACTCACCATGCAGGTAAGTTTCCATTAGCACCATGCAGCTCCACGAGGCAGGCATCTAAGGTACTGTCTCTGCTATCTTGATTTTCCCCTCAAATTTTTCTCAATTCAAGCTAACATTGTTCAAAGGAGTTTCATTCCTCCATTTGGGTGACCGAGGGATTTTATACTGTACACTGCTATGAACATTGTTAATTATCATGTGTATCTTCTCTCCCTAAGCAAGTTTACCCACTGTCCCTTCTACCTCCTTCCCCAATCCTTCCTTCTTCCCTCCTTCCCTCCCTCCCTCCCTCCCTCCCTTCCGCGTGCCTGCCATGGCATGCCAAGTTCCAGACACCATCACAGATGGTTAAAAAGTAACCAATAATGGGAAAGTAACCAATAATGGGAAGGAGATTGTTGCATCCCAAGAAAAGAGTGATACTGTCATCATATAAGTGGGCAGTTATTATTTTTAATAATATTAAAGTATATTATTACTTTGAATGATACAGAGAAGTGGGAAATCCCAAATGAGCCATCTCTATTACCACAGGTATGAAACATGCTATTATTTCATCTTCAAATCCAACACAGCACGAGATTTATAAGGAGCGCAGGTGGCAAGAATAGTCTTGTGCCTGACAGAATGAAGGAGCTGGACAGCAGGAGGCAGGACCTTCAAGGAAGACAACCATCTTCACCAAAGAGAAGAGAGGTGAAAAGCAAGCTCTTCCCCTCCTTTGCGAAAGGCAACCTTCACAAAATAAACATTTTAAAATACAGCCTTTGTCTACTAAATACTTCTGCTAACAGTTTTTATCAGAAATATTACTATTTTCGAAGACATTAGATCAGGTTATTTGCTTGCTTATTTTAATTAGCCAACAAAGCTTGCTTGCTTGTATGCTTTGCCATCGGTTGAAATAAAAATATCTTTGAACTGCTATTTGAAAACTGCACAATCAATGTGCAATCCCTTCCTCAGATGGCTCTGTTTTTGCATTAGTGTTACTGGCATTGCAAATCCAGGATTTGGTCCTGCCACTCCTTAGCATTGAGAACTCTTTAAGGACTGAGAAGGTTGGCTGTTCTTAAAACAATTCTTCACCTTTGAAGATACTCTGCAGAATCCGTCACAGCTTCTAAAGATGCTCTCAAGTACATGAGGCAAACAAAACATCCTTGGAAAACAGGACTAGATTCGTCTTATGACAATTTCCAAGGAAGCCTAGCTCCTTGGCATGTATACTTCCTGGTCCTTTGTTAAAAATCTCCTTCTTATATTTCATACCTTCTGGAAACAGCTTCTGGAAACAGCTGTGTCACCAGTAACTTTCCTTTTCTGAGCTATGTATGTGTGTATTTGTGTCTCATATAATCCTGCCTCAACCAATCCATTTGCTAAAAATAATCTCTATGATTTCACTCTCAAGAACTCTGTGATCACTTCACAGAGGTATCTGGAAATAGAGGTTTTCTTTATGCCAAAACATCTCAGTCAAGTATGGATTATATCTCCCCAGACCTCTTCTCCAAATAAGATACCCTTTCATTGTTCTCCCTGAACTCAAATGTATGTCTGACTCACAGTCTAACCATTTTTGGCCAAACCTGTCCAGAATTTCTGGCTGATTCAGTTGGGGGATATCTCTCTATACATTGCCCACTGAGGCTAAGCAAAATCAATGTAACACACAGATGCTACATCAGCAGGACTGGAAGTAGCTGGGAACTTAGTCTGAAAGCCCTTTAGTAATCACATGCCCAAACCATTTATTTATAGCATAAATGAAGGGCCCACCACAGGGGCTGGTAATGTTCACTTTTGCAGACACATTCAGCAATTCCCTAACAGTCCAATCTTGGGCAAGTCACATCCCTGCGGACCCTTAGTATTCCCCACCTCTAACATGAAGAACTCTACACAAT
This sequence comes from Cebus imitator, assembly GCF_001604975.1. Classification (NCBI taxonomy): domain Eukaryota; kingdom Metazoa; phylum Chordata; class Mammalia; order Primates; family Cebidae; genus Cebus; species Cebus imitator. The sequence continues at coordinate 6,810,819 of NW_016107375.1, forward strand.
CTGTTATGATCTGATAGCCTCTGAAACTGGACAGAATATGGATGGCCCTGACACTCACCCAAGGCATTATCAGGCTTTATACACATTGTCTACTACTAAAGGGAGAGATTATCTAGAGTCCACTTGAGGGAGGGATCACACAGCAAAAATGGTAGAGTGGTAGCGCTCTTGACACAACAGGAGTTGGCAAAGCCTATCTGTATCTCTAGGAAGAGCCGTGCCTTCATCTCTCACTGGTCTTTCAGAGAATAAGAGGTTTCATGTTTTTCTCCACAACCCTTTCTACTTCACTCTGGTTTTAATGAAGAACCCAGTATTCATCAATTACACCACAATCACTGTGCAACTATTCTCAGGATTACTGTTTTGTGCTTCACTTATAAATAGGTAAGAAAAATTGGAGAACTCCACTCTTTTGATAAAAATAAATTTCAGATCTAGAAAGTAGAGGTGACAGAGGTCCATAATTTGGAGTACATAAGAACCATTGCTACACGGGGAGCTATACTACATAAGACTGGCTCCAGGACAGAATAATATTAAGAAAGTGGAAAAAATACCAACTTCTTTCCCCTCTCTCACCTTTGCCATATCACAATGAAAAATATGTGCATGCTAACAGCAGTGGCTGTTCTCTCTATTCACTCTAAGGCTTCCCTCAACATCACAGGATATTAATAAGCATTCCAATTATAACATACACGGCTTATTTCCACATAAAATTTACAAGTGTTTGGCAATAGGGCTGCTTTTAATAAAGTATTTACCCTTTTAATCTAATGAGTGCAAAATGGCAGGTATTCTTGATAATCAAGCCATAGGGAGTGTTGTCCTATTTCAAGATATAAAGCATGTTTACAAGAATAGTAAGATATGAGATTGATAAAATAGCTTTACTCCCTCAACCTAGAAACATTTCAAAGGATGATCTCACTTAATCATCCCAACAACAATGAAAAATAGGAAGGGCTAGAAACTTCCCTGCTGGTTTGACAGATGGAGGAAATGAGGTAAAAAATCGGGCAGTGACTTGCCCAGGGACATGCTCTTGGCTTTCTAAGTCTTAGCATGGAAGGGATCATCCAGACCAGCCTTCCTCCAATGCAGGAATCCCCTTTCCACCTTCTTTGACAGATGGGAACCCAGCTTGAGCACTTTGGGGAAGTCGCACTTGCTATTTTAGTGACACAGCAATAGTCTTTAACAAGTTCTACCTTTATTCACTTGAAATGTGCCTCACTGAAACTTGTCTCCCTAGTTTTGGGGAGCAGGAACTAATGACTTGTTTCTTAACCTTCGTGATCTTGCTGTGAAATAGGGAATGTAAACCTCATTCTATGGATGAAAAAAAAAAAAAAAAAAAAGATGGATTAAGCAACAGCTTCCAGGTCCCACGACTGAAGTTAGATCCAAACACCAAAACTAGAGGACCCATCCTCTCCCCTTGCTCTCCAGTCCTGCCCGTGGGCACACACTATAGCCTGTTTACTCCAGTAGCCAGCCTCTGATCCATCTGATGATAAACCCAGGCAAAATATCCCAAGTGCTTTCAACTTTTCCTCCTTGAACATGGATCCCAGTGCCATACTCATCACCTAGCTTATAAAAGCCTTTCCCTCAATGTGACAGGCAGATCTCAGCACACCATGCCAGTGGGAGTAACTGTAACTAACCAGTCATGTCCTGGGAAATCTCCAACAACTGGCTCTTTGGATGGGGGGAATCCCCATTGTGAGGCATTTTCCAATTTCCATAGTACAAATACTCCCAAGATATCAAGCTACCAGACTGAAGTCACTGACTGCAGAGTTGGGAAGACATGTGCCCAACTGGCTCTTGCCACCTAGAATGAGTTGGCTCCAATGCACCACGGGTGTGTTGATCAGCCCGTCGACTTAAGACATCAACAACTAGGAACTCAGTCCAGGTAACTTGTATGGAACAGGGCATCCCAACAACCTCAGGAATTAACATGTCCACAGTGCCAATCCAGGTGTGGGGGCAGTCAGACTTTTGCAGAGAGTTCATGTGAAAGATGTCAATGAAGTCATTCCATAAACATCTATTTTTCTAGGATCTGGGGAAACAGCAAGAACAAAGCAAAACAAAAAAACCCAAAGTCCCTATTCTCAATGAGACAAACAATGAAGTAAAATAATAACAATAAACAATCACAATCATAATAATATAACTTGTCAGTTGTCATAAAAGAAGAAAGAAATAAAACAGAAAGCAAAAGCAGAATGGAAATATGCTGCTTTAAATACGCTGGTCAGGGAAGGTCTCTCTAAGGAGGGTGCATGAGAGTAAAACTCAAATGAAGGAAGGGAGTGAGCCATGTGGTATTTGGGAGAAGAGCAATCCAAAAGAGGAAATAGAACGTGCAAAGTTACTGACATGAATGGTACTCAAAGTGGTGGTGGGACAGCAAAGAGTTTGGCATCCTAAAGCAGAGGAAGAAAGCAAGGACAGTGGTCGGCGGTGACAGCAGAGTGAGGCCACATCACATAAGAGTCAGTAGGGCAGAGCTAGGAGGTATAGGTCATGGTCCATGAATGACTCTGAGAGATATGGAAGGTAACGGGGAAAAACCGATGTGGGCACAATCTGAGATACACTGAAAAAAGTGCCTGCTGGCTGTTGTCTTAACAGCCCACAGTATTTGCTGATGGATTAGCTATGGCGTGAGAGGTTAAGACAGGAGTGAAGGACGATGCCAAAGGATTTTGTCTGAGGAGGTGGAAGAATGAAATATTTTGTTGAAGTTGATAAAATTGGAGTGGGTAGGTGGTAGTGCAGGCATGGTCAATAACCCATGAACATCTTGGTTTGTCTCAGTGCTGTGAGCCTCAATGCAGAACACTAACACACAGTGGGTTTGTGAGCTGATACATAGCTTGTCTTGGCTGCAGCACTAGATACATTGAGGACGTCTTAGGCAAGGAGACTCAAAAGGTGTTTGGGACTGACCCACCTTGTAGAACACATTGAGAAATCTGCATTGTTAGGAATTCAAGATGTACCTGAGTAAATCCCAGATAAATGCATTGAGTCTGCTACACCTGGACCTATCCCAATGGGTCTACAGGTCTGTGAGTTTCTTTATAACTGAAGACCCATTTTGCCCTCTCATCTGCTTGCTACATACATTCTGAATTTCAACTTTCTCTTAGGGAGCCCCTGCAAGTGCCAGGCCTTGTGATGCATTCTGGGTATACTCCAGTGAACAAATAATGTACAAGCCCTGCTCTCAGAGAACTCAAGTGTCTATTAGGGGAGATAGCATTTATTTTCAACATGAAAACCAAATAGAATTTAGAGCTGTGATAAGTTCAAGAGAAAGTAATGAGAAAAAGGTATGAGTAAGACAAAAGAATTAATGAAGACAGGTCTGATTTAGAATTTGGGAGTGGTCAAGGAAGGCTTTCCTGAGGAAGTGACAATAAAGCTATGCCCCAAAGCATGAGTAGAAGTTGCTAACCGAAGAGCTGTGGGACAGGCACTTCAGGCAGATGGAACATCATGGGTGACAGCTTCATGCAGGAAAAAGTAATTTGCACATTAAAAGAGCCCCTGCAGATTATAATGTGAAAACAGGACTAGAATGAGGTTGGGACTCCTGGATTCTAATCCAAGTCCTGTCATTACCTAGCACCTTATTCCAGTCAGCTATCATTTAATGTATTCAGTTCAATTTATTCATCTGTGCAGTTAGAATGCAGACGAGGCAATGTATTCTGCAAAGTCACACTGCTCAGCAGGCAATCAGACTCAAGTTCAGATATGAGCTCTTCTTAGAAGCTGAATCTCAAGTTTCTGTTTATCATCCATAAAAGGTGGGTAACATTAGCTACCTCATGGGGATGTTTGGATGGGGATGTGTAGATGTTTGTAGTGAGACAGAGGAGTCAGGACCTCATAAATATGAGTTAGTCTTCCCTCCATCCCGTGATATCTTTAAGGAGTATGGCGAGGCTCAACTTAGACCACTAAAATGAGGTCATATGGAGAAGATACTGTACCACACTAACAGATCAAATGGTTGGTGTTAAACGTTGTACCCTTCCTCTCCCTTACCTGCCCTCCCTTACCTGGTCCTCTAAATCTGTTCACATGGGAGAGCTGCGGGCAACATGGAAAGGCTTTGGCGATTACCATGGCCAGAGCGTAAGTGGCCACCTCAGCATAAGGCTGGCAACTTGCCTTCCTGGGCTTAGGGCAAGGCAAGGGTGGGCAGGTGACTGGAAATGTTGGCTCTTCTGTGAAGCTTTTATTAGAAACAGGGAATTCCCCATTGCTCTTTCAAACTGTTTTGGCCAAACATTAAATGCCTCAAGGTCAAATTTGTTAGTGCAGCCACTAGCCCAGAGGACTCTTGGCTTTGGTGCTGAATCCCACTTATCTCCCTTCCCTCCCTTAAGCCTTGCAATTTAGCCAAGGCAGCTGCTCATACCTCACCAGCCCTTGAGTGGTTCAGTCTGTATACAAAAATAGACACACACACCGGTCACTGCTTTCATGGGGCCACCATCAGAAATTAGATATACTCAGGACATTCTCCAGTGAGAGGAAGGAGAAGCTGACAGATGCTTACATGGCAGAATGACAGAGATAGGGCTCGTCCCCAAAGAACCAGAATGGGTATCAAAGGTGCCCAGGAAAAGCCCTTTTACTTGTTTGCAACTCAGTTTCCTTCTTTCTGAAAAAAAAAAGGTCCTCCAAATCCTGGCTAGCCCACAGAATTTGGGGAAAAATAAAATGGGACAGAGGCCATAAATGTGCTTTATACCTATTATACCAATGAATGATATTAGTGAGAATAGTATTATCTCCACCAGCCCTGATAGATCACATGGCCATATATGGGGCATGGTTAGAGCAGGGGATAGAGGAGGGGGGGAGCCCCTGGACCCTCTGGGGATTCATTTAAGCAGAGCAGCTGCTGTTTGACCCACGGCTGCACGCCCAGCCTCATGGGAATCCGGAGGGAACAAGCTGCATGTCTGCAGAAATGGTGCAGAACGTGGCTACACGAGCAGAGTATATAGCATGTAGGTGGGCCATGGGGAGATCTTAAAGGAGGCTGAGAGCACTGAGGTTACTGATTCCAGGGCTCATGCAAGTTGCCTTGGTTTCCCCTGTGTCTCTAATCACTGCCTACCATTCAGAGGAGCCCCTGAAGTTGGTGGGCTGAGGGCTGGGCAGGGCTGATAGCTGCAGCCTCCCAGCCTGTGCCTGTGCATCTTATTATTGAGCGGGCCTGAATCAAAGCAGCTCTGTGCAGCTGCTGTCCCATTTAATCCATTCGTAATCAAAAGTGATTAGAATGGATGCCTCGGTGCTGAGGTTATTGTGTGTGTGATCAAAGCTGAGGCTCCCATTCGCTTTCTAGAGCCGCCTGCACCTGGGAGGGCGTGGAAGGCCATGAGCCTGGGGCAAGGGGCAGGCAGCTGTTGGCACTCGGAAACAGGGTGGGCTCCAGGAGCAAAGCCGGGGAATGGCAAGTGTAGCCTCGCTTGTATGAGGCCTGGAAACCTTGAGGAGGCCCCCAGAGAGGCCCACGACCCAGGTGTCAATTCTGGAGGCTGGCATTCCCAACCTACAGAATGGAGCAGATGGTAGACCTAACGCAAGCAGGATTCCTTCAGTGTTAGACTCATGAAGCATGCTAAAACTCTCTCATCTTATTGAAGAGGACAATAATCTCCAGGAAAGAAGAAAAAAAAAAGCATATTATATGCCTGGATGGCACTTGTGTGTGTAAAAAGAAGGAAGAGAGGGGAAAAGGAAGAGACCAGCAGGGAGGAAGGGACAAAAGAAGTGGCCCAAAGTGATGCACAGCTGGTACAGAGACCGTGTAGGCTCGTGCTGGGAGAAGAAAGAGCACCACAGCTAAGGATGCAAAGGTGGCCAGAAGAGCTGAGTCCGGGTGCTTTGACAGTTTATATATTTCTTTCTACCACCACTTCTGGTAACTTTCTGAGTTCCATATCCCTAAAACAGCAAGATCTCAGCCCAGACCTCATCCTATATTTATAAACTCTGCCTGGGTAAAGCTTGATATCCCACTTCTCTGTGCCAATCCAGATCATAAACATCACTACCATCCAAATGAAGGCTCATCTCCTACAGGAAGCCTTCATGGACACTCCTTCTCTGAGATAGTCTACCACGTTCTATCTATGCCTCTTATTTGCCACTTAGCATATACTGTCCTTCAGATAGCTCTTGGGTTGAAGGGTAAATAATTCCTTTAACTTTTGATGATGACGATGATGACAATATGAGCCCTGCTTCATCAGCCAGACCCAAGGTCCAGAGGAAAGCTGTTATGTATTGAAGTTTAGGACCCCTTCCACACCTGCCCCAAGCTTGAATAGATCCTGGGTCTTTGATAGGGGACTGGAAGCTCCTTGAAGGCAGGAGATAGGCATTTATGAGTATGTACATGTCTCCAGAAAGAAGCAGTCTTCTTGGAGAGAGCAGAGCTGTAACAAGTGTCTGCCAAATGGTGAATTAAAAACACAAAGGATTTTAAGTGAACATTTCCTGTCATTTAATTTTGACATAGTCAGTGAGGCTGCCTACAGGTCTGGGAAGTAGTGGAAGTCAGGGAACCAGGAAGCCAGGAAAGCTGCTTCTTTATAAAAACGTTTTCCACAGCAAAGAAGTTGGGGGCTTCACCGCTATTCCTGATATAAGAAGCCATCTGGGCCTAATTAAAGCTTTGTACCTGTGATCTGAGTGTGTGCCAATGCTGTGTGGCACTGACTGAACCCCTTGAGTGAAGGCAAAGTCTAATCTCTCCACATGGACAGGAGTCCTTTGTGAGTTGTATGCATTTTTAAAGATCCCAATGGGTGACTGGAATGCAAATTCCATGGCATGTCATGAGTTAATGGTACAGTTTTTACCATGATTTAGTGCTAAAGAAACATGTTAGACAACATTGTAGGGTCCTCCGCACCAAAAATGATCAAGTTTTCGAGGTGAAAACCAAGTGGGAAGATTCAGGAGCAATTTAGAAACACTTGTAATAGAAGCAGATATTAAGAGAACTAATCTTTCTCTTGCTAAGTTCTATGTCATGTTGGAAGATAACCAAATACCCCAAAAGAATAAATAATAAATAATTACTCATTATGGAATAGGTGACTGATGATAATAACAAACTTTTAACAAACGCTCATGTGTGCCAGGTGCATCATATAAATCTTGTTTATTTCTCTCTTTTTTGTGTGTGAGTAGATACAGTAATTCCATTTGAAGGTATGGGATCTGAGGCTCAGTGAGGTTACATCATTGTGCTAAAGACCACACAGAGAGTGATGAAGATGAGAACTGAACTCCTCTCTCTCTCTCATTCCAGTGCTTGTGGACTCTTCCCCACAGCCTTCATCACCTGCGGTTCAGTCACACTTCAGAGAGGGCACCACTGATGTGTTACCTCCATGCAGCATGAACCGGGCTGACACACCCCACACCCACCTCGCCTCTTGCTCACTCACACTTCAGTGCCCTGTCAAATAGGCAAACTATCTCAGGCTCATATTGCTAGAGGAAACATTAGGGCATATTCACATCGAGTCCTCTTGTTTTACGGATTAGCGCACTGGAGCTCTAAAAGGTTAATTGCCTGCTCAACACTATAAGGCTAGTTAGTGATAGGACTAGTCTTAAAACGTAAGGCTCTGACTCCCAGTTCAATGCCATTTTTACTGAATCATGGGATCTGGGAATAGAACAAAGGTTGAGAAGTGGAGGTATGGGCGTGTCTGTCTTTTTGGCACTGTCACTACAAGGACAAGTCTCTACCTAAAAGGTCCAGAGATAGTTTACTAATATGTTGTCCACAGAAGCATATAGGCTATATGCCAGTTTCCTCCTCCCAGCAGCAGATGGGGGTGGTTCTGGCACAGACATCCAGTCAGTACACAGCATGTTGCATCCCCATGGCCTTTACACAGCTACAGTATTAGGGGCTTGTAATAAATGCATGAGAATGAGGAGAGCAGGTGGAGATTTTCTTCCTGGATTTTGGGAAATGCACAATTTCAGCTTACTTTGTAATAGATAGTGAGTGTAGGGAAACCAACAATAGGACCATCAGCTATTCTGTTAGTAATACTTGAGGCCATAGCGCTTCAATATGACTAGAGCCAGCTGTCCAATGCACAGAGCGACCTTTGGCCTCATCCTTGGAGAAATGTAATTCTCTTTATGCCTCTTCCTGTCCATAGGGAGTTAGAAGCCAGATCTGCCAGAATCATCAGGAGGCTTCCGAATGACAATGCTCAAACAAGCAGAGATTATGCATTGCCAGAAATGTAATCTGCAATTCTTCTCATCTATTCCATTGTGTTTGCATTGTTTAAGTTACCTCCCCAGGAAGAAAGGAGACAGTAGGAGGACTTCTCTGTACTTGCACCTAGGGATGAATTTATCTTCTTCATCTAAAATGCCAGAGGAGAAACTGAAATGTTCTGGGTTCAGAGGTCTTCTAGTTTTCTGACTTCTAGCCCATGATATGTGTATACATGTCTCTTCTCAACACATATAACCAAACATGGCTTAGCTATGTGTATTTCTATATGAGCAAAGACAGCTCTTCTGCATGCCACTTCACAGCCTTTGATGATACTTCCACAGGGAGGGCACAGACCCAAGTGTGCTAATCTGCTTATTTCACTCCCTCCCCCAAAACTCTCTAGTAGCCTTCCATCAATGGTAATATCTGTAATCCTTACCAGGAGTTTTAAGGCCTTCCATAAACTAGCTAAGCCCTGCTTACCTCATCTTTCCTACCCCTGCATCACTAGCTTGCTGGGCTTCAGCCACAATGGACTCTTTGCTGTTCTTGTTACCCAGTAGTTTACAATCCTACTTACTTGTACTATATAATCATCTGGTGATTACACATTACTTACACACATGCACAGAGTAGAGATGTTAATTTTTTATTTACTTTTTTTTTTTGAGACGGAGTTTCGCTCTTGTTGCCCAGGCTGGTGTGCAGTGGGGCAATCTCAGCTCTCTGCAACCTCCACCCCCGCAGGTTCAAGCGATTCTCCTGCCTCAGCCTCCTGAGTAAGAGACTACAGGCACATGCCACCACTTCCAGCTAATTTTTGTTTTAGTAGAGACTGGGTTTGATCATGTTAGCCAGACTGTTCTCAAACTTCTGACCTCAGGTGATCCATCCAGCCTCCCAAAATGCTAGGATTACAGGCATGAGCCACCAGAGATGTTAACGTAACCTATCTAGATTGAGGTCTGGTCCTAGAGTGTTATTGAGAGTTTCCAGAGTCGTGGGGATGTTAAGCCAGGGTTGAGCTTTCAGGTTCTTGCACCTGCTGTTCTCTCTGCCTGGAATGTTCTTTCCTGGGATGCCTCTGCCTGCTCCCTCCCTAACTTCATGCAGGTCATGACACGGCTCAGAAAGGCCTTTCCAGGCGAGACTCTCCAAATTGGCATGTGTTCCTCTCCCCTAGCAAGCTCTATCCTCTGGTTTATCTTTGTAGCATGATCTCTAACCAGCATTTTATTCTGTGTTTGTTACTCAGTTATTGTGTATTTCCCTTCTCCTACCCTAGTCCCATCCCACTTAAGTGGAAACTCCAGAAGTGCAGGGACTTGTGTTGTTTTATTCATTGCTCTATCCCAACAATGCCTGACACATTGTATGGGCTCAAAAAGCATCTGTTGCATAAAGCAATGCATGAGTGTCTCTACCATCAGGGAGCTCTGCTTTGTGTTTCTAGTCCTGGAGATGGGCTTGCTTCAAGCCATCCCCACTTCCTCACACAACTGCCAAGTTTGGATGTTCAGCCAATGACCCCACGTACTTCTGAGGGTTCTTTCTTTACAGGTACTGACTGAGAGCTGACCCTGGACTCCTTTGTTCATCCCAGGAGGCACGGAGGAAAGGATGGAGATGCTAATGTAATAAATAACCATCCAGGAACCGTGACAGAACTGTGTAAGACACTAGGCAGATAGGCATGACCTGAGTGTCTTCTGGCTGAGACTGGCTCCTTTGGAAAACAGGGGGCCTCAGAAGTGGAGAAGCAAGAACTGAACTGCTAAACAGACCCTGTGGTGAGCATGCAGATTGGCCTTAAGCCATGTCCTAATCACTGCAGTGTTATGCCTATTCTTAACCTTCCTTCCCACAGGGTTCTAATTCATTTTTTTTTTTTTTTTTTGAGATGGAGTGTCACTCCTGTCACACAGGCTGGAGTACAGTGGCACGATCTCTGCTCACTGCAACCTCTGCCTTTTGGGTTCAAGCAATCCTTCTGCCTCACCCTTCTGAGTAGCTGGGTTTACAGGCGCCTGCCACCATGCTCAGCTAATTTTTGTATTTTTTATAGAGATAGGGTTTCACCATGTTGGCCAGGCTGGTCTCAAACTCCTGACCTCAGGTGATCTGTCGGCCTTGGCCTCCCAAAGTGCTGAGCTTATAGGCATGAGTCACCGTGCCTGGCCTCCAACTCTAACATAGTTATAGGCTGTGTTTCTTCTCCTCTATCTAAAATCAGTCTAGTTTTCATCCTGGTACCTTCAAGAGGCCCTAGTCAGGCCATTTCAGTAAAGTTCCTTTGCGTGACCAGGACCACCCCTGTCATTATAGAGCTTTCTGCAAAGGACAGCACCTTTCACGCACTCCCAGTCTCAGCCCCATGTGGAAAAGTTCTAGACAAGTTTGGGAGATGGTAACAGCCCTTGAGACTCATTCAATTTATTGATTTGGAAAAGGAGAGACCAACACTGATTTTGACTGGGATTTCTATAAAATATTGGTGAAACAGTTATTGGAAAAGTTAGAGCTAATCAGTAAGTATCTTTGGAGGTGGACATTCCAATCCCGCTAGGCTTTGGAAGATTACTCTAGAATGTGGACTTGGTCATTCAACAAACAAAACGCTTCCTGAGCACTCGCTGTTTACTAGAGCAAATGGGTCATCCATGTGCAGGGCAATTCCCTATTTCGAGTTCAAGGAACTCAAACTCTGGCTGTACCTAATCACCTGAGATTCTTTTTCAACATATAAGGCTCAGATATTTCGATCCACAGATTCAGAATGGAACTGGGCACATACTGCATGATTCCATGTATAGGAAATGTCCAGAATAGGCAAAGCCATAGAAACAGAAAGTAGATTCATCGTATTCTAGGGCTGGGGATAGAGGAAATGGAAAATGATGCTAAGGGTCATGAGTTTCTTTCGGAGGATTGAAAGTTTCTGGAATTAGTGGAGATGGTTGCACAACTTTGTAATACACTAAAAACCACTGAATTGCACACTTTTAAGAGTGAATTTTGTAGTATATAACTTATATCTCAAGAAAAGGAACATTAAACTTTAACAATAAAGGAGCAGAGCAAGATATCTGGATTATTTTTTTAAAAATTCACAGGTGGTTGAGAAGTGTGGCCGGGTTGAGAACCACTGTTCTTACTTCCTAAGTCATCACTTAGGCTTCTCTGAGAGAAGAGGCTGCAGCCCATTAAGGATTGAGCCATGGGCAACAGGTAAGAATGTGGTTTCCATACATCTTCAACATGAGAAGCCTGAGTTTCCAGTCTGAGATTCAGAGGCTTCTGCTCTCAGGCACCACCAGCCTTCCTCTCTGCTAGACACATAAGGAAAGCCAAAGTCAGACACAGTTTTGCACAAAGCCAGGTGCCCTGTTAGTTTTTACCCTGGGAGAAGTATAGCTTCCAACAGCAGGTCTCACAACCTGAAGACCTTGATAGAATTTCTACATCGATTCCCTCCCACCCTCCCCCAGGCAGATTTCCCTCTCCAGTGCAGAGTAGGTGGTAATTAATTAGAAGTGGGCTCCCTGGAGAATTTAGATAAATGAGAAAGTAGCAGCTGGGGGCCTGGTTTTGCATGGAACAAGCCCTAGAGAGAGCACTGAGCCAGCTGTCCATGAGGAATGGCCCGAGTTGCAGGGCAGAGAGGACCATGCCCCTGGCAGTGCTGGATGCATGGAAATGGGCCAACCAGATGGGGCCTAGGACCCTGGAGACCCCCAGCAGCAGTCTTCCTCCTCTGAATTCAGTGCTCTGTGCAAACCAACAAAGAAATTAATCACCCAGAGACCAGAGACCGAGTACAGAAGGGCATCAGGCAAAACATCTTGGTGCCCTAAATGGGAATTCAGCTCCCTGGCACCATGTAGGTTAATGAGATGAAGTGTGAGGCCTCCTGCTTCCTGGAAAGTTCTATGTGTGTAAAGGACTGCAGTCAGGCAGTTCAAAAGAGGCCGAGGGAAATGAGGAGAGTGGAAGGAGGCTGGATGGTTCCTGAGATTCCAGGAGATGTCACTGTGGAAGAACCACGATACAGGAATGTCATTTAACTGAGAGCATGGCAACCAACTTAGGGAGAAGCAGCAGCATCTGGCCCAATAACCACACTCAATCAAACCTCTTCTGCTCTGAGTTTTAAAGAAAATGAGATCTCTGACTCTTCTCTAATCACTACAAGAGAACTCTCTGGCAATCACCCCATAGTGAAAGGGAATGACCACATATCACTTTTTTGTGCCATTCAAAACAACAACAGCAACAACAAAAACTCTTCCTTGTATAATCGCAACTTGTCTGTCATTGATTCCCATCAAGACCGTCCTCTTCACCAAGCCAATCTTTGTCCCAGCCCCAAGCATGAATGTGAGTATCATACCATGTTTGAAAGCAAACCTTTCCTAGGCTCTTGTCTGCTAGCCTGATGCCAAGCTCAGCCCTCCTCATTGTCTGCTGCATGAAGCTTGTGTGTGCCTTGAAAAGCTTCTCTGGCCAGCAAGACCTTCCAGCAATCTCCACTTCTGAACCTGGAAGCTTCAATCACCAAGAACCCTCGTGGAGGCACTTAGCACAGGCCATTTAGCTGAACTGTCTACCTAATTCATGTTCGGAGCCTGCCCCTCCAGCCACTTGGTAAGAGCCTGCAGGACAAATCCCGTGATTTCTCACGATCGTGGGTGGAGGTATGGTGAGTGGAGGCTTTGGAGCGGTCCAACCTGGCCTCTAATCCCAGCTCTGTTCTTATTAACTGTGCCTCTCTGAGCAGACTGCAGAATTTCTCTGAGCTTCTGCTTTATCCTCCTGCAGAAACTCAGATTCCATACACCTCCACACATGGCCTCCAGAGCACTCACCACTGCCTAAGACAGTGAGAAGCAGGAAGTATCTCTCTCTAGTTGAAGTCAGAGTAATGCAGTAGGGGTTTAATAGCGCGCGCGCGCGCGCGCGCGTGTGTGTGTGTGTGTGTGTGTGTGTGTGTGTCAGAGAGGGAGAAAGAGAGAGAGAGGAGAGACACAGGAGAGAGGAGGAGGAATTACATGGGGGCAAGGGGCTGATATTTCTCACAGTACTTGCACAAACTACAAATCAAACAGCACATAGCTTCCAATATCATATATATCCTCCTTTTGCACCACATCAAAAAGCTTTAATTAACAACCAATTTATTTGAGGGAGAAAATACATTCCCCCATCCCAAATAACTGTATTATAAGGCAACAAATAGACCCCAATTTCAAAACACAAAAGTAAAAAAAAAAAAAAAAAAAAAAAAGAACAGAAAAAAACATGACAGGAGTGAAAACTGAGCCTTTGGTAAAAAGATAAATAAAATCTGGACCAAAGACAAAAAGAGTCTGTAAACCTGAGAGGTCAACTTGGCCTAAACGGAGACTTAATTTGTGGAAAAAAGCATCCTCGCTCTGTCTGTTGGGAGGACACTCAAATAAAAGTGCCTATGGGGATTAATTGTGGTGGTTTGGTCCTGGATTTACAGAAAACAGTCCGTGCCAGATGCACCCAGACCCTCCCAAGCCCGACTGTGTGCCCAGCCTCTTGTGAGACACTGACGGTTAAACCACGAATCGCCTTACCCGCTGCCAGGAACCCGCACTACCTACTGCCTCCACGTGCCTGCACTTCAAGGGTGGCTGCATTGACTGGAGAAGCATGTGACCCACAAAGAGCCACCTGGGAGGGCCACATGGCCACTGTGGGGGCCCTGAGGACTGCAGCTGGCCTGGATGGGCAGGGCTTTCAACCAGGACCTGAGAAATGGGTGGCAGGAGAGCCCCACTTGGCCCCAGCTTCACCTGGCTCTCTGAAGGAACCACTGAGGAGACTAAGTTTCCCCACCTGTGAAAGGAGAGAGGCTGCACATTCACACAAGTCCTGCGAGGGCAGTGGGTCATCTGGGGAACAGCAGGAACTCCCCAGCCGATGGACGTTGCCAGAAGCCAACAGGCTCACAGGGGTGTGGGGTGCATGAGTATGTGTGTGAGAAATCTCTTTATTTTCAAATGTTAGCAAATTTTGGTAAAACACTGAGTGGGTCAAAGGAGAGATGTCTGTGGGATGACAGTGGCCCTCGGGCCCTCAGTGTGAGGCATCTGTTCAAGACACAGCCAGAAGTACCTGCCTTACCCCTCTCACAGTGTGGCTGCCAGGCAAGCTGCCCACTCATCACCCTCCTTCCCGGGTCCCTCAGCTGCAGCAACCGCTTCTGAGTAAAAGAGTAGGCTGGCTACAGAAGGCCTGGCTCACTAGGGCCTGCACGGCATGGGAGCAGCTCTGGGCTAAGTGGCCTGGCTGCTGTCACTCTCTTTGGTCAACCAGCTGTCTGACCCTGGCTTTCCTCGTGTGCAGAATAAAGGGGCAGCCCCAGGAGTCCTCCAGGGTCTCTGCCAGCTCCAGGGTCATAGCTGATGACCTCAGCATCTTCCAGTGGTTCTGACTAAACAGCCAATGAGAATCCATGTGAGGGATCAGAGCTGCATCTGTAACAGTTGGTTCCTCTATTCAGATGGAAATGGAGGGCAACAGGTAAGCAGGGTGTTCAGACAGGAGTCCACCCACAGAACTAGAGAAGTGTGTTCTGTGTGGTCTCTCCTTTCAGCTTCCCCCCACACCCCTCCTGTCTCGGCCACTCTTGGATCTAACCCCCACAATCCATGCATTCATTGGTAAGCTGTAGCCGGTTCCCTTTTGGGAATCTGTAGACTGTGCAGGGCTCCCAACCAAAACCAGTTGGCTCATACATGATGGAATTGTAGGTTCCCTCTGGGGCACTGTGGGATATTCTTTGGTGAGGGCACCAGATTGATGCCCTTCAGATTCTATGCCCAGGGTAGTCGCCTGCTCCACCTTGTAGTAAAGCTGTCCCCAGAGACCAGGGCTGGGAGGCGCGAAGCTATAGGGCTTTCCTGTTTCAATAAAAATTGACAATTTACTGTAATTTGGTTGTGATTTAACAATGCTTTTAAAAGAGGAAGTAAATGGCTCATAAAGTCCAGTGACCTATTTGCTCCTGTGTGCTTCACCAGGCCCTCCCCCTGAGCTGGTGCCCTTCATGTATCCCAGCCCTCCTGGAGAAAGGCTAGAGATGAGCCTGGGGCAAACATGGGAAGCCTGATGCCCATCGTCTGACTGGCAACCTGCAATGTGCTTCATCTCTCCCTCTGTCTTCCTCAGTCCCTCCTGGATGCTGTCTTCCTATTTCCTACTTCCTTGCTCTTTTCTTTCCTTTTCTCTTTACTGAACAATAGAAGCTGAATGGCAATGCAAATCTCAGTCTCTCCTTAAAAATCCCAGCCAGGGAGGCAGCATGTCACCCATATTTATGAGCTTTAAATGGCTTTTATCAAAGTGAGGTCGCACTAAATCACGCCCAAGCTGTCATAAATACAAATGACTCGACATAGGCTGCAACAAGCCTTCGGGGAAAATTATATGATGTGCTGCTGCAGTTATGGTATATCATACAGGGAGCTCATATATTTCCACTGGCAAGGTAATCTGATCCTTCAGAGAACTCTAATAGGTGAAAAGAGGCGGTAAGTTAGAGAGAATCACAAAAGGGGTGAGGTGGTCACACGCCTAGGGAATGAGGGGTCCTTCCTTGATGCTGATGAGCCAGCTTAATCATAGGAAGAAGGTAATTGATGGGATCTTAAATATTTCATGGGGATTTCCTTATTTAGAGTCAATCAATTAATTATGAGACTAGTTGATAAGGCACTGAACTAGCAGTCAAGAAACACGTAGCTCAGGCACTACGTGGAGTCACATGACTTTGGCCATGGATGGTTTTCAAATAAGTCCACAAATTCTTTGGTACTCTTCCTCTTAAAAGGTGGAGCGGAATCCCTCTACCCTTGAGTGTGGCTGGCTTTAGTGACTCATGTCTAGTGAATAGATTGTGGTGGAAGTGAGGGGTGTGATTTCTAAGACAAGGTCATAAAGGCATCATGACTTTCTCCGTGGATCACTTGCTCTAAGAAAAGTCAGCTGTCATGTTGTGAGAACCCAACAGCCCCCTGGAGAGGTCCATGTGCTGAAGAACTGGAGACCTCCTGCCAAGAACCACGAGGAACTTGCCAGTGTGTGAATGAGCCACTCTGGAAAGGAATCCCGTAGACCTATCGGGCAATCAGATGGCTACAACCATGGCCAACATCTTCCTTGACTGCGATCTCATGAGACCATGAGCCAAAATGATCTAGCTAGGCTGCTCCTAGATTCCTAGCCCATAGAATATCTAAGAAGTAATAAATGCTTATCATTTTAAGCTACTAAGTTTTGGGGTAATTTTAATGCAGCAGTAGATAGCTAATACAGGGCGATTAACTTAAAGACTATAGGTATCAGTTTCCTTACTTTTATGTTAAAGATAGACAAATCATAAGTTTCCAACCCTGGCCACATATTAGAATCAGTTAGAAGCTATTTAAAAGCATTTAATACTCAGGACCTGTTCCAGACCAATTGAAAGTGAGTCCCTGGGCATGGGGAGGCCTCAGCATTGACATTTTTAAAAAGTTCTCCAGGTGATTCTAAACGTACTGCCAGAATTGAGTACCCATGAACTAGATGGGTTTTTCTGTGTTCTAAAACACTGCTTACAATTTTACAAAACCCTTGGCAGTTTCAGGAACTGGGAATGTGAGAGTTAGACTATTTTTTCATTTCCATCTCCCTCTCATTACTCCAGATGCCTGGACACTGTCCAGGAGAGCCAAAGACAGTTCCTTTACTCCAGCTGGTGAAACCTGGCCCAAGACAAAGAAGTGTATTTTAAGATGTAAAATGTCATTAAAGTAAGGATGAATCTTGGGAAACAGGAAAACAGCCCAGACCTGAGGTGAGCTGGCAATTGATCAATTCCCTTATCCCACTGCATGAAGAGAGCTGAAAATGGGCCATGCTTGGCTTAGCATAGTCCTTTTGCAAAAGAGGTGTGCTATGCTATGAAGCATGAGCCCCTTGCCGAGGTAGCACCATGTCACTGCTGGGATCTAGCAAGAGTAGTCATGCTGGTGAATTTGGGCCAAAAGGCATGTTGGCTCATTGGCTGTGAGAAACTAAACAAGTCAGTTCATGTCTCCAACTCAGGGTCCACATCTGTTAAAAATGGAAATTATGTATGTGCCACGTTGACCTTGCCAAATGGAGAAATGAGACAATAGAGGTTGTAAGCCTCATAAAGAGAAGTGCACACATGTGAGGGTGCAGGGTGCTCTGTCCCTAAATCACAAGCAGCCATGGAGAGAATTCGACTATGTACAGGCCTCTTCTGGAGAAACAATAAACACTAAATACATAAAATAAAATTAAATAAAAAGCAATGTGGATCAGGAAGACAATTTGTTCTCAGAGTGACCTCCTTCTGACGTCTTCCTGCCTCCCGGTGCTATCAAAAATTACATAGCAATATGATTGTTCTCTACTTGCTCTTTCTAAGGAGGTAGAATCACATCCCTCTGTGCTATTTCTGGGCATCCAACAAATATCAAGTCTGAGTTCTCCTTTATCTGTCCATCTATTCATTCTACAAGTGTTTCTCCTGTGCTTACTGAACACAGATACCCTTAAAACCCATACAGGCGGCCGGGCATGGTGGCTCACGCCTGTAATCACAGCACTTTGGGAGGCTGAGGTCAGGAGTTCGAGACCAGCACTGCCAATATGGTGAAACCCTGTCTCTACTAAAAATATAAAAGTTATCTGGGCGTGGTGCAGCACACCTGTAATCCCAGCTATTTGGGAGGCTGAGGAAAAGAATCACTTGAACCCAGGAGGCGGTGGTTGCAGTAAGCCAAGATCACGCCATTGCATTCCAGCCTGGGCAACAAAGTGGACCCTGTCTCAAACAAACAAACAAACAAACAAACAAACAAAATGCATATGAGAAAGGAAGAATGCTTATCCCATCTATCTTTCATCTCAGACCTCCACTTATCTGGATGCCCCTCTTTGGTCCTCTACCTGTTATGCTGTTATAACCTAAGCAGTCTGGACACTTTGTAATATTGCACATTTCCCTAAACCTTGGTGTTATTTCCAGTGTTGGCAGCTCATTCTGTACCGTATACAAACAGACTGCCAAGAGAATGGAAGATACAGCAGAGGGCATGACCCACAGTTCTCCATCACATCTGTAACAATAGCTGAAAGTTTGGGAGATGCTCAAAAAGCCAGTGTGGGCTAAGCGCAGCTCCTCAGCAGCAGCGGCAGCAGCACCCAGGTTTGCCTAGCATGCTGACTCACTCTTCTTCCTTCCCCATTCACACGCCAGTCTGCCCATCTCCTGGTGTGATGGAAGTGGAGAAATCAGACTTTCTATTTCAGCAGAATGCCTGCTACTTCCCTGCTGGCCTCTTCATCTTGATCCCACCAAGGAGCACAGTTTCTGGGGTTCACCTACACACGTAAACTGTTTATGACACTGCCAGATGAGAGTTTCAGGCCCTCCAGAAGCAGTGCTTCCCAGATCTCTTAGGTATCTACCTTGTAATACTTAATTCGTTGGAAAGAAGCAATGAGAAGGCTGTGTTTTTTTTAAGATATTAAGAAAATCATTCATTGCTGAGAAGTCACATCAGGGTCTCATCCTTCAAACTGACAGTTGAGTGTGTATCAGCCTGAGAGAGAGCCTGATTATTAGTTTTAAAGAGCTTATTTCATTCTCTTAAAAATGGGATCAGTTCATCTTTGTCACATCTGTCTCTGCGTGGCTCCTGCATGCCACAACAACTGTCAGCTCCAGGCATTATGTTATTAAGGTGTAGTGTGGAGTGGGGGTTGTGGGGGTCATTCTGGGTGTTCCTGTTTTCAGAAAAAGTGAACAATGAGATTAGAACATAAGTAATTAAAAGAGTTGATTTGCTCATGTGCATTCAGGAAAGAGCTGAGGAAACAGTTCCATCCAGCCCACTCCATACCCTATTGGCTGGAAAAGGGATGAGCCAGGGCTGGAGCACTGTTCTCCAAGCAGCAATAAGCAAGGTCATAGAGTAAATCATCCTGCTAAGGAATGCTATAAAGGGTACACCTGTCATAAGCATTTGTCTCATTCACACCCCAACGGCTGCCTAGCTTTGGCCAGGTGATGCATGTACAACTGCAGCAGGGGACCCAGATGTTCCCAGTACCCAGATAAAGAGCCTCTTCATGGTGCCCAGCTCCTTCCTATTCTGTTATGAATGAAAGTAAGGGCTAAGCTAAAGTATCAGAACAAAAAGGGGTAGAATCTTCCACTGCTGTGGCATTTATTGAAGCTTTCATTCATATCCATAAGAAGACACTGTATAGGGTCTGGAGCGAATGTAGTTCAATACTAAACACCAATACAAAAGGAACAGATAAGCAGTAAGAGATTCCTACTCTGAAATGCAGGATGGATAACATGGAATAAATAATAACATGCTAAACTGAATATAGATGGTTGTCAAAGGTGGCTCACAAAATGTTTTAGAAAAAACTGAGGAAGTAAAAGGGCAGAGCCAGGCATAGGCTGCTCCAGGCTGAGGGACTTGGATGGATCCTTGAGCCTGAGAGCATCTTCATTACAGAAACGAGGAGGGAGAGTCCATCAAGCATGGGTCAGCAAGAGAAAAAAGCCACAGTGGGAACAAGCACTGAGAATTGTGGAGACATGGCCCACCCGGCCAGTTCAAGGGAATGGTGGGCAATTCAGCTGAATTCCTCTAGGTGCGCCCAGAGAAGGAGATGTGTTTGCATATGCCTCTGTATACACTCACGAATGTAGGGCAGAAAATTTGAAATGACAGATAATCAAAACATCCTTTAGCATATATCTATGCCCTAGAATTGACACGGATGGGTCAGAAAACATAAGGCTTGCAACACTTTCCAAGAAATAATGAAATGCCTCTAAAGACCTGAGTCAGGAAGAGCTGGGAAGCTGTCATGCTCATCCTAGGAATGCATGTGTCCCTCCCAGTTTCTTCCTGCCACAAATGGACTGCATCAACTCTTAGGCTGAGGCAAAACACCTGCATTTTCCAGCATGCTGAGGCTAGGCCTTTCTCCCACCCCACCCATGCAATGCAAGGAAAGCACTTATGTGATAACTATGCACAACAGCACATACTCTTAGTTTCTGCAGGACTAGAACATTCAATAGTCCTGCATCCATTATCAAATGAAAAATATTTCATTAAATTTATTTTATTATTATTTTTAGACAGAGTCTCACTCACTCTGTCACCAGCCTGGAGTGCAGTGGCGTGATCTTGGCTCACCACAACCTCCACCTCTCAGGTACAAGCGATTCTCCTGCCTCAGCCCCCCACGTAGCTGGGACTACAAGCACATGCCACCACACCCAGCTAATTTTTATATTTTAGTGGATACAGGCTTTCACCATGTCGGCCAGGATGGTCTTGATTTCTTGACCTCGTGATCTGCCTGCCTTGGCCTCCCAAAGTGCTGGGATTACAGGCGTGAGCCACCATAAATTTATTTTAATACATTTCACATACTTTATACATTTATAAAGGTATTTAAATAAATGATTTAGAAAGAAAAGACTTGATATAGATGAAATCACAATGTTGATCATTTACTAGCAGATAATTGAGTATTGATACAGGGACTAAGGCCAGCCTCCTCCAGAAAGCCTGACTGACCCTCTTCCAGCCAGAATGAAGCACTCTTGCTCTGTCTTCAGTTCACACTTTCTATTTGCCTTATATGAACAGTGGCAGCTGAAAAAGGAGTGCATATCACCAAAGACTGCCCACCTTGAACAGGGACCTGTATCCTCAGCTCTTGCTTGGTGACCACCAGCCCTGCTGGTTTTCAAGACGTCAAACAAAGTGGAGCAGAGCCCTTCCTGCCTTGTAGCAATCCTTTGCAGGGGGCGCAAAGGGCGGGAGGTGGGGGGGCTGGCGAGTACAAATAACTGAAAACATTAGAATGAAAAGTTTCTTAAAGAAGAAATGGAAATAAATGGGGAGGATATCATGGCCACATAGAGTCACAAAGAAAAAACAAGAGATGTAAGTGATAGGGTCCCAAAACTGCAGTGGCTCAAACAGAAATACAACAAGAAGTCCTTGTTCCTTACAGGCTGGAAAGTGACCAGAGAAGCTGCGAAGAACAGATCACAGCAAAACCAAACTGGTGCTGGAGCTGGAAGAACCAAGGACAAACACTTGGCACATACCGCCCCAGTCATTGGTAAGTTTGTCGCCCTGGAGTCCTTTTCCTCAGCTGCCAAACAGACAATTACATACCTGTGTAAGCCTAGAATTTCCTGGACTAATGTTGAGAAGCATCGAAACCCATGCCAAGGAATTAATTTGAAAGAGTGGGCAAGCCATAGTTGTCCAGAGACTTCAGAGCATGTTCCTAGACCAGGGAAGAGTCAGAACTAAGAATCTCAAGGAAAGAGTGGAGTGGAGTGGCGTGGAGTGGCGTGGCGTGGAGTGGCGTGGAGTGGCGTGGAGTGGCGTGGCGTGGCGTGG
>NW_016107375.1:6832850-6863898 GCF_001604975.1 Cebus imitator
GGAGTCGAGTGGAGTGGAGTGAAATGGGGTGGAATGGAGAGGAGTGGCGTGCAGAGGGGTGGGGTGGGGGCGGGGAAGGGCAGAGTGGAGTGGAGTGGAAGTGGGGTGGGGTGGGGGGGTGGAGTCGAGTGGAATGGAGTCAAGTGGAGTAGACCGGCACAGAGTGGAGTGGAATGGAGAGGCCCCTGGACTCTGCAGCTCTGAGCTCTAGCACTAGCTTGGCCTGGCTGGGCCTAAGGGCACTTCCAGTTGTTCCATTCTATGGCTTTAACAACCTGACATTTTTTTCTTGGGCAGCAATAACATTGAACCAGAGGTATGCTAGACAGAACCTAACTGAGGAAAAGGCATAAAATGAAGGCAGTAGGGAAAGAAAAGAAAAGAATGGAAATTTGACTGCAGTGTGTTTATAAGAAGCAGGTATGCAATTCAGTGTTTGTGGATCAAACTTTCCTGATTTGCTTGGTGGCAGCAACCGAATTAGAAATATGGAAAGCAAGTAAATATCATTTATAATTGGGAGATGGAGGTTGCAGTTAGCCGAGATTGTGCCCCTACCCTCCAGCCTGGGCGACAGAGCGAGACTGTCTCAAAAAAAAAAAAAAAAACAAAAAAAACCTTATATAGATTAAGGAAATGATATTTCTGAAGGCACTCTGAAAAGTTCAAAGTATGGTTCCAATGGACAGGATCCTTGTCCATGGCCAAATGCTTCACGTGATTGGTTCCTGGATCAGAAGTCCAGGCAGGCTCCCCTGGCTGCAGAAAGAGGCCTTAATTCCAAGAAAGCTCCGGGACAGAATGCCTTTCCTCTTGAATACAACTTGAATTTTCATTCTTAGACACTCTTACTCTAGGAGTTTTTGCCCTCGGGTCTTCTTTTAAAAATGCAAATACTTCTAGGAACGCTGTCACATTTAACTAATTCATTTCTAGGTACTGGGAACAGGTTGCCAAGTGGACACAGAGTTGGTCTGGAAGTCACAGCTTTGCTCCAGCTTGGCTGTGTGAACTTCACCAACAAACCACTTGACCTTTAGGGGCCTCAGCATCTTCGTAAGGGGAAGAAACATTGAGCAGCTAGACAAGGTGAATCCCTAAACTCTAAAATGAGACTCTTGGATGTATGAAATGTAGAGCTGCCAGATAAAATACAGGACAATCACTAAATTTGAATTTAAAATCCATAACCAATACTTTTTTGGAAGTATTCATGGGACAAAAAACTATGTATGAGTTGGAGTCCTGTATTTTTACTTGCTAAACTTTTGCTTAAATCTTAATCAGATGGGCTTTTATCTGGAGAGAGATTTCTGGATGAGCACAGGCAGGGAATGGGAAGAGCTAAGGGCAGGGAGCAAAGAGACTCAGTGGAGAGACTGTTGAACACAAGGCTGCCTCCTTCACCATCCTTGGAGGGCTGGCTTAGTGGGATGATATTGATAAAATGCACCTCATCTAAGAGCTGTAGAGTGTGGCCCCCGGGATAGCTGTTCTGAGCACTACATGGCCACTTCTCTGTGACCTGACCCTGTGCTGTTTCTCCAAACCCAGGGACCTTCCTAAAACACAATTTCTGTTACCTCTCGTCATAATTCGTTCTCTTCAATGGCTCCCTCTAGCTGCTCCGTAAAATCCAAGCTCCCTAGAAACTCCTAGAAGCCCCCTGTGCTCTGATGCAGATGCCCCTCCCCAGCCTAGTCACCTGTCCCTCCCACCTCATACTTCGTAAGCCAGCCATACATTTTCCTCCTTCCTCTGCTTAGAAAACTGCTTCTGTTTCCAAGCACCTACAACTGCACCCTTTCCAGAGAACTGTCCTTGGCTCCTCTCTCCCTCCTTTTGATTTAACTCATATCCCTTCTTGTCCTTACTGTGTCCACGTGGGCCTATGCTAAAGAAAGGTATCTGGTTGTATTCTTAGTCTATGTCTTGCCCTTGTTGGTTACTTTCTGCAGAACTCCTAGAGAGCAAGTAATTCCATCTCAACTCATCTCTGAATCTCTAGTCCTTGCCACATCTCCTGGCATTTGATGAGTGTACAGCAATTATTTGATTAATCATTATATTTACTGGTCCCTGCTGATGAAGGACATTTGGAGAACAATTGATTAGCCTACTCTGTGCCTCTTCTATAGCTTCTGGGGACCACAAATCATATCTGAAATTAGCCACCTTCTACCCATCCATGTATACTCTTCCTGCTTGACAAACACTCAGGAAGTCCTCCTTTGGACTCACAGCTCTGAATTGGCATTTACCATTTTATAATCTACACTGTCAGTCTAGTTCACACTTACTTAGCAATTAACCATACATTCCCATGTGCCATGTCTTGACTTATTCACTGTATTGTCATTGCCATAAAGAGGTATCTCATTAGTACGCTCTCTATGCAAGGCTTAGCACCATGTTCTTGCTGAGGCATGAAGCCAGTAAACGAAGCCCCAGCTCTCTGGGTAGCTTCTGCGTACAAGGTAAAACTGAAGGTAACCCACAGCATAGCTGAACCATCCGTGGAGATCTATATACAATGGATCCACGCCCATTATCTCATGCTAAATGAGAAGTTTAACGCCTTCTCTGAGTTTCTACAAATTCCTGAAGCCCAATCCTATGTTCTTATTTTTGATTTTCTATTCTGATGGAAATCAAGATCTTCCCCCATCCACAGACCTGCTTTTCAGTTTTCTACTCTGCCCAGAGTTACATTAAAATTTTCAATCATTTCTTACGCAGAACAATGTATTTTCTTTCACGCCATGCTTTACAAGCCTCACCTTTTATACCCCAAACCAGGTATTTGTTTAACAAAAGATCACACTGTCATCCAAGAAGCAGAATCAAAGGCAAACCTAGTCATTTAAAAGATCCTTTATCTGTTCCCCTTTCTACTCAAATAACTATTGCAGGAGTTGCTATGAGCCAGGGGAACCTGGAGTAAAAAGCGGTCATTTCTGACCTAGGAAATGCAGCATTTGCAGACTGTGTTCTCTGGATTTAAGGAAGCTGACCCACCCTGGCATGTCTGCCTTGGGGGCAGGAACCACGGAGCACACTTCTAGCTCTCCCCTCGGAGGCACTGCTCTCCATCTTGACCATTGTTTCTTGGGGTGTAATTAATACTCAGCCCTATTTTTCTGCCACTTCCGGTCCAGTTCCCAGGCCCATGTAATGCAGGAAGGCCAAAGGACAAATATGGGCTTTGGTACCCACGTCTGTACTTCCCAGTCTCCAGACTCCAACTCCCTCCTCCCACCCCCAGGGACTCTCCTCATCTTCCAACTCTCCGGTCACAGCAAACCATCACACTCCTACTCCTCAGAACACTGCAGAAAACCAAGCTCTGCTATGCCCTCAGAAGCCTCCCTCTCTCCAGAAAGATCTTGCCACCTTAAACACAACTGCTGCTTCCAGCCTTCTAAAAGTAAACTGGAACATGTGTCAGAAATACCTGGAGAGCTGAGTCCCACCTCCAGCATTAATGGGAAGATACCAGGTGAGGTCTAAGATTTTGTACTTCTATCAAACTCCAAGGAGATGGTGATACATAAGTGCTAGCTTAGGCACTTGGCTTATATCATGCCCAGTTTGTGGGATCTTAGACTTACTTTCCAGTATCTTAGGCCCTTAATCAGAGCAGACACTTCCCAGCCACCTCCACTGTCCCCAGTAAGACACAGTGACACCGTGGCAGACCTTGGACCCAGCTGTGATGGATCTAGGGTGAGACTGTGCTCTCAGGTGCAGCCCTGGCCTGCTGCAGACATTTGTCCAATGTGATTAAAACTCAAATATGAAATGCTTCAGGGGCCAGAAGACTGGGAGAGCTGAGACTCGACTTGCAGAAGAACATGCCACTTTGTGTAAAAAGCCTAGATGGAATAGGGTGTGGGCAGACAGCTGTTTCTCATTCAGGGATCAGCAGGGCCCAAGGAATGAGAAGCTAAGAACAGCGCTGCCCAGTTAGGCCCCTGTAATGGGAACCTGGTGGGCACATCAGGCTTGCCTCAGAGGAGCAGGGAGAGATGAGGAGGGGTACCCAAAGGGCACTGAGTTTGGGGACATCAGCTTTGCCGAGCAAATATCCTGATGCTAAGTGAAAAGAATAACCCTGGATATCTAGTTCTACTATGACTAGTTTAAATCCTGGGATTTGGCAGAAACTCAGCTATACCAAACAAAGGGCTCGAGGGGCTCACTCTGACTGCCATGTGTCTCTGATGAGGTGTTTCTGAAAGAGTGGTCAGGGAGCCAAGGGGCCTCAGCATTTCCTGAGCGCAAAGTGAATCTGCAGCGTCCGAGGCCCTGACAGGTCTTCAGAGTCAGGATCTCTGGGGTAGCCTTGGGCCTAGCCTGGGACTCTGCATGCTACAAAATCTCCCTGAACAATGGTTATGTTCACTGATACTTGACCAGTGTAACAGTGACTTGAATTTGACATGTGCTGGAAGCCTACACTCTTTCCAAATCCTTTTTCAAATTTATAAATGGCCTCTAGTGTCACTTGATGGGACTGGCAGTCAAAAACCATAAAGAAGGGCTCATTCCTGTCTACTGAATCCAAAGACCACCTGCTCTCCAGAGCCAAGGGAGGCATGTTGCTTCTCATTCTTAGCATTTTAAAAATCAACCTACTTAATGATCAACAAATACTTATTGAATACCAATTTTGTGTTTATCAGTCTATCAGGAGAATACAAAGATTATGAGCCATAATCATTGACAGCAGGAGTGAAAATACAGTGGGATAAACACAACTCCATCCCACACAAGGTCAAGGACACCCTGAGGCAGAATGCACAGCAAGTGAATGGGAGGGCAAGTGAATGGGGGAGGGGCATTTATAATCTGTTCCAATCAGTGCCACAATCACCTGAATAATATTGATTTGATTGCAAGAAGTCTATATGCCTTGTGTAACCCAATAGTAACAATAGCCTTCATTTATAGAATACACATATGGCACCAGACATGAATAGTGTTCTTCACCTTACATTACCTCACTCACTCCTCTCCATAACCTGAGGAGACAATTATTTTGTAACTGAGGATTCTGAGTCTTTTGGCTATTAACTACTTGTCCAAGTTCACACAGCTAATAAGTGATGGAGTCAGAACATACTATTTTCACTGTTAGTCTTATGTTTGAAAATCAAAAATATCTGGGTCTAATGCAATTAAATGTCAAAACTTGGCAAGATCATTGAAAGGTATAATGGTACCCCAAAGGACGAAAACGTCAGTAATGTTTTCAAGAGTTGGGAATAAACTTGATGGAAAAGATGGATCTTTGAAGGGGAAATTTTGAAACTTGCTGACCAAGGATACCCCTTAATCACATGTCTTCTTTCATATAGGAGAGAGGTAGAAAGACCTTTGGCAATCTCTGTGGAAAAGATTACGTCTAAAATAATCCATGAAAACAAGTCACATTGAGCTCACTGTCCATGCTACACTACTCCATGTCGGTTAAAGCCAACATAAGAACAGTTCATCATTGGCAATGTTCACAAACAGGCCTCTACTGGATTTACAAAATTTACAACTGGGCTTATTTGTCCTTTTTTTTTTTTTTTTTTTTTCCTTAAAAAAAAGAGGGCTGGGAATAAAAACAGAAAAGAAAAGACAGCTTTACACAAGGCCTTAAGCACTCTGGAAAGTCACTGAGCAGAAAATTGAATTTAAGTTTCTCCAAATGATACATATTCCCCATCCTCCCAAAGCTTTGTGGAAAGACCCACTCCCTCTATAAGGAAGTCATGAAACCAAGGAAACACTTCAAACTGGAGAAAACACAATGTACTGTTTTGTGAATCCAGACTTTTGGAATCAATTCAAATTCTCAATGTATAGGGTTTCTACCCCTCCCCTCCCCCAAATAGTACACAGTAACCTTCAGTCTTCTTGCAACAGAATGTTTAAAACTTGTGTGTGGTTTTCCTGTATTCACTGTTTACAGAGGATGAGAATAAAATTGTATTCTGGCCAAGGAAGCAGAACAGTATCCCTAGTAACTCTGCTCTCTGAGAGCTGTCCCACCCAGCTCCCATCTGATCAAATCCCAAAAGTTTGCACTGCACAATCAAATAAGCAGAAACACCCTTCGTATAGGCAAAGAAGACATGGGAAACTCTTCAGTGCAATTAGAGGAGTTGCAAACATCTCTCCTACACATCTTCCCTTAGCCTGAAATTCTCCCCTTAGAGATGCCACCAAGATTTTATAATAAAAAATGTATAAAATTACAATCTGGAAAGAGCCTTTGAGATCTTCTAGGCCAGTCCTCAAATTGTATGGTTGAGTAGAATACCACCTTACATAAGGTCACTGTTTTCCATAAGAATTTGGTTTTTAAACAAGCAGCACTTCCTAAACAGAAATATGTTCAGTAAAATTCTGATCCTTTCTGACTTTGGGTCAACATAAATGTCCTGTGGTCAAATCAGTTTGGAAAATGCTGTGTGGATTACATGACCTCCCCTCTTCTCCCTTTTGTGGATTCTCAATGAAGATTAGTACTCTATTAAAGATGCCAGTAAGTTCTATCATCAAGAACCCAATTAGTTTTTTCCCCAAACTTATTTAGCTACTTAAATTTTTTACAATATAATTTTTACTAACATGCAGAGGAATGAGTGTCCCTGTGTAAGCCATGTGTAAAGTATGACACTATATCGTAGCGTGTTCTCTTCTTCATGAGAAAAAAAAAAAAAAAAAAAAAAAACCTCAAGGATAATATTTTATATTGATTCACATTAAGTTACTTAGAAATCATCAAGTCTCGCTTTCCCCCCGACAAGGAGGGTTAGACAATGGTAAATAATTTGGATACATAGAAGGATCTGAGAAATGGAAAAATAAACTTTGACAACAATTTGGCCTTGAGCATGGCCAAATTTTTGGGACTGTGCCATGTCAAAGAGATTGAAGACAAAGACTCAGTCAACTGACCACTTTGCCCCTCTGTTGCAGTATTTCATCCTGATTTGATTTTTAGAACTCTGTTTTCCCCAGACCACTACTTTCTACTACAATTTTCCTTTCCCATATTTTTTATGTCCAAAATAGCAGACACACAGTTGGTGCCTAATGATGAGCTGAGATTAAAAATGCCATGTCACAAAAACAGAGCTGATCGTGGTTAGCATTCTTCTTTCAGCGAGATGGAAATCAGGATATAGCTAGACTCAGGATCTCATTTTACTAATTTTTATTCCTCTTAAGCAGTTTATTTTTTCAAAAAAAGTTTAAATGTTTTCAGTTGTTCGGTTGACTTAAAAAGTTTAGATACACTTTAGATAAACTGTTTAGATACACTTTATCAGCAAAATGTAGTCTGATCAATAGAATTATACTTGACCAAAAAAAAATTATTCACAGGCATCAATGCAATAGAGCAGATTAATAACATGTAAACTATGTTCTGAGGTTGCAATCTTCAGAAGTGAGAAGGTGTGTCAATAACCCAGTTTATAATAACACCTTAAAGTCTTATCTGCAGACTCAGAAAAATCGCAGGGACCCAAACAGCCCTTGTAGTGGGAACCATTACTCTTCATTCTCTAAGTCTCTCCTACCATTAAATGGAGATTAGCTTTAGGGAGTCGGGAAAGAAACTTTCACTATGTTTCACTTTTTTCCACTTATCTGATAGATGTAACCAGAAAAATGTCTTGTCTTAGCATGAGCTACCTAAAATAAATACCCCAGACTGGGTGACTAAAACAACAGAAATTTATTTTCTCCCAGTTTTAGAGGCTGGAACATTCAAGATCAAGATTATAGCAGGGTGTAGTTTCTGATGAGGGCTGTTTTCCTAGCTTGCAGACAGCTGCCTTCTCCCTGTGTCCTCACATGGTGGAGAAAAAGCAAATGAGCTCTGTAGTGTCTCTTCTAATAAATACACTAATCCTATCAGCTCAGGGGTCCACCCTTATAACCTCACTTAACGGCAATTACTTTTTTACTCAGAAGACAGTCACAAGGGAGTTTAGGGCTTCGATGTATGCATTTGGGTGGAAAGGAACACAATTTCCTCCACAGCAGGTCTGTAGATGCAAAGCACAAGTCAGTGAAAGCTTCTTCTCTTTTTTTCTCCTTCCTTGAATCCACCCCCTTTTGGTCCAACCCTTCATATTTTACAGGATAGTAAGAACAGTCAGTGTTCAAGAAATAATTTTCAAAATAATTTAAAACAGATTGGAATAGATCAAAAGTATCTCATTCCCTCAGTTGCCTCCTAAATCACCATAATCAAAGATACACCGAGTTCAGTAGTATCTGAATTTTCATGTACTGCATTGAATGATGACTGATGATTCAAGAACCATTGCCAGAGCTGTCAAGTCAGCACATGTGGCAGCTCACAGATCCTGAGTCCCTCTGTTTTCATTGCCATGTGACAAGGCCATGGATAACCTGTTCCACTACATTTCAACATAACGGAACTTCCTAACTGGAGATCCCTGGGGCTCTGTTGAGAACAATCAGCTACATAAATTAGAGACCACTGTGCTGGTCTCTTTTTTTAAAACCAGTGACTTGAAGACAACAAAGGGACGTTTCAATCATAGTTTGAACAATGGCAATATTAAGTGCATAGTGTCACGAGAAGAACACTTTGAGAAGTGAATACACTTATGTGAACATATAGTAAGGTCAAGTTTGTGTTTTGAAAAGCTAGTCTCTTAATCTCTCTTGCTTTGGAGAGCAGTGTGCCCACCCTTCTTAATTTCAGGTCATCAATAAAAGGTTCTGAGCATGACTAGGTTTGAATAGGCACTGACTTGCTATTTTGCTTTTTTTTAAATTTTTCTTAATTTCCCACCTAGGGAACTACAGAGAAAGCGTATGTACCCATGGCAGAGCTGGCTGAAGGTGTAACAGGATTAAAAATGTAGCACGTGCAGAGTGTACAATGCTAAACCTGTGTCATTTTCAGACTATATTTTGACTATAATGCTTTGTTCTCCTAATGTTTCTATAAATTATGCAGTTGCTCTTTGTGGTATGAACTCCTTACCCAGGAATAATAAAGTTGGTTAAGTCTTGCTGAAAATGTTAGCCCTCTATGGTTTGATTGGCAAGGCTAAAGCCCAAAATACCTTCATCTTCCCAAATCCTAGCATAGGGCCAAACTACAAAAGACTGTCAATGGTATCCATTTGATAGTGAAGACTTATATGCTGAAATGAAGAAATGAGTGAATGAGCTATCATGGGGGCTGTCTGATAGCTCAACATTCAGAACCAACCTATTCCAAAGTCTGAGAACAACAATCAACATAATTCCTATTAGGAAATGTAAAGCAAAGAGAATGAACTGAATAATACGAGTGAGTCGCTAATGACTTGTCTACGGTCAATTCTAGTCTAGTGAGGAAGAGGATGTAGTTAGAATCCAACTGCCTCATCGTCGTCACAAGGTTTTGTTTTGTTTTGCTTATTTTTCTTTCAGAAACTATACTGGGAAGTTCCTTAATTAGAAGCTCCCTGATTTCCTACCAAAGAATCTAGGAGAACATTTTTTTTTTTTTACAAGTTTCTTTTCTTTAAAAAGAAAAAGACATTTGTCATCAAATAGAACATGTCATCACCACCAGTGAGCCCTATGCTTATGCTACCACACTGATTGCGTCATGAACTGAGTTCCTTCAGTAAGCATTTCTGGGGCCAATGAAGCGAGGGAGAGAAGCTCGCCCATGGCATTCTTAGCCCGCACTGGATATAAAGAAGAAAGCTCAAGAAACTGTAGTTTCCCTCTGTGGCCCTTTTGTGGGCCCAAAGCAGCTATTAGGGATCCTTGGTGTTCCTGGATTATGTGCTAAACAAACCAATGTTTGAACCACAGAAGGGCCAGGCTGAGGCTGGTCTAGTCTGCAGGGGCCTCCTTTGTTTGGGGGTTGGAATCATTCCTTGGTTCCTTTTCACTACTCCTCCCCACCCCCAGCTCCTTCCCCTCTCCCAATTCATTCTTTAAGAATTTATCCTGCTGCTTCTTTAACTCAGCATGTGTCTGGGCAGATGTCCAAGAACGCTCCCTTCAACAACGACAACAACAGGAACAGGAAAAAAATCCTCTGCTTCAATTCAGTCTTCCCTGCTCTTGCTAGCTCTCCCGTCTCTCTCCTGGCTTTTAGCAGCTCATGATTGATAATGGCCCCAACTCCCTCACCCTGGGACTCCACATGCCTTTCCACTGAACAACACCTTCTCTGTGAAGCGACCTGGGAGCCCAGCCACTGGGCCCTGGAACCCCCTTGGGGTCTTTTGAGAGAGAAAAAAAGAAAGGCCGAAAAGGGGCCCTAGAAGGGGGCAGACCCAACAGGTACAAAGCAACCAAAGAGCTGAATGCAATGAGCTTTTGTGCAAGAGGCAGGGACTGGCGGAGCTAGAGAGAGGCAGGGGAGGAGAAAAAAAAGGGTGATGGGGCAAGAGGGTCTTTCCATACCTCTTTGTCACCCTTTTCTCTGCCCCAGTGAGAATGGCAACCATAGTGAGCCTCCAAAGGACCAAGTATATTTTGAGCCAATGAAAATCATTATACCAGAACTTTCGTTTGAACTCTACTGGCCTCTGTTGACTTGCCTTGAGAGATGACATCACATTTTCAATCATATTTAGTTATAAAAAGATTCATCTAATATTTATTGAGCACCTACTAAATTCTAGATATTAGGCAAGTTGTTTGCTTATACATTTATTTCTTGAAACATCAAGGTACTAGTCACTCTTTATTAGCAGATGAGAAAACCGAGGTGCAGAGAGACTAGTTCCCTTATCCTGGATCACACAGTTAGTAGGTGGCAGTGTTGGGAGTTGAACTCAGGTCTTGTAATACCAAGGGCCATATTTATTCTGTACTACTCTGCTGCTACAGTAAACTTTGAGAAATAAAATGACTGAATGAAGAGCTCCTGGCAAAGACAAGAACATTATTATTATTTCTAGTATTTTTATTTGTACTACCCCTATTTCTACATCAAGAAATGTGCATCATCCATAACATTATTTTTCTCCTTTCTCATCCTAATTATCTTGGAATAAAAAGGTCAGATGAATATTGTCCCCAAGTTGATAAATCATATTATCTAAGTTTACTTTATAAATGTTTTCTTGGATATCCAATTTAATATTATATCTTCAGTATTTCAAGAGGGGCAGTTTGAAAGCCTTTGTCTTTTTTAAAACTGGACTTAAAAATGTTGTCTACCATATAAAAGACACTTCTTTTTTAAAGATACTTTCAGAAAAATTCTGTGCCTTTTTCATTGGATGAATAATATTCTGATGCTTTCAGGTAAACCTGTGTTCTTGGTTAAATAAAACTATCATATACGATGGGTCCCTTTTCCTTCTGGCTTCCAGCAAACACAGCCCAAATCAGTTCCCAGTTTAAAAGATCAGAGCCTTGAAGGAGCCAGGCAGATCCCAATACTTTTAGATAATCTCTGTTTTGCTTTCTCCCTAATTGATGATTTTTAAATTATGCTTGTAAACCTCTGAAATTCCTTTGGAAACAGGCAAAACATAACTCCAAGATCTATCTCAGTCTAACTCCAAGTCTGGCACTATAACTTCAACACTTACCTTAATGCCCCTGGGGGGAACACAGCAGAATAAGATAAAGCAAGTTCCCTAGTAGAAGTGGAAAAAGTAACTATCTGTTTAAGTGAACAATGTGCAGGAGAATCTGCACTCCGCTCTCCTGGGAGCAGAGATGGGAATCAGCTATCTCAAGAAAGAGCAGGAGAGGAGCAGTCACCATGGCTGTAGCAAGACCAAGACTCTCATTGCTCTTTTATCTTCCCGCTTTGAGATTTCCCTCCTTTACCTACTTTCTGTAATGATCCAGTCCCTTTCTTCATCTGCTTCCCTAGGCACTCACCACTTCCTTCCTATTGCTCTCTTCCTGCCCCCTTCTTTTTTCCAGTTGCTTTAAAAGGGCAATTCCCTGGAGAAAAGAAAAAGAGGAGGCAGCCAAAACGTTATAGCTTGTCATTTAGAAAATTATTCTGCTAATGTTGAATATTAATAGATCTTACGGAATAAAAGATACACACCTATGGCAATGTTATGTTACACCCTCAGAAATATAGAAGAGCAATGAGGCATCAGCAAATACTTTTACAGCATCTACTTTACGCAGGAACTGGGTTAGTGAGGTGACAGTGTTAAAATTATCAATAAATCTTAAGGTGAGATTTACACATATGCCACATTCAGTAACTATAAAAGTGAATCATACAAAACCCTACATACATCCCATGTTATATGCAGTAAATGAGCAGGTACCACGGTAGAGTACTAGAGAGTAAATGGGCACCACCAAGCTCTTATAGGCAGGGTGCACTGTGAGGTTCAAGGAAGGGCAGCTTGAGATGAGCTTTGAAGGATGCTTGAACTTTGCAGAGAAGCAGCAGAAGAGAGCTGGGGCCTTAAGATTTATGCCCCTGCCCTACCCCTACTACCCCCACCAAACACAGACACACACACGGATGCATGTCCGTGCACAGTCAGCTACTTCTCAAGTCAAGGTAACTGGTCTTAAAATTCGCACAGGGGTGAAAAGAAGTTTGAGTGGAGGTTGGGGTGAGAATGAGTAATGCCGCCTGTCAAGACACTGAAGAGTCATCGTCCAAGCCACCTGGGATTATTGCCACGGCTGGTATGAAGCCAAAGTGCTCATACATGAAGGATTTACCAACTATTGTCCTCTCTTAAATTCAACTAATCCCATAACCAAACGGTTTTAACCTCACTGCTCACTTCAACAACTTACCACAACTCAGCAGAACAATGAGAGTTGGAATGAGAGGAGTAAAATCATTTCTTATTTGTTAATCAAGGGGACTGATCTCATAGATCTTTGGCTCTCATATATATGTCATCTCCCTTTCTATTGCTTTGCCACTTTAGGTAATAATTATTTTGTTGCACAAAAGCTCCTGGTCTCATAAACAAAGGGTTGATGCTCTGTATCAAAGTTTGAACTTCCTTGACCTGATCATGAGTCTTGTTCCAGAATATCTTCCTCCCAGCATGTGGTACTTAAGTCCCTGAGTCGGCAGCTCATGAACCTGCATAGATGTAAGTCCTCATCACAGAACGAGGGTTTTCAGCACCAAATAATAGAGCTAGGCATAAGAAACAAATGCCACCGATTTCCTGCTGAATAAAAGGTGTGTCCTCATTTATTTGCTTTTGGAAAATATAATTGGTTATTGTTACAGCAGGGAGGGAGAAGCTATCATTGGTTTTTGTTTCATTTGGTATTTTCCTTCAGATGGATAGAAGCGTGGATCTTATTCATTACTATCACCTGTAAAAAAAAAAACAAACCCAAGGATATCTATTTCTTTTTATTCTGTTAAATGCTAATAGATTCCAAGTAACCAGTATCCACTGTAAGATTTTGACTCTGCTGGGTATTTTGTATAGCCAGTAGTCTATTTTTATTAATAAATTATGAAAAGCTAGGCAAAGATAAATTCTTATTTTTTTTTTTGAGACAAAGTCTCACTCTGTTGCCCAGGCTGCAATACAGTGGCACCATCTTAGCTCACTGCAACCTCTGCCTCCTGAGTTCAAGCGATTCTCCAGCCTCAACCTCCCAAGTAGCTGAGATTACAGGCAAGTGCCACCATATCCAGCTAATTTTTGTATTTTTTGTAGAGATGGAGTTATACCATGTTGGCCTGGCTGGTCTTGAACTCCTGACCTCAGATGATCCACCCACCTTGGTCACCCAAAGTGCTGGAATTACAGGAGTGAGCCACCGCGCCCGGCCAATTCTCTCTTATGTCTATACTCCATGGAAATCAACTGTAGTTGGTGACTTTCAAACTGCATATATATGTGTGCTAGTGGGGAGGGGAGATTGGGGGCACCTCAGTCAGAGACCCAGGTTTTCAATAGTGGACTAGCTACTGTCATATGCTACTTGTAAAAACTACGGCTTCTCCATGTAGCTGCCATAGGCAGTAAGTTTCAGTTCAGTATCCTTAGCAGAGGCAGTTGAAGAGTGAGACTAATTGGTGAGTAGGGCCAGCAGAATGGGCTACAAAGAGCTACAGTCTAGCTTCTAACCTAATCACCTTTGTATCTTCCCCATGGCAGGTGATTAATTTCTAAAGGACATTTTGGGGTGAATAGTTAAAAATTTTAAATTCCCTTTACTCCATGACATTTTGATTGGAACTTCTTTGCTGGTCAGTGGTTAAGTGTCAACTATCAATAATTTTAGAAGGAAAATTTAAATTGATGAATATTTATGTGCAAGACACTGCTAGAAGGTATGAAAAATATAGAAGGGGATAAGACATGGTCACTCTCAGAAACATTTAGCTGCCAAAATACTGCCTGGACTGCTGATAACAAAGGAGTTAGGGATAGACAGTACTGATCTTAAGTAACTTTCTACTCACAATGGGGGTGCTTGGTCAAACTAAAGGGCTACAAATGAAGACCGCAAACTTTCTCCCTAAATCAGTCATGGAATTCATGTTTCAGGCTGGATTATTCCATTCTGCAGAACAGACGTCACTGTTGTACAAATAAACACAGTCACTGAATTGACAAATCCTGACTGAACACTAGCAGGAAATCAAAGAAATAAAGGGAGAGACAAGTGAGAATTTAATCAGTAGAGAGGGATATCCTTTAAATAGTGGCCTCAGAGAACCCCGGCCCCTTCTGCCTTCCTGCTCCCGCAACACCACACAAGAGGGTATGCTGTCACAGATGTGGGGTACAGCTCTTGACCACAGGTGTTCCTAGAGACAGACAGCACACAAGTCCCCAGGTACACCAAGGGGACCCAGGTCCTTGCTAAACAGCTCTGATTCTGAGGACATTCTTTTGAACCCTCAACTGAAATCAGCTTCTTTGTAGTTTCCACCCATGGTTCCTTCCTGCCCACTGCAAAAACAGATATGAAGAAATCAGTCTAATACATTCAACTACAATACTAGCATTTACTTAACACTCAGCTGTGTGTCAGGAATGGGGATAGGCAGGGGGATATAAAGTCTTTGAGAAACCAGTGAGAGAAGAAAGGTACATAAACGAGACAATAGGGTGGAATTAATACTCGTTAGAAGGATGCCTAAGGAGGCATGGGTCCAGCCATCGGTGAGGTGGTAACCATTCTGCACAGAGGAGAACGTGCCATTTAAGTTTAGGACATCTCTGGACAAGCCACTTGTGAAACGGCATTCAAAGCAGAGGAAGTACCCCACAAGGATGTATAGGGATACAGAAAGACAAAGAATGTCTGAGGAAATCCAGGAGACTGATGTGACCATAATGACAGATGCAAAAGGAAGGAGACTACCACGAAGAGCCTCAATTCCGCCTTTCAGCCTGTGGATTTAATTCTGTAGAGGACAGGGAGCCAGTAGGGCCCATTAAGCAATGCCTTTGCTGGAAGGTGGGCAGAGAAGGAGTTAATGTCCTGATCGCATGTATGAAAACAATTGTGGCACAAAGAGATTATGCCTGAGGCCCCTCAGCAAGAGAGGTCTGGAACATAGGTCTTCCTACCCCCAACCCAGACTGCTTTCCACTAACCCATGCTGTTTCCAGAGTCAATACATCTTTGTGGGAAGCAATATATTTCTTTGGATATCCTGTGGGGAGCAAGATCCTTACCTGCCAATAAGGAACTGTAATCCTCTTACTTCAATGAAAGGAAATGTTACTTTGATGGCTCCTAAGCTACCCACTCTACATTTCTATCAAGTCATTTACCACAATGTCATTGTGACTCATTATCCATCTTTCTTTTCCCACTAAATTGTGAGTTCCCTGAAATCAGAAACCACATCGTCAATCAGTCCATAAGACAAGTGTTAACTGAGCAATTTCCATGTGCCAGGCACCGTGCTAGACATGGAGTATTCCACTATAATTGATCTAGACATGATCTCTGCCCATTGCGGAATTAAAATCATTTCAACCCTGTATTCCCAGGAAGTAAGCACCAGGTTGACATTTCAGAAAATTGTGTGGATGATGAAGTGAGTGGAGCTGGTACTGTTGCTCTATTCTCCTCTAGCATGGAGGTTCTCTGAAGCTGTGCCCTGTGCCTGCACAGCTTGTAAGGGACAAAAGGAGCCCAAGTCTAAATCTTAGTCCCCATACCTCACCCACCACCATTCAGAAATACGGGGCTTAGGACAGAGACATGCACCAGCCTGGACCTCACAGTTCCCCCCCACATAGAGGACCAGCAGGTGCCAGATCTCTCAGCATTTGATGGCCAGGAAGGCACCCAGTCAGAAGCTGCATGAGTTAGGAAGCCAAGATGATGCCTTCACTGCACTCTAGTGTCCTCCCCTGGAACATTTACAACTTTCAGCTGCCTGGTGTGATTGAAGAAATGAACGCCTTGAAACAGGGAGATGACTAGGCTGTAGGTTCAGAACTGTGATCCCAAGCCCAAATCCCAGTCATGTGACTGCTTTCCTGCCACGTGGCGCTCAGCTGGGTGGCTCCTGACATTCCCAGCCAGGACTGCCCTGGTGAGGAATGTCCCCCTGCTGAGGCTGCCAGAAAGGGCCGCCAGCAAGCCCTGCCACTCCCCATAACCAACCAACTTCCGGAAGCTGCCAGGACAGGCAAGCCCAGTATAGCTTCCAGTTGTCTGCTCCTGCCGCCATCAGCAATGATGACGTGTACAGCAAGGCAACATTTTTTTTTTTTGTATAGAATGATCCTTCTTTGCCCTAACCTGGTTATGAGTCCTTACCTTTTGCTGCTGGTTTGGAGATCATTACAATTTGCCTTGTCTTCAAGGGGTGTCCATGTAGGTTACATGTAATCTTAGTTCATACCAAAATGATCATTTGCAATGGAAACTGTTAGGGCCTGATTGTTTCCTGATTTTAACCTGAGGACAGGATTTTTATGTATGCCAAAGCAGACAAAGATAGTCAAGCCATGTGTGATCTCACTGGAGGCACACACTTACACTTGTGGTACTGCAAACAGATGCTAAATATGCAGTCACAGGGCCTGGATGTAAGTCTCCTTCCTCTGCCCTGCATGGGACCATGAGCAGGCTGTCGACCTCTGAGGATCTCGTGTCCTCTGATGATAATACAGGGGTACCCTCTGACACCAATTGGGAGCTTATGAAGATAAAGAGAGAAAAAGCTTCCATTTCCATGTGCACCTCCACCTACTTTCAAAACTGTTTTTGTGACAGTCTGCAAATGAAGGAAACATACACAGTAAGACTTCCTAGACAAAGAAAAGATCCAGTGATATGCAGAGGGAGGATGAAAGGTTCGAATTATACCCACACTCTCTCGGCTGACAGAATGGCAGGTAAACATTCAGAAGTTCTGATGAGAGAGAAAATGAATTTTGTGTGTATCTGGCGCCTGGTACTGCTGCTCAAAAGGAAACCAGGTGATGGATCGCCCATCTCCAACCAAAGGTAGCATTTTGATTCCTATATGTCTTTTGAAAAACAGCGTGACACGTGTATCAAGAGGAAAAAGGGAAGTCTACTCCCACTCTCAAGTATCTGTCTGAATGAAACAGTCTCAGAGAATAAAAAGCTACATGAAAAAGCTGTGCAACTGCTTCCAAAAGTAGTCCAATAATAGTAAACCATTAAAGTAAATGTGTGTATACACACACACATACACACATACACACACACACTCTCTCAATGAAATATTGTCTGGTAATTAAAATCACCAAGAAAACATGGGGAAATATTTGTAACTATAGTAAGTGAAAGCAAATGCAAAAGGATATGTAAGATGATGAGGGCACCGTAGCATGTTTTCACAGAGAGAGATGGTGGAAGGGCACTGGTTAACTGCTAAACGTAATCCTGTTATGCTGGGGGGGGGAGGGGGGGAGAGAGAGAGAGAGAGAGAGAGAGAGAGAGAGAGAGAGAGAGAGAGAGTGTGTGTGTGTCTTTTTCACAAAAAGAAATCTCAAATCTCAAATTGTTTTTGTAAACTCTTTTGTGGAGATAAATATCACAGAAATAATAGTTCATGCCTCTTAGATCTCTGTAGGCCTTTAACTTTGCATGAAGTATGCAGGTATCATTTCAATCTTTTTAAAAGGTAGTTAGTATTGATGGGAGATGGGAGAGAGAGTTAAGACACTGAACAAAGCCCACAAAAGACTCTTGTGACCTTGTCAGCCTTTTGGCCACTATCCCGCTGGCCATGGTCACTGGTTTTAAACCCAGGAGTTCCCATGTCAGAGTGGAAGTCGCACTCTGCTGGGAGTCTTGGGTTCAATGCCGCCTGACCTTGGCCAATGTCACTGGCCGGCTGGGCCTCACTTCCTCATCTGCAAAACAAGTTGGTTGAGATCAACGAACTCTGAAGTCCTTTTCTCTTTAAGGTTCAGTGATTTTATGATCCTCTAAATCTCAACATGAATAAATTCCTTTTTGTATGTGAAAAACTCTGCAATGAAACATCTCTCCAATTTAAAAAACAATGCTTCTCAAAAGGCAGCACAGACTAACAGAAGAGTGCAGAATGCCAGGTTAGGCAGACAAAGGTTCGAATCCCGACTTGGCGCTTCCTGGATGTTTACTCTTTCAGGAAATTATTTAATCTCGCTGTAATAGGAGATTAAATGTGTTGACTATGAAACTCAATAGTGGTGCTGAGTAAAAACACCTGGTTAAAACAACATTCAAGCCATAAGTGAATTATATAGCAAAACAGGTAAGTCTGAAAGCTTATATATGTTCAAAGACAATAAATGCCAGACTTTTTGAGATAGTTCTAATTTCCCATACTCTGGTTGCCTGTTGTTCCCATAAGGACACACGTGTGTTGATTTCTGTATGGAGAGTGTGGTCATAGTACACCTCATCATTCAACAGTGACCCACGTTCCTCCTCAACTGAGAAGACTTCCTGATTTTGAAGAGTGGTCATAGTCCCTGCACTTCGCCTCCACGAGACAACACTCACGTGTGAAGCTCTTTACTGAGCTAGATTCTTGCCTGAGTTCTGTGTGGAGGTGGTCTGACAAAGACACAGACTGGACGTTGTAATTCTGAGGCCTCAATATTTCACTGTGTGACCCTAGGAAAGTCACTTGCCTTGTTTGGTCTACGGTTGCCTAGTGAGCCAACTGGTTTGGAACGTAATGAAGCCTGCAGCTTTCAAAAGTAATGCTCTTCTGTTAGCTACCTTCACTCTTTGTAAAGTCTCTTACTAAATGCTCTTCGTTCTACCTTAATCCCTACAGGAAGTCATTTGGATCCACGCCTCCTAGTTTAGGAGCAGCAGGGCTTGTGCCGCTGTGCATATCTGCCTCCTGTCAATGGCGGGTATGCATAGTACCAGCTTGGAGATACCTCAGTGCTGTCTGGATTTAACCCAAGGGGCAATATTATCATCTGACCCCACACAGAACAAGCCCCAGAAGGTCGTCAATTTCCCTAAATCGTTGGCTGGATACATGTTTAATGCGTTCTTGTCAACTCAGAGTAAGACACACAGAACCGTGGGTCAGGAAAAGGCAAGAGGACCCACGGGGGCGGAAGGGAGGTGCAGAAAGTGACACATTTGAAAGGTGTTTTTTAAAAATTCCTAACTGCTTCTTTGTTAGAACTGGATCTAGAAGAATAAAAATTTAGGGGAGGGGATGATGTGGGGGTGATGAACTGCGGTGTTCTATTTCGTTGAACACAGGCCTCTGACAGGTTGTAAAAGCAGCATTTATTTCAGCAGGCAGCTAAGGACTCATTCACGAAGAGGCTACGCCCCTTCTTTTGCTGATGCTCTGGTGTGCACAGAAAGGGTTCCCATCCTGGCTTGATAACTGGACATTGAAGGGGAATTTCCCTAGAGGAATCACAGAGGTACAAAACTTACCATTTGCCTTTCCCAGAGTCTGGCTGGCCCCTCCCCAGAGGGCTCCCTCCCTTATCCTCC
The DNA here is from genome assembly GCF_001604975.1 of Cebus imitator. Taxonomy (NCBI): domain Eukaryota; kingdom Metazoa; phylum Chordata; class Mammalia; order Primates; family Cebidae; genus Cebus; species Cebus imitator. The sequence continues at coordinate 6,852,780 of NW_016107375.1, forward strand.
TGCACCCCCTCCCCTCAGCCAGCTGCTGACTCCTCTCTGTCTTTTCCCAGTGTATGCTGCGCGACTGCCCCCTAGTCTGGACCCTCAGGCCTTCCTGAGAATTTGCATTGTAGCCTTTGCTTGCACCTGCTACACAGCCCCTCCCCCTTTGCTCTCCTCTCAGGGGTCTGCCCTAACCCCCCTCCCACCCATGAGCAGATTCCCAGGCAGATGACTGCAGCACAAAATGAAAAAGGCTTGTGGAAGCTGCCATCCCCCTGCCCACCTGCCTTGCACTGGCTTTTATGGGACGCTCCCTTGGAGCCCCTCCCTCACCTCCCCCTCTCTCTCCCAGGCCTCCTTCTTTCATCTGTTGTCACTGGTTCCCAGGGTCCCTCTACTGTTTCTCTAATTTGTTTATTGATTTGAGGAATCAAATCACTTTTGTTCAGCAAAAGAAACAGTATGATGTCACAGAGGACACATTCATGTGGCCTCAGAAAAGCTATATTATAGACTCTGGACATTGGGGCTGGGAGGGTCCTCCAAGATCATCTCTTTCAAGCTTGTCACTTTAAAGATAAAACAGAGGCCAAGAGAGGCTGTGGACCCCCTATCCCTGGGCACCTGTGTGTCCTTAGGCTATTGTTTTGCCTGTCTGAGTCTCAGTTTCCCCATCTGCCTGGCAACAGAAACAATGTGTTGAAATTTCAAAGAAAATCTTGACAATCCCAATTGTGTTGGTTGACCAGAGCAGCCAATGGGTAATCCTGGCTGCAGCCTCATTCTTTTTTTTTTAATTGTATTTTAGTTTCTGGGGTACATGTGCAGATTATGCAGCATTGTTGCATAGATACGCACGTGGCAATGTGGTTTGCTGCCTCCATCCCCCCGTCACCTATATCTGGCATTTCTCCCCATGTTATCCCTCCCCAACCTTCCCACCCCTCACTGTCCCTCCACTAGCCCCTCCAACAGACCCCAGTGTGTGATGCTCCTCTCCTGTCCATGTGTTCTCATTGTTCAATACCCGCCTATGAGTGAGAACATGCAGTGTCTGATTTTTTTCTTGTGTCACTTTGCTGAGAATGATGGTTTCCAGTTTTATCCATGTCCCTACAAAGGGCACAAACTCATCATTTTTTATGGCTGTGTAGTATTCCATGGTGTATATGTGCCACATTTTCTCTATCACTCGCCCTGTGTCCTCCATGGGACACAAACTGGAAAGCCCTATATGCAGGAATAGCACCAGTGGTATCAAAAAAGCATGTCCAGAAAGCTTCAGGTTTCTGCCACTTGTATATTTCTAGCCCCAAGAAAATGACCAAAGTAAATAGTAGCCAAAGAGGAGACTAATAGACTATGTCTCATTTGATAATTCAAATGTCTATCACCCATTTGTCCCTTCCTTGCCCCTGAAAAGTAGATACAGGCTGCCCCATACAGCCTCCTCTTCAAATTAACTTGCAGTTTCAAGTTCAGTTCAAAACTCCTGCTGGTAACTCATATCTCAAAGTCCTGAAGTCTAGATGGTTTTTGTCACACATTTTAATGTTAGATTGTGTGTGGTCTAACTTTGTTTCCCCAACGAGAGAATTCAATTCCTAATGGTGGGAATAATGCTTTCCTCTATTACCCCTTAATGCCCAAAATGCACTGGGAATATGATAAGAGCTTAGTAAAATATCAGGTGCTTGACTTCTGAATCAAGGAGAGAACAGGAATCCAAGTCTTCACTTAGTTCCTGGCATAGGATGTGCCAAGGCTAGCAGCTACATATATTCTCACCTAACCATCAGGGTCTGTTGTATGAGGCAGTCTTCCCTGCCCCATAATATGCTTATGATATTAGAGGGCGGGTACATAGCCAATGTTATGAGATTTCAATTACACTAAGTACAGCTAAACAGGATTCAAGGACCTCGAATTCCACACACTTTATCTTCATAGCCACCTCTACACACCTGTCCTTATGGTATTTCACCTACCAGAAAATGCTCCTCACTAAATTTGATTATCAATGCAAGCCAATTTTTAAAAACCTGTTCAGATTCCGACATTCTGGAACACTACGAATAGCTGCACAAGTTGTGCTGTGCCCATCATCAGAGGTCACAGCGCAGACTGCAGCCAGCCTGCGTCTACCTCTTCTCCGAAGTCTTAAAGATAACTGTTCATATGGATCCCTGATTCTTAAAAACACTTGTCCTTGTCATGTGAGGTTTTAATCAAACATTCGGTTAAATAGAGAGGAAATTTTATTTAGTCTTGGCTTATCACTAGAAGCTCCTACTTCCTAGGACACCTAAAATTTGCCATCATTTAGACTAACAGACAGTATGTCTGCTTTGCCAATTCTAGATGTGTAAGAAGCCATATATAATTTTTGCCCAATTTATTGTAATTAATTCAATTTTAAAAAATCAGCAGCACTCAACCTGGCCCTTGGATCTGGCCTTCTGTTTAATTTGCTGTCTGTTTTCTTTGGGCCAAAACTCTTCCTAACCCCACCCAGCAACCTCCATTTCTACCACAACTATCTTGCATCTAGTAGTACAAGTTTTGCATGAGGCAAGTTCTTGGTATATTTTTATACAACTCTGCAAATTCAATAAGCTAGAGGTCGTTTCTAGAAGATTCCACTCTCTGTTCATGAGTGTGGTACTCTGTACCAATCTTCCCCCATCCCCCTACCCGCCCTGGCCTAGGTACTCCTTCTCTACTCCTTCAGCCCTTGCCTCAGCTATAGATCACATTCTCAGGTTATTTTTTGCCTGGCTTCCCCATTAGATTGTGGGTTTCTGGAGGGCAAGGGCCCTCATCCTTATTTATTATTATTTTCAGCCTATAGGACTTGGACTCCATCAGGGAACAGAACCAAAGGACTTGCAAATTCAACCTGGCAGACAGGGCCGCCAGCACTGTTCTACCATCCCAGCAGATTCGGGGGTTCCAGGCTTATTTGACAACAGAAAACCCATCAGGGTTTCCATGTCCAGAAACAGATGTGGTCCATGAGTGCATGAGCATTCAGAGGAACCTGGGTGTCTGACTCAAGTCTTGTATCTACAGCACTCAGGACAGTGCTTGGCACATTCTGCAGAATTACTATGTGTTTCTTGCATAAATTAATTCCTGAATACAAGCTGGATCCATCCTCATGTTCTCTGTCTTTCCTCAGAAGGCAAAGCTGTGTAAGTTTCCCTTTTTAATGATGGCAAAATCATAGACATACAGAGCCTAGATGGAATTGGGGAGCTGGTTCCAGCTTCTCATTTGCAGATGGTAACTCTGAGGTCCAAGATCTCACAGAAGGCACCCTGCTCCCAGTCTAGCACACGCTCAGCTTTGTCACATTGTCACATTCTGCAGGAAATCCAAGCCTCAAGAGCTTGCAAGGCCAATGACTGAGTGGGCTATTGGCTTCTTTCTTTCCACCCCTGTCCAGCACTTGTCTCCCCATAATGAAGAAAAGTTTCTTTTAGGAAAAAAATAAATAAATAAAAAGCTCTCTTCTTCCCAGGAAACAGCCAGAAGTTTTTACATCTTCTCCCATGTAAAAATATGGGGAGGAGCCATTATCATACGGTATCTTCCAAAGGCAATGCCTCCTTTTCAAAGAAAGTCTGAAGGAACACAGCCACAGAATGGAGTGTTCAACTTCAATTTTGTTTGAATGTAAGACATCAGCACGGAAGACTCTCAGATAAACAGTTATAGACAATGTCACAAATAAACTGCATCAGTTTCTTTCCCTTCCTTCCTTCCCTTCCTCCCTCCCTCCTTCCTTCTTTCCCTTCCCTTCCCTTTCCTTCCCTTCCCCTTCCTTCCTTCCTTCCCTCCTTCCTTCCCTCCCTGCTTCCTTCCTTCCTTTCCCTTCCTTCCTTTTCTTCCTTCCTTTCTTCCCTCCCTCCCTCCCTCCTTCCTTTCTTCCTTCTTTCTTGTGGACTCATGCCTTCTTACCTTTCTGTAGCCTGTCTCCTCTCTGTTCTATGGATAACTGATGCTCAAAACAAACATGTCACTGATGTGGCCACTAAGAGACCTCTGAGGTCACCCATGGCTAATGCCACAGAAGGGACAATCTTGGCATCACTTCTGGCCTGTGAGGTTTTCACATCAAGGAAAACCTTGAAATAAGAGAAATCCCAGGCCTGCTGAAATGTAGCATTTTCCCTCTCTTTAGCCCTCCTCAAATTATAAATGCTAAGAAAATGCTGCCCCATAAGGTATCCTTTTCTGGCTTACATGTTGGCTTCATCCCAGTTCACATGTAGAAACTTGCTTTTCAAGGTGTTGGCAGGAGGTAATTCAGTGTGCAACTGGGGCAGTGCTGCCACAGAACAGGCAACTCTCCCGGAGTCCACAGGAGACAGGCAGAGACACCCAGCCAGGGCACCAACAGATCCCTCTCACACTGCCCACATAGACAGCACTCCATGCCAAGCCAATGAGCAAAAATATCTCTCATTCTATGATGAGGAGAATACAAAATTATTATTCATTTAATAAAATAGTACAACCCACAAGTGCTTGAGAAAACATTTTTTCTTGCTCTCTTAAGGCTATTTTATGGCCCTGAAACTATTTTCTGGAATACTAAAAATCAATCCGAATTACAAGCCAATCATAGATGGCCAAAGGGAAGTTGTATATCATGAAAAAAATGATTGAATTTGAAAAAAACATAAATGTATTCAAGTATTTAGGAATGACACCATTATCATTGTAGTACAGTCTTAATCTCTGAGTGTGTGTGTGTGTGTGTGTGTCTGTGTGTGTGTCTGTGTGTGTGTGTCTGTGTGTGTGTGTACATGTGCCCACGCGCCATGGGATAGGAGGACTGGGAGAACAGAGGCAGAGAGCCATGTCTGCGGGGACTTACATGCAGGTCTCCTCATGAGAGTCTCCTCATCACAGCCCCATACAACACTGCCTCCACTTCTCTGCAAACCCCTAATTCTACAAGCCGTGGGTATGCTGATGGGGCAGCTGCTCAGGCCACCCAGCAAGATGCTCCTGGGCCTCCTACATCTAATTTCTATGGGGAACAGGATCAAGCTGTTACTCTCTGGTGAATCTGCCAGCTGCCCTGCTCAGAGAAGGTCTTCAAAGCATGAAAAGCCAACTGCCTCCCTCTCGTGTCAGCACTCAGACCAGCCACCTCAAGAATGCTGATGTCTATGGGGGATCCCCGCAATAGGCCTCAACTTGGGGCCTTTTGCATACCCAGAACCATGGCAGGCTTGTACTCCACCCAGGCGCACGAGCAGCTGTGCTGTTTAACTCCTCCTCATGGTAGGGAAGAAAGACCGATGTTGGCATTCGGTGTGAACTCAAAAGTTCAACAGCAACTTTAAATAGCACTGCCTTCTACCTCCTTCATTCCTTAGCTCTGTTGGTATCTTCAGCAGTCATAGTTCTACTTAGGAATGTATACTTCATATCCAGGCAGGTACATGTTAGAGTCATATGACTGCACAGAAGCAGAAGGGCAGAGAATGGTCACCCTTCAAGGAATCCCATTCCCTATACTGCAGCCAGTGCAAACAATTTGCCAACCTGTAATTACTTTCATTGACATCTCCCACCTTTGGCAAAGTATGTGGAGCAGTATGGCAGGGACACACATGACAAATAGTGTGTATACACACAGGTGTGTGTGAGCACATGTGTATGTATATTCATTTCAACATCTCTGCCTGCATAAATGTTGAGAGAAGGATGGGTGGATGGATCAAGGTTGCATCCTGGAAAATGTTTTGCAAGGCTAGATTTGTCTCTTCATAAGTAAGTAAAGTATGTTATGTTTTCAAAGAATTTCAAATTTAAGGTCTGGTCTAAAACCTTATGGCAAGTTGTCTCAAAAGACTCAAGAAGAATAAGTAATAGAAATGTTCTCAAGAGGTCTGTGTCCAAGTCCTAACTCTTGAGACCAACATGAGGTCTTGTGCGCCTCCCCTCTTAGAGTTTCAGCTTTCTAATCTGGAAAATGAGAAAAGTGAACCTTTACTGAGTCATAAACTCCTTTCAGAATCTTTTGAAATTTACATGATTCTCCCAAGAAAATGCACATGTTCATATGTGGATATAATTCCATATGACATTTAAAGGAATTAATCACCTGAAGCCAATTTCTGGGTAAGGCAACATCCAGTGTCCCTTCAGGCCTGAGAAAATCTCTCTTTTAATATTTCTGAGCAAGAAAATTGGAGCCTGGGGGCTTCCATTTCAACTTCTCTTTTCCTCATTCCCTCAACGCAATGATCTACATGGAAATTTACATTAAGCTCTGAGCTCTTAAGTTCTAGAAAACTACTTCTCAAACCCAAGTGGACATGACATGATAATTAACAAAAGATACTACAATTAGAATCTCTAGTCTCTAAATCAAATATTCACTGAGCTGTGGCAATGATCATCAGGAAAGCTTTGGGAATAGAATGCTCCTATGCTGTTTTGGGGGCTCCATTATCCAAATGCTACTTGAATCTGACTGTGAATGGACACCAGGAAGCCGTGAGGTAAGAGGCATTCTGCTTTCAGCCAATATTGTAAAGTTTCCATCCCACCATCTGTATTAAGGGGTTCTAGAGCACTTTTCATTTTCTTCCTTAAAAATGACATAATGTTAGGGCTTAGAAGGCACCTTATACACTGTCTAATTCAACTTTCCCAATGCTAGACAGGTGTTCAGGAAGGAGGGCGTGCACCAGGTACAATTGAGACATAGATCCAGCTTTATCGATTCTTAAATCTTGATTTTTTTTCCTTGTCCTTTGCTGCCTGTTTTGGAGACCCCATACGAGAGAATAAAGCAGACTAAATAGGTTGGGAAGAGAGGGAAGGTAGGAATATTTTGTGAAATGAAGAGAAGGGTACCCAAGATAACAACTCCCCACTGCTTTACTTTCTAACAAATACAGTGATAAAATCCACTAATTCCACAAGGACCTGTAAAAATGAGGGAGAAAACAGTCCTTGCAGGGAGGCCATAAGGACAATTTACCTTTTGCAAGGCAGATGGGAGAAAGCCTGGAGAACGTGGTAGTCTCAACACTAGCTATTCTGATGGGGTGTAGGGACCCTTGTTTTCTGCATTAGATCCTTTCCTAAGAATGGTTATTCTGAGTGTTTCAACTTCCTAATTTTCCTAACTTCTTACTGTCCACTGTCCCACAGGCTTCACAGTTTCTCATACATCTTTTGGACTGATCTCCCACGAATCAGGCTTTCTAACACTTGGGTTTGAGTTTTCTTTGCTTCTTTCACCCCTTACCTCCCTCCCCAACCATTAGGTAATGAGCTGTGGCCACCAAGACCAGAGCTCTTATTTAAAAGAACATCATCATCTGTACTGTGAGATTACAATAGGGACAACCTGCTTGACAGAGCCTCTTCCCTGGATCCAGAAAAAACACTAAAGGGCATGGGTAACTTTTCAACTTGACTTTTATAGCGTGGTTCCCCATACATCCCTTCCCCTCACAGTTTCAAGGAGTCTTTCAAGATTTCAGATTAATGTTCCTTTTAAATCCTAAGGTCAAGAATCAAATATACACATTACTCTTCTCTGATACATGCATATCCAGACTGGGGGAATGAGAGTAATTTCTTGTTTTGAAATTTTTTTGGTTTTGAAATAGGTTCTTCCTTGGCCAGTTTCTGAATTCTCTTCCCCAGTCCTGCTACAGTTAATACTTAGGGTCAGCTTATTCATAGAATTAATTTTTTTTTAAACTTTCAGTTTTGCTGAAGTTGCCTTTATAGGAGAGTGAAGAGAAACCTCATGTTTCTGGGTCATCTAGTCGTGGTTTGAAAGATTCATCCAACTGTTTCTTACATATTCCTCTTTCAAAAATCAGGTTCCCAGAACTTCTGCTGTATCTTCTCTGTTGACCATACCTGAATCTCCAGTAGTTGAATCGAAAAAGGCAATATTCTCATAGGGACAAGAAGAGGCATCTATGCCAAGAAATACCTTTCAGGATTCTGCTGCCAGTGATTAAAACACAGAAGCAATCTGCACTGTTGGATGTTATATACCGCTGCAGGAATCTAATCCTGCTTTGCATGGGATTTGTATCCTATTGGTGGTTAGGATGTGGGAAAGAAAGGATTTGTAGCAACTCTCAGTTACTCATAAGTAGCTGGTTAATGGTATTTTTTTAAATTTATTTTGTAAAAGGTTCTTCCTTGATCAATTTCTGAAGTCTCTTTCCCAGCGCCTCTTCCCCAGCCCTATTACAGCGAATGCTTAGGGTCATCAAGAATCATGTCAGCCTGGATCAGATGAAATTAGAAGGAGAAACAAGCTCTGGAAGGAAAATCCAGTTTCCCAAATGCACTTCCTGCTGGTTCTCCCTGCAGTTCACCATGTGTTCCAGGAAAGCTGATCTCCTCAGTGGCCCCAGTGAGGGTCCTGCCCGCTTTTCTGTCGATGGATGCTCTGTGTTCTTACAATTACCCGCTTTTCCCTCTATACATCCCAGCCAGCAAAGGCTTCTCATCCACCTGAGGTCTTCCCTTTGAAGGCTTCCTGAGCTACTCTGGTTGGCTTTGGGAGAACATAATTTCCCAACTCTGAAATTATGGCTTCAAATGAAGCTTAATTGGTAAATGGTAAATGTCAGTTGAACTAGTGAAAACTTGAAAATGAATCACACAGAGATGGCTAGTGGAGAGGCAAACAGAGAAACAAAGAGTTATAAAGATGTGTGAAGGAGGGTAGATTAGTCAGGGCCTCAACAGGAAAGAGATGGCACACCCAAATCACGATTGTTAAGGAGAACTAATTTATAATCGTGGATAAATGGAAGGGAAGTACAGGAAGTTATTAACAGAGAAGCTGTTACTGCTTCTTGGCTTAAAGCACAAAGAGGCAGGTACTGGAATCATAGGAGGCTCCAGAGTGCTGGTGGGTTTTGTTATCTTTTCTGTTTCTGTTCTGTCACCAGAAACACTTTTCTAAGGGCCAGATATGCAGATTCCACTGCCTGTTTCTAGGTTCTGATGGCTTTGTTGACTCTGAGGGTAAAGTCCAAACTCCGTGGCTTACTCCTCCAGGACCCAGCCTATATGTCCAGCTTGTCACTTCCCCAACACTGAAGCTGCTGTCATCTATACCACCATGCCCTTGTGAATTCCATTTTCTGGAACACTGTCTTTGACTAGCCAAGCCCTACTTGTCCTTCAAGATCCAAACCAAATATTTCTCTCCTTGTTGGTCTGACTTAACCCCTGAATTGAGGTTTTTTACTTTAGCATGCAAGCTCTGTATCACCTGTATCTCTTATGGCTCCCACAAAAATGAGTGTTAAAGAAGGTCTCAGTTTAAGCAGGGCCAGAAGGACAGTGACCAATGAGACATGTATCCTGGGTCTGAATCTGGGATTCCTTTCACAAAACTATGTGGTCACATCCCAAAGGACCTACTTCTTCTTTTTGTGATAAGAAGGTCAGGATAATTCAAGGACAACTCAAAAATAACATTTGTGGCTACTAACATGGCTATATCTATATATCCACATAACAAAAAATATGGAAAACGACATTATGAAAATAACTCCATGAGAACAAATGATAATGATGGCAATGATGGTTATTTAGAGTCTCTTTTTCTAAAGTGCTACCATGGCCTCATGCCCTTCAGTACAATGGTCTTCTCTGAGGCTGGAAAAGGTGTTGGGTTCCAGCAATAGCACCATGCAGGACATCCTAAATTAGCAATATAAATCTTTCTAAAAATGAATGATCCTACTAGTTCCCTAGCATCAGGAATAATTGAAAAATTAATCAAGGAGGCATAAGTGGCCTTCGGCAAATAAATCCAAATTGGTAAGATGTTGACTGGCCCAGGGAATTCTATATCATTACCATTTGGGAGCTTTTGCTGCCTCTCAAAATCAAAGTAAAACTGCTAAGTACTCTTGACCTGAAACATCTCAAAGCAAAATAAACAAACAAACAAAACCCAGCACCAAATGTGAATGGAAATGTCTGTACAATGGCACATGGATAATTTAAAAAAAAACAGAAAAGGTTCTATGATTCTGAATTGAGTAAAATAAATTCAAAATGCTTCTTGATGGAGTAGTTACTAATACCTCAGCAGAAGATGCAAAACATAAACTCTTAAGCTGGAAAAATAAAATCAGTTGCCATAAACTTTAGATCTAAAGTACAAATATGCAATCAAGAAATAAGCTACATGTACAAGCTATAAAATGTGGTTCTAATGTATAGTGTTTCCTGTGCCCTGAGCCTGTCAGTCTGAGCTCACATTATATTGCCAAGATTATGCTATCAAAATGGTTGCCACAGAATAAAATATAAGAATCCCCACTGTTACCTTCCAGAGCTTACAGTGTAGTCAGGGGGTGAAGATTAACACGCTCAATGCAGTTCTGAACCCAGTTCTATATTAGCTCTCTAGGGCTTACTGCAAAGGATAATGGAATCCTGAAATGGAAGTTGTCAGTCCAGTCTGGGCAAATCTACATGGAGAAGTTAGACACTAAAAGATGAGAAGGCAATTGCTAGGTGGCATGCAGGAGGGAAACTGAGTACTAAACATAAGGACAATACATTAAAGCACCATTATCAAGCCAGGTGCAATGACACATACCTGTAGTCTCAGCTACTTAAAAGGCTGAGGGTGGGAGGATCGGTTAAGCACAGGAATTCAATAAGCTATGATCACATCTGTGAATAGCCCCTGCACTCCAGCCTGAGCAATATAACAAAACCCCATCTCTTAAAGGAAAAGCACCGTTACCAGAGAAAAAGGAACTCATGATGAGCCCAAGTCTACTATGGAAAAACAAATCTCAGTCAGAACATATAAGCTAGTTTTCAGCATGTAAAGAGTTTAAGTGTCACTAGTAATCACAAGGTGAGAAAATCAAAACAAACTGGTACATAAATATATAGATATCTTTGTAATAGCAGAAAAACATACACATACAGCATGAGAAGGAGAGAGAGAGAGAGAGAAAAACTTAGAATGAGGCCGGGTGTAGTGGCTCATGCCTGTAATCCAAGCACTTTGGAGGCCAAGGCAGGCGGATCACCTGAGGTTGGGAGTTCAAGACCAGCCTGACCAACACGGTGAAACCCCGTCTTTATTTAAAAAAAA
>NW_016107375.1:6863908-6909985 GCF_001604975.1 Cebus imitator
AAAAAAAAACAACAACAAAAAAAAAACACACACTTAGAATGAACCTTTCCCGAAAGATATGAAAAGGAGAAAATATTACATGCAAGATTCAAACATGATGCATTAGCAGGGGATTAGCTTTGCTGACCACTCCTGCTAAAATATGCCAGTGGCAAAAGACAGATTCATAGGTTTTCAGAAAAACCAAAAACAGGGTTTGAAAGCTATCCATAAGGAAAACCATATTTAAAAAAAAATAAACGAAGATCTCTTTTTCCACTTTCTCCTAGGTAGACTGACTTTTCTTCCACATTTTTATATTTATTCTCAGCTTCCTAATGTGGCATTTCTTTCATGTAATGGTATGCGTGTGCATGTGTGCATACATGGTACTTCAGTATAATAGAAAATATCAAGAAGTGTGTGACAGGGGACAAGAGGAAAAGAAGGTCTGAGGCATGACTTCTAGACCCTCCAGCACACTTTCCTGCCAAGCATGGAGAGTCTACAGACTTCTCCCCTGAAACCTAGTTCAGACACTTAGAATTTAGCATAGAGCAATGAGGCTGGATGAGCTAGTTCTCCCCCTAGCCCTATCACTGCCTTATCTAATTAACCTTAGCTGAGTGAAGTGTTATTTCATTTGCTGACAAAATGAGTTGGGCCAGCCAATCTCTCTTTAGATGCCCAAACCCAGGGTGCTCTAGCCCTACAAGCTCAGTGCTGAGTTCAAGGCCTTGCTCAGGCTATGGTGAAATCAAGAAAAAGATGACAGTCCCTACCATCAAGAAAAGGATGATCTAGCTCAGAAGAAAAAGCAAATGCCTGAAATAAAGAAAGAATAGTTCAACAGACCATGGAAATGCTTATGAAGTTCTAAGGACAACAGAACATAATCAAAGTTAAAAAGGAGATGTCCAGGGTAAACAAACCTTTGGAGAAGTCCGAAACGGCTTTGTGAAGGGGTTGAGATTTGAGCAAAAAATTGAAGAACTGGTAGGTTTTGAGATGATAAAGGAAAAGAAGGACACACATACACACACACACTTACATGTGCCATGTACACACACATGGACCCATAGCCATCCCTGTGGATGCATGGCAGCTGCTGGAGAAACAGAGTAAGTTAATCCTTCAGACACGTGGATAAGCAGTTATAAGCAGGTTCCTGATGTCACCTTTCAACATGCTAGAAATACGTGTATTATTTTATTATTTAATTCTTGGAATCTTAAGGCTTCTCATCTTCAAAGTCTTCTGATACATTTAAATCCCTAGAGAGAGAGAACTTCCTACATCAGCTCTCCTTAGACTTTAGTTGCATGGACAAAGGGTGGGGACTGCAAACAGCTGAGGCCTTGGGAGAAGCTTGAGTCCAGGAGTTGAAGCACACACAACGCTTATTCCAGGGGAGGCCAGGATCCTGCAGCAGCCTTGTGCCTAAGGTTTGCAGAGGGATTTCCCATCATGTGTATGTCTGCCTGTGTGTTCTGTGAAACAAATGTCACACAGACTGATAGGTGACATGGTCTGGAGGAGTGTAAGCCTTTGTACAGGCCCCTTAAGAATGTCGTCCCCCCACCTCCCGCCAAAAAAAAAAAAAAAAAAAACCTAAGAGAGTATAAGAAACAATGCAAGCTCTATCAGAAATCACCATCCCATGTTGAGCTCAGTCCTTTTACTAATAAGCAGAGGGCTGGATTTAATGGTCCCCAATGCCCTTTATGATACTCAAATTCTCTGTTGGTGTGTTTGGGGCATGGTGAACCATATTATGGGCTTTTGCCTTCCTCATAGTGGATAGAACTACATGTTCTCTCATAGACCATGAGAATTATGAAAATACTTTGAGATCCTTTAGCAAAAGCATTCATTCTTTTTAAGGTATCCATTAAAAGAGAGGGGAAACAACCCAGATCCAAAAATCAGTCCTTAAAAAATAAGTTAGCCACAGGATTACTTTCAAACAGCTCTCATACCCTGTTCTACCCATAATATTGTGCCAGGATGTTCTTCTCCAGACTCTTCCCAGACTCTGCAGTTTAATTCACAAAAACTTCTCTCTCTTCAGGAAAGTATCTGCTGCTTAAAATGAGGTTCACCTGGTTTGAAGCAGACTAGAATATTCCATGGTGAGGAATTCATAACATTTTGGTTGAAATTGCCTGGCCTAAGCCAATGTGTGTATTCTCCTCTTACATCCTCATAGCCTGAATGGAAATAAATGTCACACACCGACTCACAGATCTGCACAAGCATATACACACTATACCCTCCACTTTAAGACATATGAGATTAACTTGTTCAATTCTATAACCTCTTGGTTTGTTTTTCTTTGTTTCAAGTGCCTCTCTTTTTTCAAAATTGTGTGTATTTAGGCAACTGGTTTGCCAACAGGTGTGGATGGCTAAAAACAATCTACTTATTTCAGACACAACCTCTTATCTTGCCCTGATAACTAATTAGCCAAAAGAGTAAGGGATGAAAAAGGGATAAAAATAGTTCCAACAATAAGCCATTTTACCACATACTTCCCTGGCATTTTGTAACAGACTATGAGAAGACACCGCTACTTAATGAAAAAATGTTCAATTGTCTAAATCTGAGTTTTCTCCCTGAAAATAATAAATTTTTAACTAGGTATGAGAAAGCTTCTTTTAAAGAATATACCCTGCATAGAGGTGGACAGCATGAAAGAGTTATAGAGAAAAATTAAGAAACATAAAGAATGACAAAAATAGTGCAAAAAGTAGTGAAGAGAGAAGAATACAACAGAGAAGAGAAAAATGTAGGAATTTAAGAATGTTAGTTAAAAGTTGCCCAACTCCTTGTTTTGACTCTTGAGGAAGTGAGACCTAAAGTGTGGAGAGGGGAAGAATAAGAAAAGCTGGGAGAGGAAAAATGGAAAGAAAGAGTAGTCAAGAGAGAAAATAATAGAGGAAAGGGGGAGAGCATGAATCGAAGCAGCATCTGGGAGACTCAGTCTAAGAAGTGCAGGTCTCTGAGAAGCACATTCCGTCCTGGCTATCATATGCAATCCTGTCACATGGCTGCACCAGCTATATTTAGCTCCAATGTAACTCAAGTCAATAGTGTTCCATACAACAGCTGCTGCAGAGTCCTGAAGAAATGTTTTTACTACCTACCCTGGAATAGCCGTGTCAAGGGTCCGGCCTTCACAGCTGCAGAACTCCACTATGTTTATATACAAAGCAGCAGCATTTTGAACATAACTGATATGACTGTTAACATAGTTTAATGGCCTGCTGTATAATAGAACAGCACTTTCAGAAGACCAAAGTCATTACTCTCAGTTCCTAAGGATGTCCCTTCCCCCAATCCCTGCAAGCAAATATTGGCCCTTACCTTATATGGTGTGTTCTCTCCTGAGACCTTCTCTGGTTTTCTGATCTTCACTTTAACTCCACATGGGGCTCTATGCTTTGGAAGAATACTTTTCAATGTCAACTCAAGGATACCCAAGCCCAATGACCCACAGAAATACCTACAGGTTTCCTCTAATGCCAGGGGAACATAGGTGACTCCTACTGAAAACAAAACAAAAACAAACAAACAAAAAAATCTTGGTTCTTGGAGGACTGGCAGGTTACCAATGTGCATATCCCATGGCCAGAAATGAAGACTTGCTACCACTAAGAAGTGAGAAGTCTAGGAACCACTGAGAAAGCCAAGCTTCACCTGAATAATTCATTAAATAATTATGAGTCACCGTTCTCGATAAGGCATCTTATCAGATTTTGTGAGACAAACCACACATAGGCAATCCCTTTGCTCTGAAGGAGGTTCGGTTATGATGTGTGCATAAAGCAGTCACACAGATGGGACAGGGAATAGATAAATGGGCTCAAGATGAATGCTGAGGAAGGAAGAGACAGCTGGAATCTAAGAAGCCTGGGAAGATTTTTCAGAGGAAGACACTTCTTTCTTGAAGAATGAATGGGGAATTGACAAGCAAGGAGAGCATTCCAGTTGAATGAGATAAAAGAAGCAAAGATGTCCCTTATTCTTTAGTTGTATATAGTCAGATGCTTTTGCACAGCTAAAGTCCCCAATCCTGTGCCTTGACAAGTATCAATGGGTTCTCCATAATTGATTCCTGGAACAAAAGCCGTCTACACAAAGATTCTTGCCAAGAATCAACCTACTTATCTATGAACCTTTCTTTCATGAAACCAGACTAGGAAAGGTGAACAGAAACTATCATACAAAATGTTTGAATCCTCAGAAGAATGACTGTCTCTGCTTCCGAAAAAGATTCAGGGCCAGTGACATTGCTGTGAAAAAAAAAAAAAAAGGGAGCATCAGCCCTGATCTGAATCTTGAAAAGGAGATTCCCTGGAGGATGGTGTATGCCAATTATTTCTGCCTGGCAGAGGACAGCAAGAAAGGAGGCAAGTGCCAGGTGGGGTGAGGAGTTTACTGTAGCCAGAGTTCACCTATTGGCTAATTCCTTTAACCTGGGTTGGTCTGAAGGGCTGAGAAGAACATTCTCATTAGGGTATGAAATGGATCATTTCCAGTGGCCAGATGGTTCCCCATAAATACATTAATGACTTTATAGGCATGTCTGCTTGGAAAAGGAACAATTTCACTACCAAAATGTGAGAAATTGTCCTTTTGGACTCTGGGTAATCTAAATCTAAGACCAAAAAATTACCAAAAAAAAAAACCTCTGTGTTAACTTACTCCATTTCCCACATCTCGTTCTTTTTAGATGAAAAGCTCAATAAACAAGCATAATATTTGTTTTAAAATGAAAAAAATAAAATGCATCACAACCTCCAAAAGTCATTCAAACATGGATGATCCCAATGTTGAGAAACACACAAATCCACACATATGCAAACCAGTGCACATACACACACATACTCCTCGTTGGTAACAAAGTCGATGCTTCTACTGCTGAGCATGGCTGTGTAGTGACAGAACTCATGTACGCTTCAACTGGATGACTTTCCAAAGGCAGTCACGTCTCCGTCAAGAAGTTCCTTTCTTCTACCTCGAAACAGCTCCCAAAACTGTCTCATTCTCTCTGTCTAATCCCCCATCCTCATCCCTCACCCCAGCTATAAGAGTAGCTTCCTAGAACTTCCAGAAGGATCTCTTTACAAGCAAATCTGATCTTGTCCTACCCCTACTTGACCTTTTAGTGGCTCCCATTGCTTTTAAGCTAGAGATAGGAAATATTTCTCCTGGTCAACAAGGACGGGCCAGGTGCTCACTCCAGTCTCATTTCTCATCAGATCATTTGTTCTACATTGATCTTCCAGTTCCTCAAAATTCCCTAAGCCATACCTACTCCCTTTCAGGGCCTTTTGGAAGAACCTCCTCTTTGCTGGGCTTCTCTTCCCTTCTCCATTGACTGGCTCACTCCTGCTCACCCCTCTGCATAGATGCATCAGGAGAGCTTCCTGCCTTTCCCAGCATCACAGGTTTTCAATGTCCTTGCCATTTTGAAATGGTTTATTTACATTTTGATTGTTTTTCGTGCTTGGAAGGCCACCAGGGTTGGTGTGAAGATCAAATCTGAGAATGATCCTTAAAGAATTATAAGCAGAATTCCAATGTAAATCCTTGCTTTTTTCATTGCATCTTCTAAAAGACTCCCAGCCCCCAAAACAAAGTGAAAGCAGAAGCATCACTTTCCTGAAACATCAAAAGGAAATGACATCCAAAGCAGGCCTTTTTTTAAATTTATGTTGGGCTGAGACGGTAGCCACCACAACTTGGTGAATAATTAGCCTTGAGGTCCCCTGGCATAAAATAAAAATCCGCTTCCCTCCGGCCAGAGAAACCACTGACAGCCACCAGCCTGCGTTTTGACAATTTCCCTGCCCATCACACACCTGGTTCCTAAGGCCCCAGTAGCCAAAGGGGAGTAAATATTAACTATGGCAGGGAATGATTTGTCAGTCTTGAACAGCTGTCCACAGTTTCCAAGGTACTGACCTGAAAAGGAGATGAAAGGAACGAAGACTAGGGTAGCTTCCACGCTGGGCAGGACAACTTGCCCTTGCCTCATGGTCTGCTATCTATCCAGTGATGCTGACTTCTGTATCTGCACATTCAGGTTCCTTTACCCTTTGGTTTTAGCCAAGAAGGGGCACCAGCAGGAGATCACAAAAGGGAGGTGAGTGAGGTCAGAAGTATTGTTCTCCCAGCCTCCTCCCTGCTGGGTCACCCCAGGCTAGTTGTGTCCTTAACCAAAGGCCACAGCTCCTATCAAGTATGCCTCCAACAGAGCTTGCCTCTTTCTAGCTCCCCATCCCCAGCAAAGCTACACATTCTGAAACTGATCCTACTTTTTCAAGCCTAGTGTGATCATGGTTCTCCTGGGCTATGACTATCACTATGATGCTACAGCAATCTTTGTGGTTTCCCTACACCCAGCTCACAACCTGGAGGTAGAGAGACATCATTTTAATAAGCACACACATGAGCAAGAGTACAGTTTTAGGAGATGAGTTTTAGGAAGTAAGGAATGTGTTTCTATGCATGCCTGCATTTCTGTGATCTGGGGTGGCTACAAATTCTAATAGGCAAGGCTTCCCAGAAAAATCTCTGCTTGATCTGATATCAGCACTAGACCAAGTTTAGGTGGGGTATGGGTAGGAGGTTAGTGGAGGGAGCAGGAAAATCCCAAGCAGAGAGAACAACCTATACCAAGGCCCTGACTCACTCTCATACAAAGGTTCTCACCTGTTTATTAAAGCTATTATGGGGAACACAATGCCATTTTAAATGTCTGCACAAATAGAAGATGTTAATGATAGGCATAATTCTGTTAATAAAAATCCTTAAGTTTTGATTTTACTTCTCCAACACATAAAAGTTTCTTGTAGGCCAGGTCTTGCCCACAGTGCCCAGCACAATGGCTAAAATACAGTTGAAGTCCAATAAACACATGCAACTAATTAATTGATTGATTGATTGATGATTGAGGAACCAAAGAATGGGGAAAATCCAGCAGTGACCTAGCACTGCCTATTAGCAGAGGTGATTGCATGAAATGCGGATGAGCTGACTTCAGGCTAAGTATGGAGCTGACCTTGGGCAATTTACACTTACCTCTAGATAATGTTGGTTCAGGTCTCAGGCCTCAGGATAGGAGATAAGCGAAAGTTATTTTAGTCTTTTGAATGCTTAGGAAAAGAGCAGAGCCACATGGGTAGTGACCTCCATTTCTAGGGCAATATGTTAAATTCAGTCTCAGTGTGAGGTTTCCAGGTCTCCATAAATTAAAAGCATATCAGAGAAGAGTAGAGGTTTCCCTAAAACCCAAAGATACCATTGTGGAAAGCCCCTGTTGGCTGAAAAATGATGGCTTTCCTCATAAAGCGGAAGTGGTATTTTAGATTCAGCCACTTTGTTTTTTCTTTCCACCTTGGGGTGTAAGTTTGACTCCCGGGTATCTTCCCATACCTCAAGTAGTAATAAACAACCCAACAAGAGGCCAAATAAGTCAACTTTCACTTAGGTGGCAGGCATTTCATTGTACCAGAAAGAAAATGTGGTCAGAGGGACATCTTCATTTCTGTAATTAACCTCAGTGTGGCCTCAGGGAGCGCCTTCCTTCTCTGGGGTCCAATTTTCTCATCAATAAAATGAATGGCTTATGCTAAATGATCTAGGAGATCTTCGGATTTCATGGTTTTGAACACTATATTTTGTTATTGTTTCAGCAACTATGTCTTGAAAGTCCACATGTTCTCAATCTTATGTTATTTCTTGGGAGGGAACAGTCCAGCACCCAGAGATTCTTATTTTGTGATTATGGTCCTCCTAAGAGGGTCCATGAATCTCCAGATGTTGCATGTAACATTTTGTGTCTATGTGTATTTTTCCTGGCCTAAAAGAGTCCATAGCTTTTGGGTCCATATATGGGCCCTATATGCTTTTAGCAGAACAGCATAAATGTGGCTGCTTAGATGTCAGGGAATGTGCTCATAAGACACCAGCATCAGGAGCAAGCCCAACATGAATCCACCTGCCATGCACTATGACAGCCTGGGTTGTCTTCCCAACCCATGGTTAGGAAGATTTCAGGAACAGGATGGCTCTGGATTTGAGATGAGTTCAGAGGCAGACTGCTAAAGAGAAGGAGAATTTGGGAAGCCAATGCAAAAGTGTAATCGTGGGCAAAATACGCTGTGTTCTCAAGAACATTTTAAAAAGTCTCCAATTGCTGTGGGAATTAGCTCTCTCCCTGGCGTACCTGGAGGTTCACACACTTTTTCTTTTCTACCTGTCTTGCATTAACATCAGTCCCCAGAGTACTGGGTTCTAGGAAACAGTAGGGTTCTGTTTTGCAGCTGGGAGGTGGCTCCAGAGAGAGCTGCCATTTTTGTCAGGAGAATACTAAGAGGTCATGAACCTGCATCTGTGACTTAGCCTGGATGGGGCCACATCCCACCAGGCTATACCAGGGGTAGGGACGGGGTAGCGGCTTGGTGCTTTTCATCATAGTTAACAGAGAATAAATCATGACAGCTAACAGTATCATATTGCTCTGAGATTAATGCAAAATGATAGCATTCAATGATTTTAAGGTAAATTTAAAACATATAATGACAGAGTGAAAGCTATGCCTTACAGTTATACATGCATGTGAGGAAAACATGTCTAAATTGAAGCTTAGGAGCTATAACTTACACAGTAAGTGCTATTATTCAAAAATTTAAACATATGTGAGACAACTTATAGCAAATATGCTGACATATGGCATTGAAACCAGTATGTCAACACTTACAAGTAAGAAAACATCTATAAAAATACAATAAGCACAGTTCTCTCTTTACATTTAGGCCACAAATGAGACCACTGCTGAACATCTCTGGTTAAGCATTAACACACACCAGGATCCGCCTGTAACCTGTTTGTTAAGGTGCAGTGCCCCAGCTAATTAATACATCACTGGCAGATCAAGTTCAGGGAACAATATTGAGCAAGTGCATTCCTGAGGCCTCATTTACCCCCTTCAGGTAGGAGTAAGTCCAGAAGGAAAAGAGGATAAGGGAGAGGAAGGAGAGAGAGAGGAAAAAAAAATAAACGAGAGATTATTATTTTGCTACAGTAGAGTGTCCCACAGTTGATAAAAGTGAGTGTGTGTGTGTGTGTGTGTGTGTGTGTGTGTGGCAGGCTTGCGTGTGTTGGCCAAATTCTGAAATCATGTCACTTGAGAACAAGCTGAAGGAGTAGAAGCTGTTTAGACAGGGAAACCCTCCATTGAGAGAAGGCTATCATAACAGCATTCTGCCATGTGCAGGGATTGCTGCTGACTGTGGGCACAGACAATGCTGTATTGCCTGTCACTTCCACTCCCAGGGCCTCATACTATTCATCTGTAATGTGAGAGGCTTGTATGAGATTCCTGATTCTCAACTCTTGCTGCAATTAGAATCACATAAAGAGCTTTTAACAAATACAGATTGTGGGGCTCCATCCCAGATAAGCATCTCTTCGGGAGGGAAACAGGCATTTGGTATTTTAATCGTTCCCCAGGTCCTTCTAATGTGCATTCAGTGAGAATGGGCAGGCACTGGTCTAGATTACCACTGGATAATTCTAGATTATCCTAGAGGCCTCTCCTAGTGCAATAGGCAGGAACCCCTCTAGCTCTAAAACTTTACTTAACTCAGTCATATACATAATTCTCTTCCCATTTCCTCTGTGACTCTGGAAGGAATCATAATCCTAAGGGAAACTCAATACATAAAATATTGATGTTCATTTTGCAAACACTCGATAAATAAATTCACTGAAGCCGGCTGAACATGAAAAATCTGTGGAAAGAGAACTCCATTATAGAAGAGCTACTTGAGTCTTAATTCAGGATCAGTTTGCTCCAACATTCAGCACATTTTTCACCAGCTTGATTATGTCGTATCCCATCCACAGCAGATTAGAAGCACAAATTGGAAGGTTAGTTTGGTGAAAGAGCTGGTTATGTTTATTAACAGTGGAAAAGAAGAAGAACTAGCATCTTGACAGTGAGAAAGAAAACTCAAATGATATAAAAAGACAGCACAGGAACCAATGTAAAATCATACTCTGAGGATGGTGAGTGCAGGGGCATACTGCTCTACACATTTTTAGAGACTGTCAATATCTCTGTGTTACTCTATAACAATTATGGAGAAAAGAGCTTATGTTGACTGAGCTCTCCTTAACAAGGCAAGGACACGTGTGTATGTCTACCTGTTTTTGTATCTGTTTGGTGATTTTCTAAGCACTGATTTTAAATGTTCAAACCTTGAGGGTTAGCATAAAACACTGTTGCATTCTTGACAGGCTTTTAAAAATAGACCTGATATCTATAGACTTTTCAACCTCAAAAACATTCTTCAGGTTTTCGTCAGACAATATTCACCCTGGATGTAACCCATGGATAAGTTTAGAAACCCCAGAATCTGTAGGTGGGCAGAATGAGACACAGTTTCTCCTGCCACTCTTAGTCAGTAAACCTGATCTCAAACCGCTCAGTCACTCCCACTCTGCTTCTGATAACAGCTATAGTTACTGAAGGAGACTCAGGCTATGAGGAAGAAGACTTGGTGTTCAATGTGCTAAGCAGCAATGAGTGGAGAATAAACCTGTCGGGTTTCCAGACACTATGAGGATCTAAGAGGAAGCTGAGACTGAGCAACGAAGAGACCACCCAGATGATGAGCTACTTCAGTGCTCATCATCATTAGTTGTGGCACTTGAATAAGTCATGGTATTTCAAGAAAAGAGAAACAGATGAGTGGGAAATTATCCATGGAACTGGTAGACCATTGACTAACTATGAGTAAATACCATGGCAAGCAGTGACCTTATTCACAATAACGTCTCCTCATAAGACACTGCTATTTTATACTAGATCTACTGCATTTAGTTAGAAGCAGCACTTTACCAACTTACTTTTCTGTAGCACAGGAATCATATTTCTCTTAAAACTAGAGCGGAGGGCCTCTGCCACATTTTCACATCTGAGTAAGCCTTGCTCCTCCACTGGATATGGGCCTTGCCTATAATATTAGGTAGAATACCTTGCATTCATGAATGTTTCCTGCTTGATAACCCAAGGAAGAATTACGACATATAAATCTCATATCCTAAGACACATTTTTCCACCAATAGTCATTCCTAAAGAAACAGAATTAGGATCCCAAGTCACATCCCTTCCCAACACCATTTACTTAAGAGCTGACAGTGGTGTGTGAAGATAGGAGGTCTAGCACATCTTCCTGTTGTTTATTTGAGTGACTTTAGACAATGAGGTGGTATGCTAGGGACAGCATTGGATAATAATGACACCAAGAGGGCTGGGGTCATTGTAACACCTTGTGACCCCCAGCAGGTTACTTTCCTCATCTAAACTTCAATATCCTCTTCTATAAAATGAGAGATGTGCTGGGCAACATCTAAAACTCCTTCTATTAGCCCTGTGAGCCTCTAAATCCCAATCTCAGTGCCTTCAGTAACCTCTCCAGTTGTGTGCACAATCATATCTTCCTGGAATTCCCCTCTGCTCTTTCTGACTCTAGTACTTCAGCCTGGGTATGAGAAGAGCAAGCTTCTAGTCCCAGTTCTACCTCTTGGTTGTGGGGTGCAGCAAGTATGCTCTTCACTTATCTCTAGGACACAACTAAATAAAACGGTCTCTTAATGCATCTAAAAATCAGCTCTAAAACTCACTCCTAAGAATATTTTTTCAAACAGCTGCATCCATCACAGATAGTGAACTTTACAAAACACAGTACAATGGCTGCAATCTTAGCTATTTTTGAAGAGCTAAAAGAATTACAGTTCTGTCCCAAGGGAAAGGTATTGCTGGTGTCCCCACTCCCCCTTTTATTTAGCACTCCCCTGTTCATAGTCAGCAGACTGTTATTATCTTTACATTTACCTGCCAAGCGACCTCAAAAAAACAACCAACCTCAAAAAAACCATTCAGGCACAGTAGTTACAGAAACCAAAGAAGTGGCCAATAGTCCGGCTCCAACTAACCCCTCGTTACATGCCTAAGAATTAAAGAATGATCTCTTTTTGCAATTAACATGCCCTGTACTGTAGGTATACCATGAGCTAAAAATAATATGTTCTCTACAATCCTTTGGCCCGCAAGAAGCTCAAGAGAGGGAGGGAACGGGGGAGGGGAAGAGAGTAAAAGAGTGGAATGCCATGCCATGAATCCTAAACATCTTCCTAATTGGATAATTAAAAGAGCTCTGGATGGCAGTTCAAACAGCCTGGATTCTGGTAAGGGCTCCCCTACATATTTAGCCATCTGTGTGGCCTTGGCTTGATCTTCCACCCTATCTAGGCTGTTTATAGAATTACAGGTTTTGAAACCTAGTAGGCAACCCTTAAAAAGTTATCCAATCTATTGTTCTTTTCAAACTTTCTCATGCATAAGAAGCACCTCAAGAGCTTAACAAAACACATAGGGGGTCCCCACCACCCAGAGTCTCTAATTCAGTATGTCTGGGGTGATGTCCAAGAATAGGCATGTCTAACAAGTTCCCAGGTAATGCTGCTGCTTCTGGGCCTGAGACCACACTTCAAGAAGCACTGATCTGGCCCAGTTATGTCAGAATTCTGACATTACAATTCTGGGCCAGATCAGTGCTTCTCAAAGTGTGGTCTCAGGAAATCAGAATTTTCTGGAGTAGTGGCATTGGCAATATGCCAGTGCTGAGGGTGCACCAGACCTTTTCAATCAGAATATCTGGTTGTGTGGCCCCAGCATCTCTATTATAACAAAATCTCATATAATCTTTTTTTTTTTTAGACAGAGTCTTACTCTGTCACCCAGGCTGGAGTGCAGTGGCACCATCTCGGCTCACCGCAACCTCCACCTCCTGGGTTCAAGTGATTCTCCTGCCTCAGCCTCCCAAGTAGCTGGGACTACAGGCATATGCCACCATGCCCAGCTAATTTTTGTATTTTTTAGTAGAAATGGGGTTTCACTGTATTGAACAGTCTGGTCTCAAACTCTTGACCTCATGATCCACCCGCCTCAGCTTCCCAAAGTGCTGGGATTACAAGCATGAGCCATCACACCGGGCCCAAACTCCCCATATAATCTTAATGTGCAGCAAAGGTTTAGAACACTGATTCCACTCAGCTGCCTCATTTTATAGTTAACAAAACTGAGGTTCAGCAGACCAATGATGGCTCATTCGGCACATAAGTCTGCACAAGGGAAGGTTTGGACACACTAATTTGGAGGACAGATTTTAATTCTAGGGCTGTCACACTCTATAGCTGCATTTCTCCTTTTTCTTTTATCCCATCATTCCCAAATAATAAGAGGAAGACTTTCTTCATCTGGCCACTGCATGTAACCAGAAGGAGAATCCAACAGGACCACTCAGATTTGGAAGGCTCTTGCATTCTCAAAGCTCTCCTCCGGGTAGTTTCTAAATATAACAGGCAGTCAGACACTCTGAATAACTCTCGGCTGACTTGGCTTCCCTGGGATAAACTTTTTTTTTTTTTTTTCTCCTAGATTATGCTGTACCAGGAATAGAGCCCTAAGGGGAGAAATTCCTCTTCAAAGTCAGAGCTAGATAACACTGTGTGTGGTATTCAGGTTGTTCTCCTTTAGAAAGAGAAAAAAAGGTGGGAGGCAAACTTCTAAAACCAGCCAACATCAAAAAGCATATTCCTACTTCGTCTGTGTGGTGTGCATGGAAGGGTGGCAGAAGAGAGGGGGATGTGGCCAGGCAAAAGACAATTAACACATCCTGCTCAGCAGGGGGAGGAACGTGGGCATCAGGTCCAGGTACTCCAGGCGGCAGTGGGTAACAGGAAAAGTACGCATGCCAGCTACTGGCAACTGCCCTGTGCTGGCTCCACTGCCAAAGACCCAGAACCCAAGCTGGGTGCGCAGCTCGCTCCCTGAGTGGTGGGCTCAGGCACAGTTCTGAGGTCATTTCTCAGCCAGGCAATAGACATGTTTACCCTGCACTCCAGCTCTTGCTGTTCCTTGAAGAAAGGGGGAATTTGATGTGACCTAAGAATCATCTGGAACATATACAGACATGGATATCTTCTCTCTCGCATAAACACAAAGTCCTTTTCCCACATTTCGGTGCAGGCCGAGCCTCTGTAGTTTCCAGTATGACAACATACCTGAATACTGGCATTGGATGGGACATTGGGGATCTCCTAGACCTGTCCTCCCCCTTTGCTAATAACATTTTAAAGGCTGCCATTTATTAAACACCTATTTTATATCAGGTACTTTATACAAATTCAATCTAATCCTCACCCAAAGCCCAAAAGCAGTAGAATTGTTAGATCACAGAAAATGGAGCAGAGGCAGACAGAAATGAAATGATGAGCCGGAAACGGCACAGCCAAGAGTGTCAGAACTAGGACTTAAATGTATGGTCTGGCTCCAAATAAATGCCTTGCCCACAGTTGGGTAGGAAGTCATGAAGAAGCAATGATTCCTGCCTCACCCCTACCCAAGAAGTTAGGGCAGTTGAGCAGCCCCTCAGCTGACATCACTCTGTGCTTTTCAAGACTTGAGCCAAAATTTTATTTAGAAATTCTCAATGTCTAGAGAGGCAATTGTAAGCTTGCTCTCTCTCTCCCCCACAGGAAAATACAGCCTTTTGGTTTGAACCTGAGACAGGAGAAGCTCAGCTGCTATCGAAACTGAGCAGGAAATTGCATGGATGACCAAAGAGTGATTCTTCTTCCCCATGGAAATTTCTCCTAAGTGCTGAAAATTCAGGGAAAGTAAGTGGCTTGGGGAAGGTCTAGAAACCCTCAATGTGTCCCCTACCACTGGGAAATGCAAGTCTCCTCAAAGGCTGTTTTATCTGTGTGGGTATGCATGTATATATGTGTGTGTATGTTCTATGTGTTTTGTGTTGGAGTATGAGGCATTACACTAAAAGGACTTTCCTGCAGAAAGCCCTTCTCATATCTTCTTTCTTGACCTCTACATTTCTCAAATGTAGCACTTTTGACATTTGGGACTGAATCATTCTTCGTTGTGGGAGCTGACCTGTGCATTTTGGGGTGTTTAGTGGCACCCCTGGCCTTTACCCACTAGACACTTGTAGTGCTGCGGATCCAATTGTGCCATTAAAAATGTCTCCACACATGCCAAAGATTTTCTGGGGTCCAGGGCAGGGCAAAATCCCTTCTGTTGAGAATCACTGCTCTGGAATATTGGGAAAAAAATTCATTCAAAGGTATGTGTCTGAGATGCTCTTTGAATCTGCACATTTTCATTAAAACACATGCATTTTATATTGGTGTAAAACTTACAAAGGGCAGGGCTGTGTACTAGGCAACTCAGGGTAATCAAATTTCTCCAGTGGTATGACATCTGAGCCTGCTGTCATTTTTCTAGTCCCCAGAAAGGCTCCCCAACCCCATTTGTCTCCACCCATCCTCCCAGACCTGCCTTCAGCGCACCTCTTTCCCAAAGCAACACTAGCCCATTGTCAACTGAACTGTCCTTGAACTTCTCTACACTACAGGCAGGCAGACTGCTCACCAGCTCAGCCTGTGTTTTCTCAGGGCCTACAACAGTACTGGGCACAGAAGGTATTCAATTAATATTTCTGAAAAAGCACTTTCTTTTTTTTTTTTTTTTTTTTTGAGACGGAGTCTAGCTCTGTCACCCAGGCTGGAATGCAGTGGTGCAATCTCATCTTGCTGCAACCTCTGCCTCTTGGGTTCAAGCCATTTTCCTGCCTCAGCCTCCAGAGTAACTGGGACTACCGGCACTCACCACCATGCCCAGCTAATTTGTATTTTTTTTAGTAGAGATGGGGTTTCACTATGTTGGTGAGGATGGTCTCAATCTCTTGACCACGTGATCCACCTGCCTTGACCTCCCAAACTGCTGGGACTACAGGTGTGATCCACCAAGCCCGGTCTGAAAAAGCACATTTTTAATAAATACTTTTTTAAATAAACAAATGCTCTCATAGTTTATCTAGATTTTGTACTTGTTCAGGGCGGTCTTTTTAAAGGAATGTACATTTTAATCTCCCCAAACTGTAGGCTTCTCTAAAGCAAAAAATTTGGCCAAGCAATTCCTGAACCCCTAGGAAAGTAATTCTCAACTTGGGCTACACAACTCAAAAATTCCAACATCCAGGCAGCGCCTCCAAGACCAAATAACCAGAATCTCTGGGGGTTAGACCAAGGCATTTTGGTCTTTAAAAAGTTCCCCATGTGATTCTGTTACACAGCCAATGCTGAGATCCCATGCCCTACAGGCCTGTGAATGAATCCTGGGAATCTACTTGAAAAAGAGGGAACAGTCTTACATTTACTGGGGACGAGGCTGCCCATATTAACTAAAAGAACAAGGTTCACAGCTTGTGAGGGTTTACAGCACCTCGGTGTGACACCGGCTATCAAACCAGGAGGTCTGGCTGGTTTTAACTCATGAGAAAATTCATGAATGATTATCTGATAAATACCTTTCACTGGGGCAACATAATCTTTGTAAACAGGAGCCCATGCGGCGCTAATACATTGGAAGCAGTATCTTAGAGTTGCCTTTTATCTTTCAAGGTACCCAGCAGAGGAAAAAACTGAAAAATACTTACTGATGAACAGTTTAACTGGGTTGAGATTTTTTTAATTGTTGTTGTGTTATTTTTTAAGTTGAGCAAAAAGTACCCAAATTCTCCTTTCTGGAGCAAAAGTAATCACAAGAAAAACTGACAGTGGGGCATGTGGCTATTTTTTCCACATAAAACACAGCCTGTTCTTCCTGCAGGGATCACAGAACTGTAATCTGTGCAGCAGCTACCAGGATTCAAAGGAGAAGTGAGAAAAATCTTATGATGGGTGGGGATTTGGTTTAAAGAATAGATCTGGGTAAATGACATCATTCCTGGGTTTGTGCAGTGAATTGGATCACACAGCTTGTCACACAATGACTTCTGACTCTCCCGCGGCCAGCAAAGCAGCCCCGGGCAGGCCTTATCAGGAGGAATCAGTGTGGAAAAGTACTTTCTGAAATAAAACTAACATAAACCAGGCGTGTCATGGTTGGTTTTGCTAAATTTCAGGAATGTGGGAGGAGTGAGTTTACTATACACACAGGTTGGGACACACTCGGTTTACTAAAAGGACAATATCTATCCTACTCCCTTCTCTGTTCATAGATAAGGACAGAAAAAAATCACCAGAAAATAAAAAATTTTACTGTTTGTTTTTTAAGAAGAGAAGCAGAGTAAAACAGGAGCGAGGGAGCCAGAAGGTGATGGACTGCCACTGAAATAGAAATAAAAAAATCAACAGTATTTAAGTTAAATGGACACGGCCTGAAAATAAATTCTGCCGAGTGATCCCCCACTTACTGCTTGGATGATCACATAGATCCTGTCCTATTTTTTTTCTATATTCTCCAATAAACTGAAGTCAGATTCAAATGAGCATGTTTTGCTGAAACACAGAGCAAGGAAATATTATTTCAATAAATCAATTTTATGCAGCTTTAAAGTTTGGAATCTAAGTTAAGAAAGTTTAAAGATGTTGAGGTGGAAAGTATACCAACAATCATTTTGTCTTTCATTTTACAGAGGGAAAAGTTGAGGACTGGGGAAGTCAAATGATTAATCTCAGGTCACAAAGCTATTTTGGTCAAGGGTCAAATCTCACATTTTCTTCTGCATGATCCTTTTTTCCTCTTATCCACTGACACTAAAACAAAATTTGCCAAAGAGTGCATTAGATCTAAAAGAAATAAGACATTTTAAATCCTGTTTGAAAACATGAGGAATCCAGGTGCGGTGGCTCATACTTGTAACCCCTCCCCCACACTTTGGGAGGTCAAGGCGGGTGGATTATTTGAGCCCAGAGATTCAAGACCAGACTGGACAACATGGCAAACCCTGTCGGTATAAAAAATCAGAAAATTAGGCAGGCACTGTGGTGTGTACCTGTAGTCCCAGCTAAGATTCCCAGGAGGCTGAGATGGGAGGATCACCTGAGCCCAGGACACAAGGCCGCAGTAAGCAGTGATCATGCCACTTCACTCTAGCCTGGGTAACAGAGTGAGATCCTGTCTCAAAAAAAATCAAATAAATAAAAAGGAAGAAAAATGAGGTTTTCTGAGTGGGGATTTGTTCTTACATTTAAATGATCACTTTCATGACTGATCGTTTTACTAATTAAAACAGTACTAAAACAGTGTGCTTGCCTTTCCATAAACAATTCTGCTCCCTTCTTTGGAGTGTTTGTAGCAGAATAAACAACAACATAAGTGAGTGAAAATACTGCAAAGATAAGGTCTCGAGCTTCCACAGAACATTATATGAGCAAGGCCAGGCTTCCAGGTACCTGTTCTCTTGACTCTGCTAATGGCATCAGCCAGCTAAAGTTAATACAAGGAGAACCTTCCACACAGTCCCCATCAAGATCAAATACAGAGGCATAGCTTAGGAGCTTGTGCATAAATTAAAGATCCAACAAGGAACAAGTCAGCTGCTGTAGGGCAACATATTAATTTGCAAATGTATCAGAAGTGATATCCTATCTCCTGAAGTCACTGGGCAAGCCTCCAAAAATATACCTTCCCTCTCTACCCCTGCCTCCTGCGGCTGGAATAGTTCAGGAAACAGTTCAGGAAGGCGGCTGCCTTCTCTCCCAACTACTTAAGAGAAATGGCACCATTTCTCACCAACATCAAGAATGGCTTTTCCCAGGAGCCAGCGGAAACTAAGATTCTATACTCTGAGGGGGAACTTCTTTCAATCACTTGAGAAATTTTTCTACCTAACATCTTCTGGGACATTATCCTCTGAGGCCACATTTTATCTTTGATCTCTAAAGCACAGCTCTGTTCCTGTTTTGAAAAAAAAAACTCCAATAAACTAATGTATACAAGTCCAAATAAGTAAAACTAAACAAATCAGAAGGTCTTTATTTACATTAGATAAAGTCTTTTGTTTCTTCTTTTCTTTCCTTTATTTCCTTAGAGAACGATTTTTTTTTTTTTTTTTTTTTTTTTTTTTTTTTTCCTTTTTTTTTTTTTTTTTTTTTTTTTTTTTAATGACCAACTACTACAGCACTGGGATTTTGTTTTTAATTGACTCCCCCAAGAAAATCCATGTCCATGTATATTTTTCAGTAATTCCTGATGGGTGCCTGTGCCCATTTTTTTCTGCCACAACAGTTGACTCAGTTTTGTATTTAGTTGGGGTCCTGGAGCCTGTCTCAGTTCCATCTTCAACTTAGCAGCATTTTTTTCTGAGAAGGAAAGCAGATCCTGTTTGTGAAGACTCTAAAAGTACTTTAGGCTGACAGATGCTATATAAATGAAATATCCTTTCAATTACTGCTACTGTATGATATTGAATTAAGCTATATCACCATAAGTAAGGAAAGAAGCCTGCCTACACACCGGCACCCTTTCTCATCCTAGTTCCACTCATGCTCAGCTCCTCATAAATAAAATTATTCCTAAAGAGAGAAATCTAAATTACCTTTGAAAGCATTATTGTCTCTTCTATGTTACTACACACCATCAGAATTAAACTGACAGGGCATCAAAGTCTGTAAATGAATTCCCAGGTAGCTGCTCAAAACGTTCTCCCTTCTTGGTACCCAAAGCATCTTTCTTCTCCTTTTCAAATAGACAGCAAATTTGAGAGAAAGATCAGAAACTGAAAGCTACTGACAGCCCGATAGGAGCAACCTCAGCATGACAGCTGATGGAGATGATCACATTTCCCCCGACAAACTCAATCAAGTGAAAGTCAATACAACCCCTCCCTCCTCAGGTCCCCTGTGGCTCTCCAAATCCAGGCCACTAAACTTGTTCTTGAGGGAGGAGAGAAAAAAGCAAGCCCCAAATATTCAGGGAATGTTTAACTACTACCCAAAAATGTTTCTTTCTGTCAGGGGTAGTTGCTCTTTGCCCAAATGAGCTGATGTTGTCTTAGGGAGAGCTTCATATGCATTCTTCCCCTCCTCATAGTCCTACGTGGAATCTTTTCCTTGCCTGTTAACCTTGGTCTTTACCAAGAAGGCATATTTATCCAAAGTACAGCCTCCAAGTTCCATACAACATAACTGCATCTTTGCTTTTGGCTAGTGACTTCTGCTTATGACTACAGAACAGTACACAGTAGTGCCATAATTCTGGGGGGGGGGGGGGGGCGGAAATCAAAGACTTCTCAAATCACATATTTGCATTTCTATGCCTGCTAGAGCTTAGATCTGAATCTGGGCTGTTTTAACTATTAACCCAAAAAGCCAGGAGTGTGTGTGTGTTCTTTATGCAAATCAGTAAGTGTGTACACAGGAAAAAAAATCAAGGCTATCAATGTTGCAGCTTTCAAAAACTTTAAAAAAGATATCAACCATAAATAACTAACATATTGCATTTCCAAGGGAAAAAGGAGATGCTCTGCCATAGACAGGAAGTTGACTTAGAGGCCAGCAATAAAAGGTGGGAGAAATAGCCATATCTCCGCTAGTTTCATCAATGGCCTTTTGGAAAAATCAGTACTGAGATTGATAGAAATGAACTAGAGTAAGAAGCACCCCATGAAACAGAGAAGGTCATATGTAAAAACAGAGGGGAACATCAGGAAACTCTTGGGTGACTGAGTGAGAAAATTAAAGCTTACTTGCAACAGGTAATACTTTGATTTATGGTGGGGTGTTACTAAAGTGTACTTACAGGGCAATGATAGCATCCTTTCAGGCTTTAGCAAGTCCCGTTGGCAAAATCGCAATGCGGCAACAAATAAGAGAGAAGCCAGTGCTTCTACAAAATCGTCCTTAGCCCTAACCTGAAACGCCATGTACTGTTGAGCATATTGTGTCTCAATCAAGGGATAACGGAGGGAGAGAACCAAAGCTAAAATCAGCAAGAGATGGAACAATGGTCTCAAAATGACAGATTAATAACACTTGTTCTCTAATGGGGAGATGAGGGCTGACAAATCTAGGGACAGGAAAATCAATAAACATAGTCTTCTTCATCAGCCCTCAGACATTTGTATCCAGAAAACTTCCTTAGTGCTCAAAAGAGAAGACATGGAGCAAATGAAAGGCAATTTGCTTCACACAACAGTAAAAAAAGAAAAACTATACAATCAAGAGGTAATCAAGGTGACATCCCCTACCTTATCCTCCAAAAAGTTCCAATAACTGAGAGATTCATCATGGGTAACTGAGAGAAAGGAGGCCAACTAGAAAATACCTGCAATGCAACTTCTGGAACTGAACTTGGAATAGCTATGTCCTCTGGCAACTTGACATGCTCAACAGTCTTACCCATAAAACCCTTTCAGCCTCTGTCAGAAAATCTCTGTAGTTTGACCAGGAATCTGACTGGCCTGTCACCTGTCACCGTTTATGCTCTCTCCTGAGTGTGTGTACATGATGTGTCTTTATTTGTTAAAATCCGAGTGTCACCAATAAAAAATATTGAAAGTGCTCTTGAAATGAGCTTCCTTTAAAAATGAGTTAAACAATTATGAGATGATTGATGCCCAATATACAAAGCACGTAGATTATAAATTCTCTTATCACGAGCTCCTCGGGGAGTTCCTCATTTCCCTTAAGAAATGCATTCAGTTTCACATAAATGTCTCACGATCACTCCAGATTTTATCAGTAATCATCAGGAACTCCCATGTATAAATATGTATTCATTTTGGCAGCATCACAGCAAGTGAAAGGAACAATAAACTAAGAGTTGAGAGACTGAATTCTGGTTCCAGTTCAGTCCTTCACTGACTATGTAATCTTGAGCAATTGCTAAATTTCTCATAAGATGTTTATTTCAGTCAACATGTATTAACCACCCCCTACTATGTGCAAAGCACTGTTCTGGGTGTTTGGTACACAATATAAAGCAAGATAAATAGCTCTATTGGAGCTTAACTTCCAGCGGGAGAGACAGACCATGATAACGTAAACAAATCAATAATATTCACAATTAAGATGACAATAAATCCTATGAAGGAAATAAAGCAGGTCAATGTAATAAAAATGACATGGCCTGGGGACCTTAACTGCAACAATCTGCAAAGGCCCCTCTGAGGAAGTGGCATGTGATCCAAACCTAAGTGATAAGAAAGGCCAGGTCATGTGAAGGCAGGGAACAGATCACAGCATGTGCAGACCCCCTGGGGAGGCACTGGGCTAGGCTTGTCTAAAGAGCAGAAAGGCAAGAATAGCCAGAGGAATTGAAAAAAAAAAAAAAAAAAAACCATTGTCAACCTTGATAAAGAGTGTTATAAGAACAAATGAAAAAAAATGTAGAAATCCTTAAAACTAATGTAAAGCAGTCCACAAAGTAAAATCAATTAATAGAACCTGCATATGTTACATGAAAGAACTCCTGTTTTCTGTACTGTATCTTTAGGAAAGTCTACAATTAGTGTATCTTTCATCCATGCATCTCAAAACATAATTTTTAGTGCAAGAGACAATCATCTAACCCCTTCATCTTCCAGAGCAGAGGACAAAGGCCCTGACTTACCCAAGTCCCCTGTAAGTGACCTTCCAAGACCCAGCCTATCATGCCAGGGTGGTCTTCTACACTAGCTGCTTGGAAGCAAGGCTTCCCATTTCCCACTTCTTTTCTTGAGATGACTTATTTCACTACAAGAAATTTGCAATATAGGTGTAATGAACCATTTGCCCAAGGCTTCATATAAAGAATTGGTGGCATCAGCACCATGGAGACAAGAATTTGAAGTCTCAACATCCGGACCTGACCCTAGACTCACCTCTTACAGATTTTTCAACCTTGAACAAGTCATGTTAACTCTCCAGGCCTTATGTTCTGCATTTAAAATGGAAGGATAATAAAAACACCTTCCATCCCTATATTATGGGATTACGGAAAGGATTAAATGCGATGACATAAATGAAAGTCTGTGGAAACCATAAAGCACAAAATAAATATCATTATCCTTGTCATTTGTTCTTGTGCATATGCCCTGTTTAGGTCATTGACTCTGCACCGTTGCCAGCATTCTACCATACTGCACAGTTACCATTACCTTGGATAAGCCTTGGAGTATCATTCTATTTTGTGAGTTAAATAAATTGCATCTAAGGAGCTCCACGGACACTTGATGATTTATGAAATTTGCCTTATGAATATGCTTCTCATTGACTTCCTTCCTTTTCTTCTGATTTTCTGCAGTGGAAGAAGCGATCCCAGATTATAATGGAAATAGCTCCTGGATGAAGACCCATGAGAAAGATTCTGCTGAAGACCATCTATGGCACTCTGAGCAAGTCTCTAATCGTTCTGCTACCACAGTATGTTTTCAATCCCAAAATGTGCAGGGCACTTCTTATCTGTCCCTCAAAACATGCAAGATATTTCGTAAATGCTGAGTACCCTTGAATTTATGGAGCAACTTTAAATCCATTATTTTATTTGATCCCTTTAATAACGTCGGGAAGAGTGAGAACAGGGATAAGAATAGCACATTTATATAGGAGAAAATAAATCTTTTTGTATTTATGTGTCTAGTCCAAACTCCCAGAAATCTAGGTGTTCAGACTTCAGTCCAGTGATCCTTGAGGTTTACAAAACCTTTTCCAGTGAGGATCTAGTGACGATCAAATGGGACCACATACCCCATAAATATACACACCTACGTACCCACAAAAATTAATCTTTTTTTAAATGGTGTCATGGATATATATATACTATTAGGGCTTCCCAGTGGTAAGATATAATTATCACAAGGACAAGATTGACCTGATGTGCTACCTTCCTCTGCCAATTCCTTTCCCCCAACCAGTTAGTGGTATATGCCCACCTCGAATATAAGCTGTGGGAAGTTGCAGTCTGACCTAGACATGTTTGCATCCCCCAGATTCCTGAAAAAGCAGACAATAGGCTTCCATCAATCCCTGTGGGTTGACTGAGTTTCGCCTGAAAGATTATCAAGTTCTCTCCATTGGAACCATCCCAGGGTTTTTAAGAAAGGAGCCCCATTCTGGAGTCCCAGCAGGGGGAAAAACAACACACCCCAGCTAGATGATTTCCATACAGCCAGGAAACTTTTCTTGCTGGAGTACTCTTGACAGGCCTTTCTTCCTGTTTTCTTCTGACTTTTCTTTCCTTCCTCTATGAGATAAATAAATATTTTAAGAAGAAAGCTGTGAGCTCTTTTGTTCTGTCTAATCTACACTAAAATATAGTCTTTAACACTAAAAGACTGTATTTTCCCCCCAAACCAGTCACGTTGGCCACGTGGCAAAAAAATGCATTTATTTTTGGGACAACAACAACAACAACAACAACAACAAAGTTTATTTCACATGTTGTAAATACCAGGAAATTCTTATCAGGGTGTGAAAGTTCAGTTCTTGTTTTTCCTCTCATTCCCTTTCTCTCCTTAAGGTGGAGAACAAGAAAACAAATCTCTCTTTACGGTGGAATTCCTTATTTCTACCCATGCCCCACTGGAAGCAGTGTGTCTCTAAGTGGCTTCTGATGTTCTGGTTGAGGTCGTTCTGCATTCCTAACAGCTACTTCATTTTCCCTAATCCCCAGACCAGAAGGGAATAATGCAATACCCAAGATAAAGTAGGCCTGGTTTTCTGACACCCCTCTAGCAATGGACATTTTATAACAAACTCAAAACACTGAGGGTTGCAAATCGTGAGAGTTGTGTTTGATTTAAACAGTATTACAGTCCCTTAAGTCATAGAATCACAAAAAACAGTGATTAAGAGGCTTTCTCCAGCCTGACTCCTTCATTTTTCACTTGAAGTAACAGGGTATCAAGAAACTGCGCTTGGCCCCATTCGCTCAGCTTCTCAAGGGAAGACATGGGAAGAGAACCCAGGCTTCTAGTTGGGTTTTTTTTGCATTGTGGTATCATCCTCTTTCACACATGGGATCAAAATCGAGGGAAACGTGAATGGGAAAAGTCTTTCAAGAGGGGAATCTATGAGGGATTACATACTTCTTCATTCATTCAGTCTTCAAACATTGATTAGGCACCTTTTATGCCTGGAACTGTGTTATGCAATAGGGAACGAGGTGGGGGGAAGGGGGAGGGAGGGAGGGAGGGAGAGAGAGAGAGAGAGATGGGGCGAGGGGCTTTGGAGATAAGAGTATACATTAAAAAACATCATGGTGGGAGTTACGCCAATAGAACACCATGTGCCAAATCTTCCCTGTCTCTAAGAATTTTAGTTAAGTGAGCATATCTTTGCCCTACCTATCCTTGCCTCAATGCCCTACAATCCATTCTCTGCACAGCAGCCCAGAACAATCATTTTAAGAAGCAACTAAGGTCATTTAATTCCCTCGCTTAAATTCTTCAATGATTTTCCATTGTTCATGAGACGCCGTCCAGAGTTTTCTCAAAGGGTTGGGAAAACCCTACCTAACATGTACTCCTTCACACCCTGTGCCCCATTCCTTTCTACCTCACCAGCCTAGCAGGCTGCCCACTCCCCTTACTTGCCCCAGGCTTGACATATTGGTGCTGGCCAGTTTCCCCAAAGCACTGGATTTACCCTTGCCTTAGGGTCATTTGAACTAGCTGTTCCACTTTTCTGGAACTCTTTCCCACTCCAGCTGGATTTCTCATCACTGTTCCAACTCCTGTTCACCTAGCTGACTCGTCATTCTTCAGCTCTTAGCTTGGACACCACGTCTCTAGGAAGCTCTATGACCCCCAATACCAAGTGACAGCCCCTCTGTGTGCTGCCACAGTATGCTGTCCCTCTACCTTACATTCCACCGCTTTATTATATTTCCTTGTTAAAGTCTCTATTCTTCAGTAGACCATAACTGTGAGGGCAACTATTATATTTGCTTTGTCCCCTGTAAGGCCGAGGTCTAGTACAGAGCTTGACAATCAGCCAGTTTTCCAAAAACATTTGTTGACTGACTGTATAAATGAATATATGAAGGTGCATCTATGGGCATCTCAAGTGGGGAATGCCACAAAACCATGACCGGGATGAAAAAGTTCCAGTGTGAACTTGATCTGTCAGTTCTGAAACTCAAGGACAAATGAACATGTCCTAAAGTAAGGAAAAGCTGACCTTCAGTGGAAACAAATGTCTCAGATTCATTATCCTATAAAGTGGCTAAGGTAAATTAAAATCTTAGGTACCCAAGGGATGAAAGAGATACAGAAACAATAGCTCCAAAATGAGAAGTGCATTACTCAGAGGGGCAGGCACAGGAAGAGGAATCAGGGCCCTGGGCTCCTCAAGGCCCAGCTGTATGTCTCCTTCATTTGTAAAATATTAAGAAAAGGCAGGGGAGGAGAGGCTGATTTCTGGAACCTTGGGGATTTGGGGCACAATAGAGTCTCCTACAACACATGCCTCCTTGCAAGAGTTGGAGGAGCAGGGCTTGCCTGAGTTTCTTGTTTCTGAACACTCAGATGACTGCACAGTTGGGCACAGGTTGTGTTGGAAGCCTGCAAGCTGTGAGATCCCACTCCCAGACAAGGAGGGAACTCTCTTAAGTGATCCCAAAGTGTTGGCGGGAAAGTGCAGTGTGTGTGTGTGTGTGTGTGTGTGTGTGTGCGTGCAATTAAAACTTTATTAGACTATTAAGACAAAGGAAGAAAACACAACCACAGAGAAAAATAGAAGGCAACAGGCAGGAGGGAAATGTGACTTCTGAGGTTGACAGAGCAGAGTAAAGGGGTAAGAAGGTTAGGGGTAAGAAGGGTAAGAAGCTCTACTCTTCTTACCCCTCTAAGGAAGATGATTAAGGAGCCTCCCCTTACAGAGGGTGGATCAGCTCACACACTGTCTAGTGTGACAGAGCTTTCCCAAGGCCTCCCTTTGCACAAATTCCTCTGACAGTCAGCCAGAGGCAGCTTAGATAAGCCACTTTTCCCTTTCCCTCTCCCTTTCTCTCTTCCACATCCTCTCCTGCCAACTGCTTGTCCCCAGTGTAACACTGACAGGCCATTATTGTTACAAAAGAAAAAGAAACTGTAAGACTTGCCCTAGCCACAAAAGGAAACTCATACATGCTGAGGCAGTTTACATATTTTGACACCTGTGCTGCATGACGTGTTTCTTGCACTCCTAAAACCTCTACTCCTAGTTTGGGGAGAGTACTATGCTCTAACAGAAGCGAGCATTCTCCAGCTCTAAGCGCTTTGCAGGGGCTCAATGCATGGTCCCCAGCCTTCCAATACTCCCACGAAGTACAAGGCTCTGAAGATGATGATGCAGTGTGTATGAGAAGAGAACAGAAGCATCACACATACCCTGCCTCTCTGACAAGGCTGTGATTTTCTCCTGGTAGAAATCTGGAAACCCAGCCTCCTCTAACCTGTCTAGTGACTCTCTGAAGTCACAAAAGCAACATTGTCCAGTCCTGTCTTAAGGAAGATTAAACTGCATTTAACAACCCAGGAAAGGTAATGATCTCACTACAAAATCAACACACGGCGGTGGCCAGAGGCTGCTCCAACCATTGCTCAGTGACCACCCAACACCTCAGGCTTTAACCAGCCATTCATCCTTCTCCTTCCACCCGGGTGCTCAGCTCCAAGGCTCTGACCCAGTGACACCACCCCACACTGCGCAGGATTAAATGCTCTGGGGCTGAGTAAATAGACCTTGGCAGGCAGTTTCCTGCAGGGGCTGCAGGGGAGAGATCCCTGGTCTGCCCCAGCCCTTGGGCTAGAATGACAAGTTCCACAATTCTCAACTCCATGGAAGCCCTCCGCAGGGTCCTCACTCGTCCCGAGCTAGGCTGAAAGAGACAGAAACAGAGGTAAAAAAGGAAGGGGCCAAAAACTGAGGTAGAATCTTTGAAGAGTACTAGAAAATGAGTCACTTAATGGAA
Organism: Cebus imitator; assembly: GCF_001604975.1. Lineage (NCBI taxonomy): Eukaryota > Metazoa > Chordata > Mammalia > Primates > Cebidae > Cebus > Cebus imitator. The sequence continues at coordinate 6,891,702 of NW_016107375.1, forward strand.
AAGTATAGTGTCTTACCACTGAATGGGCCAACTTAAGAAAATTACATTTGACCCCAGAAAAGGTAGAACAGAGGCTTTTTGTTTGTTAGTAAAAACCACAATGAGATAAAGTCAAATGATAAAAATAAACAATCTGTAGGATTTGGTACCTGAGCGTTCTTTACGCAAATGTGATGCAAGTGACATCAAAGCCTCACTGATAAAGCTTTTGATGCACTTCTAGCTTATGAAATATCTCGAATAAAACTCAGAGGAAAAATGGTGAGTGATTAGGTGACACTCTCTAACTCTGACCGTACAGACAGGGTCTCCAGGTTTTTGAGAATCAGGCCCCTCTAGGCTAAGAATGAGAGGCGGATGGGAAGGAGGGACAGTTCTCTGTACTCCAGAGGGTCTCACATTTTTCACTCTCAGATGAAGAGAACCAGCAAGTGGGTTTCATACAAGTCCAGCTCAGTATCAATGCCTCCAGACTTGAGCCAAATGAAACAACTCAAGTCTTGGCACTGTCTCTTTCAAAGAGAAGAGAGGGAGGGGGCCCGGGCAGATAAAGATGCTTTAGAGAGCACGCCAGCCCATCCCGCAGCCCATCCACACACACAAGGAGCTTGATTTTCATGCCCCAGGGAATCTGTCAGTGAAATTCCAGAAATTTGCTTAGAGATTGTAAATAGAACAGTCAAGTTCAGAAATGGGAAGGCGGCTCCCCAGTCTCTGCTTTTGCACAGAAAGCACTAATCAGTGCCATTCTGATCCAATAGACAAATAAAGTGCTTGAGAAATCAGACTTTTATCATTGGCCCCAAAATGGGCCTATTTCAGCTTGTCAGAAGTTGTGTGAAAGTCAGATTTTGAATTTGGATTTCCTCTTTTGGCCTGTTTTATCAGACTACAGAGGCAGTGCCAAATATGAACTGATACGGAGCCCAGAGTAACACGCATCCCTGCTTTCCTCCTTGATGGGTGTCCAGGAAGCTCCTGTGTCCTCAGTTTGCCTGCACAGAAGCCTGGGGAAAGGGTAGTGATATCTGCTCTGAACAGCTGAAGGCACACAGGTGCAACTCTCTCCACCAGACGAGGGGATGGCGTCCCCAGGACATATGCAAAATGGTGCAGGGCCAGGAACCAGTCATGTCCACACAGAAGCACCCATGACTGTGACAATCAAAATCACACCCACAACGTAACAGTTAACGCTGATGGAGAGATTACTAAGTGCTAAGGATTAAGTCTGAGTTTCAGAGAGAGACTGCGTTAAGTGTATAACCCAGTTATGCCACTTAGAATGGTGGGACAGTGGCCAAGTTATTTAACTTTTATCTTTTTGAGGTGGAGTTATGCTATGTTGCACAGACTAGATTCAAATTCCTGGGCCCAAGGGATCCTCCTGCTTCAGCCTCCTGAGTATCTGGAACCACAGGTATACGCCACCACATCCGGCGAATTTGTTAATTTTTTTGTAGACACAGGGGTCTTGCTATCTTGTCCAGGTTGGTCTCAAATTCCTGGCCGCAGCCGATTCTCCTGTCTCAGCCTCTCAAAGTGCTGGGATTACAGGTGTGAGCCACCGTGCCTGACCTACCTTACTTTATTGCCCACATTTTGGTCTCTAAAGCATCTCTGCCTTCCTTATCTCATTTTATCCTCTCTACCTCCTGAAAGGTAGCCTAAGGAAAACCTCTTCTCCCTATTCTCCTGGTGTAGAAACTGAGTCACACAGAGACAAAGTAGGAGCAGAATGCCCATGACAAGCCCCCAAGCCCTGCTGATCCTACACAAAGTATTAACCTCTATTAAACTGATCAGCATCAGAGATGGGCATCTGTGAACACATGTGTGCTCAATAGGAACACCTAAGCCCTAAATTTCCCAGGATATTATCTCCCTGGGATATTATTTAAGGTGTTTTATGCTTCTTTACTTTTTTTTTTTTTTTCCTGGCTAAAAGATTAAAAGGCAAGACTTTTTTAGGCATAAAGGATAAGCCCAAATGGTACAGCTCAAGTGATGAATACCGGGAATTAGAGGGAAAGAAGAAAGCTTCTTAACACACACTTTCCAATTGCCCTGGAGCCCGGGAGCTTAAATATTTACCATGAAATTTCCTGTTCCTATGCTTTTGGGGAGTTCCTAACTTGCTAGATAGAGTCTTATCCTGACAGTTCCACCTCACGGTGTCACTAAATGAAATGAGAGGAAATTCTGTCTGGTTTTGAAATCATATTTTCTTTGGCCTTTTAGAGAAAAAAAAAATCAATCTACGCTCGATTTAAATCATCATCCATATGGAAAACATGGGCTGTGGTCTGGAGCGAAGAGAAGGCTCTATCGCCTGATGCCAATCAGGAACAATTAAATATGAGTCCTAGGCGTTGGGTACCCAGTGGAGCCCTGGAAGAAGGTAGAGGGGAGAAAATACCAGGAGAGAAAGTGTCCTAAAGAAAAGTGCTTCTTACTTAACATCCAGGCCTCAACTGCCTGTCCGCATTACTTTAAGGATGGGTGCCTGTTCATGATACCCTCCCTCTCACCTGCCAGGGCAGCTAGACGCAGATAGCCACACCTCAGGACTTCATAGGAGATGAAACAGAGATACAATTACAATTATGTTAACAATGGCTTTGTTCACTGAATACTGAAGGGCAATTAAGGGATAGAGGCAGGATAGGACCTTTCAGAAAAGAAAAAGTGATCCCATTTGGACAGCTTATGCAGAAATCAAGTGCAAAGAAGGCAGCTTAAGCGGGGATCTTCTCTCTGGACCACAGATCCATCATGTATCTACAATCTACACAGACAGTGAGATGCCCCGTAAGGTCCCTTCCAGCTCAGGTAATCGTTAATCTCGTTATTCTAAATCCAGTCTCTATGACTCACTGTTTTTTAGGCTCAGTCAATGAAAAAAGTGTTCTCTAAACTTGGAAATTCCTAAAGGGAGCTAAACATGAAAATTATGCTCAATGCTAATCACTTGGATTAAGTGAAGGAATTAAGAAGTAAAACAAAAAAAAAAAACTATAGAAAAAATAAATTAGAAAATAAAGTGGACAAAATTATATTTTATTCGTTTGTTGAAAACAACCCTATGGAGGAAGTGATGGTGGGGGGGAAAGGTAGTCAGAACTCAAGTACTGAATTCTTGCAGGCACACAATGAGAAAGAGAGATTCTAGACTTCATAAACCTTATGTTACTTCCCTGGAAACCTTCCTGCCTTCCCAGGCTATGTTACTGTAGCACCTTCTACTTCCTGCTAACTTCAGGTATCACATAAAAACATCCATGTTGACTTAGTTATCTGTCTTTCCCAGAAGATGGTGAACACCCTGAGGACAAAGAGAACATCTTATTCAACTTTGTACGAGCCTGTATAAAGCAATGGATCAAAAAATATTTTGAATCAATGAGCAGTAAAACTATATTCCCAATAAAAATTTAAGGGAAAAAAAAGATCCAGGGCACAGGCTAAAGGTTTTGATTTCTGGTGAGACCTTCAGCAGCAACACAAGGTGCACTGATTTGAAGGTATCAGCATTTTCAAGAAAGTTTTAAAAAATTCTAAATTTACCTCTAGGAACCTTTCCATTAGCCTCACTCCAAAGCATTGTATCAACTTTGAAGTAATCTGACTCAGAAAAGAAACAAATAACAACAACAAAAAAAAAACCCAAGTAAAAGCATAGAATCTGAGGAATCTACTGCTAAACTCCTACAAACCTGTAACTCACTCAAATGGAGAGGCTACAGTCATTTGTCTTGATGAAGGTCAAGAGTATAAGTTCTGGCATCAGCTGACTTAGGTTCAAATCCTGGGTGAGACCCTTCCAGACTGTATAACTATTTCAAGCTGAGGTTGAAGAATATTTTCCAGAGAATCTGAAGAAGAGTTAGATTGGATGACTCCCAAGTGACCCCTAGCCTGAAGTTTGCATAATCCCATGTGTTCATACTCTATCCACAAATCATATACCACCAAGTCACATTCTACATGACAACTCTTGCCAGTCTTCTCTACATGTCCTACTTGTGACTACCACCTGTAACAGTGATCCTCTGATATTCATGCTAATAGGGATACAGATCAAAGATGAGTCATGAGCATGTCTTTGCAGTTATTTTATAAGATGCATGTATCTAAGCCTCTTACACCCACACACCTCCACACTGCCGTACACACACACTGTCACACATCCATACCCACATTCCCCCACACACATACCCACTCACACACATATACTCTCTTCGGAAGGGTACTTCCAAGGATCGAGGTCAGAAATGTATGTTTCAATAAGGTTCCTCAGATGGAACAACTTTCTATGTCCTCACCCCTCACTCTGACTGAGACTCCCCTGAGTGTGCTGTGATCTATGCCTACATGGAAAGAGGCAGTGTAAACTGTCATAATTTTAAGAATAAAATCTTCAAAGTCACAGCTTCAGCTCATAGTAAACCAAACACATTTCCAGGAGGAACTGGTGTATAAATCTCGGACCTCCCTTCCTTCTTCTCTCATTGTCCTTCAATAACTTTGATCTACCAGTGGCTCAAACTTTTGTTTTCAATCTGATTGAATGGCCACATTGTCCCCAGGCACCTATAAGTGGTTGTGGTAGGAAACTAGAAGTCTGTTATGATGTCACCTAGGCGCTATGCCTTTCACCTCACCATGCCATGCCAAGAAAGGAATGAATGCATATACTCAGAGAGGGGAAGGAAAGAGACAGAGGGGAAGACAGAGGGGAAGAGAGAGAGGGAGAGGGAGAGGGGGAGAGAGAGAGACTGATTGAGATTAGTGCTTGGAACTTAAGGTATGAAGCTGCTTTCATCACATTCTCTTCAGCTACGCTGAGATATTCTGCAGGGTCCCCATGGTTGGACTGGGTTTTTGTTTACTTGTTTGTTTGGGTTTAGGTTTCATTTTCCATCAGTCGGGAATAAGCACTTAAAGAATGGAACTCTAATATCCCAACTACCACTTCTCTATATTCTGGGAGCAAGGAGAAAGCTTGTTTCTACTGACATTGCAAAAGTATGTAAAAAACATAACTTCGGTGCTCTGTTGTGCAGGAGAGGGGAGGTGCCCAGCAGGACCCACAGTTCTCTAGAGTCAGCACCGCAGTGTCTCCTGGGGTTCCTCTTTACCTGCTTTCCTTGTGCCTGGCTGTGAGCCAACCTTGCTATGATGCCTTTGGGGCCATGTCTGTAACTAAGACCCACTGGTAGGAGTCAAAGCCACAGAGCACTTCCTCCATGGCAATCCCTCAGTGACAGGAAGATCGCTCACAGCACAAGTAACATCAGGAGAGAAAAACTGCATGCCCATTTATAGATAGTCCAGAGGTCCGGGGCACCTGAGTGCTTATGCTATGCTTTCTCTAGGGATGGTCTATACATTTTTAAAATTACTATAGGTTTTAGATGGATAATTATGAACCCTTAGTCAACAGGAGTAGGTGGGAGAGTAAGATAAGGTACAGCAGCAACAATCCATTGAAGGATCCACATGAACAAAGTGTCTTTGGTCTTCAATGAATGCCAAGAAAGTAAAAGGAATTTAAAGAACAAATTACCTCTGCTAGATATTTCTATATAAAAGGGCACAGTTCATACTTCCAAAAACCCAACTGAGTTATGGAAATACAAATAGAATAAAAGATTCTTTCAGGTAGGCGATGCTTAGGGAGGAATAATCCTATCAAGATCAAATATGTTTTGGGGGTCTACTCTCTGCCAGGTATTATTCCAGGAAGTTCTGTATTGATCACTCTAATTCTCAAAACGCTCCCATGAATCCCATTAAACAGATGAGAAAACCAAGACACAGAACTGTTAAGAAACCTGAGTAAGGTTATCGGGTAGTATCTAGTGGAGCTGGATTCAAACCCAGTTCAGTCCCAGTGCAAAGCTCACAGCTTAAGCCCAGCACATAATTACGTGGGAGGATGACCAAGAACAGATGCATCACACTGCAAAGAGTGGAATTTTCCTTTAGCCCTGGGGTTACGCTCTTATGAAAATACCCCCAGGATCTGAAGAAGCCTCAGAGCCAAGAATGTTCCTCTCCCTGACGGGCACCAGCATTCCCAGGGATGCGGTTCCCAGTCCCCGCTGGGCCAGGGCAGGACTCCAAAGGAGGGGATGCGTTCTCCAGCCAGCGCAGGAGGCCCAGCCCTGTGCTCTCCAGGCAGATGTGGGTCCTTGAGGTGTTTTCTTTCCTTTTTCTTATTTAAAGAAAAAACAAAACTCTCCACACTCCCCACATGTGCAATGGCGCTCACACTGCTGCCAGACAATAATTTTACAGTCACACGATGACCTGTGAGCAAAGAAAAGAGGAAAAGCCTACACCCTGCCCAATCCAAACCCGGGAGAGTCAACCTTTGGAAAAGCCCAGGTCACAGAAGATCAAACTCACATGCTGAGGAACAACAGGAGGTGGGGAGGCCGGGGCGGGGGAGAGGACGGAGAAGGAGGAAGCATAAAGTTTAAAGGTCAAAACAAATGTCAACCTAACACCAGTACTGTATGAACAGCACACAGCCTCACTGCTAGACAAATAAATGCTGCCGGGGAGGCAAGGTATCAAGAGGTTTTATTAACTCTCTTCCTGGAATCATACACATAGGAAATCTGTTCCATCATATAAGCTGCAAAGCACAATATTTATCCCTTGGGGGGGAATCATGGAGCTGATATATTGAATCCACAATACAGAGCTTCTCCTCCATTCCCTTCCCAGTCGGCCTCTGTTCTCGCTGCACCTCCAGGGGCCTGTGAGCAGGAAATACCCACGTTGATTTTGATAAGAGTGGAAAGGGCTGCATGCTGATGAGAATTCAGGGCACAACCCTGCCTCTACCGTCTGCTCTTTCCCAGGCATGACATGATCCCTCTGAGCCCAAGGGAGGCTGGAGATGAATGGCATCCACATGTCCTCCTCACTGTGGGTGTCTCTGACCCTGTGTCCAGTTCTGTGGGGATCCCAACTCTGTCTTAGGGCTTTACATGAAAAATGCCCTTTTGCAGAGCCCAAAGCAGTTAAAGAGAAACCGCTAGATGGCTGGTCTGGGCCTGGCCCTGGCCCCTTTGCAAGGGTCTCTTGGATGAGCTCTCTGCCTATGCTCACTGTGCTTCTTATGTTAGCTGCTCACCTAACAGTTTCACCATCAGAAACTCTGGTGAGAGTTCTCTTTCAATATTGAGACCTGACACCACCTGTGCATCCATACACCATCTAGACCAGGTACACAAAAGCACATCGGCCTGTGTGGGCTCACAAAGAAACTTAATTGTAGAAGTCCCAGAATTCTCACTCTCAGCCCAACCATCCAAAGACAGCTCTAGACTGTCCCTAACTCCTAGTGGATCCTGAAGTTTCACCCTCACAAGTTCTGAGTCAGTCGGTCTGGAGTAGGTCCTGAGGATCTGTATTTATGAAAAATTCCCAGATAACTGGTGTAGCCAGCAACCCCAATAGCAGGCTGCAAATGGGTGACACGGGCTATCAGAGATCACGGCATTGGCCTCCGCACAAGGCGAAATCCGTGGTCCAGAATGAGCAGCTCAACATGCAGCAGGCCACTGTAATGCCCACGATGAGCCACACAACTCAGACCCTCCTTCTAAGGGCCACACAGTTCTCTGTATTGCATTCACATAACCATTCTGGTTCTGGAGGCGCGCCTCCACCTTCTGCTCTCAGGCCTTCTCTGATTCCAAGAATGCCTTCTCGAATCCAACTTTTCTTGCTACCACCCTATTGTCAGGAAATATTTGACTCTACAGTCTGGTATATAATGCCTCCCACACTTTCTGATACGACTCGTTTTACTGACCTCTCTGACATCTGTGTAGTTATCATCTACAACAGAAGACTTCTAAAGGCATGGCACTGAATCTTTTATGGGCCGTTCCTGAACAATTAAGGCTAAAAAATGTTTTGCTCTGGCAAGTGCTAAAACAAAAACAAAAATAGTGTGAGGTATTTGTCATGAAACAGCCAAGTGCAATAGCTGAAAAAATGAATCCCCTGGAAATCCCAAGGACACTTCAAAAATACCAAAATTCTAAACTAAAAGGATAAATCAAAGGTACAAATAGATTTAAAATAGACCAAATAAAGGGGGTGAACTTGGAAGGTGTTTGATGTCCAACTGACCAACAGCCAAGGAAGTGAGGACATTAACCCACCATCTCACCTAGGATCAGCCTCAGGCCAAACACGGAAGTGCTGTCTTTTTCCAGGCACCCAGCCAGTACTCAGCACCTTTCACTTATGGTTCTATGCTCTCTCATCCAAACATGCTGGGCATGGGGTCCTTATTCTTTTTTCAGTGCTTCCACAGAAACTCTTCTCATTAACATATCAGTTGTCAGTCATTAATATGTCAGTTTGAGTAGAAATCACTAATATTTTTCCTGTAGAATTTGCAGTCTGTGTTTGATTTCTCAAAATAACTGGGAAGAGGGGAAAGAGGAAATGGGAAGCAGCATTTTCCTCTTCCTTTTGAAAGAATTTCAGGATCCATTAGAAGTTGGGGACAGCCTCGGGCTTTCTTTGGCTGGTTGAGTTGAGAGTGAGAATTCTGGGATTTCTGTAATTGCCTTTGTGAGGCCACACAGCAGCTGGTGTTCCTTCATGTACATAGTCTAGATGGCACATGGGTACACAGGTGGTGTCGGTCCCAATGCTGAAAGAGGACCCTCAGCACAGTAGCATATGTATGTAAGTGGCTGCAGATGCCAGCAAGGCTCTGCCTCTTCCCTCCACGACCACAGAAAGGTGGCACTTCATGAACTTCTATATAACATAATAGTGGGAAGGAAATTGAGTTTTGTGCATGTGATTTCCTTTCTTGTTTGTATTTGATTTCCTCCAAGAATAGTGATGGGAAAGAATTAAACTTTGAATTCTGTACTCTCCACTCTTAACAAGTAGATACTGAAATACACTCTCAATACTTACTTCCAGACCCTGAAATGTGCCTAACATAGAAGAAAGAATTTAGACAGTCAGAATCTTTTGGAGAACTTGGCTTGAGCCAAGGCAATCTAGATAGGAATGTGTCCATTAAAAGAGACCTAAGAAATCATCACCCAGTCAGAGCAGAGATAAATGGCACATTTTGAAAGGAACTTCCTGTGGTCTGAAAAAAATATCACGACTTTTATATTTTGAACCTTTTGCTCCCAAGGGACTCACATTTGATAGAACCAATACTAAAGAGTAAAGACTTGTTTCAGGCTAAGTCCAAAGTTTCCAGAGGTTCAGCTACCATGGAAAGAAATTAAAAAATGGCATCAAGACATAAAAAAGGACATACGTTAAGTAGAAAGTCTCTATCCAGATTCCCATGGAAAGTCTAACTGCTGGGCCCCTTGCACTCACTGTAGATGAGAGTTCCTTTATTGAACCAACCACCAAACCAAATGCAAGCCCCAGCACCCTCTCCAGCTCCCTGGCTCAGCTCTGAACAGTTGGTCAACCCTTCAGCTTGTTTTTTTCTCCTCTCCTCCCCACCACTTTAGTGCACTTCCCTCCTCTGTCACTGATGAAAACACACAAGCAGGTGCGTTACACACAACAGGTCCCCCAGTCCAGCTGTCTTCATAGGGATGTTGCAGAGATAAAACTGTCTACCTGCCCATCCTCCACTCTATCACCCACTGTGGGTACAGGGAAAATGACTGTGAGCAAGCAGTCTGTCTTCTTATGAGGGTACCCAGGAGGTTTTCTTGCACAACCAGGGGCAACTGTCAAAATAACAAAGTCTTTAGTGAAATAGATCCCCCTATATACTTTATGAGGTTTACAACAATTCAGGAACTGTAGGTTTCATGTGTAATTCATTGTCTGATCCAGTTAAGCAATGATCAGTATAAATCCACTAATGGGAAGCTCAAATCCTTTTAGAAGGAAAAGAACAAAACACCTGGTAATCATCAAAAATCTTGGTGAATGTGAACAAAATCCTCAGCTAGTCTTGACAGATCCTTAATGGAACAACTTGCATTGTAACTAATCCAATTCCTCCAAAGTAGAGAAACATTAATTGAAGAATTAAACTGAATAAAGAAATCTGAAAACATTACACCTTATCCTAAGCTCTGCCACACACAACATATATACCAGACACATACCACACACATATACACCATGAAAGCATTTCCTGAAGTTTTAAGTATCTGTGTATGTGTGTATGTATCTTTCAAAATATTTTTAGAGAAAACATCACTAGAGATCCCAATAGGTAACATAAATGAAAAGCAGAACTTGTATGCTTAGGGTGGGGTCAGAACAGATTCCTCTCACTTAGCAATCTCTTGGCAATCAACATTGGACTCTGAAACACCAAAACTTCCCAAATCACACCTTAAAGACCACCAGCCCAGACTCTACAAAACTTTACATTACTAACAACAGGTGTGGGTCTTATTTATAAAAGAGGATTTATAGACTTTCACCATTAACTTAAGAGTTCCTTTTCTAAGCCCCTACTTTGCTCCTATACAGAGATACCAAAGTGAAAGAGACATGATTACTGATTCCAAGGAGCTCAGTCTATTATGGGAAAAAAAAGTCATCAGAATTTTCCAAGCATTAGAGCAAGTAATGTGACAGAGGCAGTCACAGGATGCTATAGGCTTCCAATTTTCATCCTACCAATACTTTTCAGGACACTGCTTCAAAATGGACTATCCTTTAATTTATCAGCTTGTTAACTTTGGGGCAGAAGATTGAGCAGCTGAGAAAATGAGTGTATCAAAGGCTTGTCTGAGAAAGACACTATAAAGTGTCTATTTCGTTTTATTCCCACTTACCATCTACCCTGTAAATAAGTGATGATGTCAAACATTTAAAGACATAAGATGAACATAATTTTCACACGGTATCAAACAGCATACATCTCCCCCTGGAGTATAGTGCTGCAGATGGTATGGTGGCCTATGTTGACCCTAATCAGAAACATGAAGCTGATAACACATATCACATTTAATACAATTTACTAACCCATTCAATCTTTTTTTTATAAGTATTTCATATAAACATCTTAAGGAGGTAAGGCGTTCCTAAGCTGAATACCAATTTGGTGAGTTGAATTTGCTGACATCCTTTCCTCTGCTGAACTACAAACCCTTCAGTTCAAAGCCCAAGTCACACATGTGGTAATTCCTCTGAGAACACTTTCTAATAAGTGGAATTCCTGTGCCCAGATAACTCAATTTACTCCCAGGTAACCTGTGGAGTCCTTTACAGCTCCAGGACTGTGTTTTTCTTTGTAGTAATAGATGCTATTGTTTTGGAGAATGAAAGAAAACACTCATACTAGTAAGAAGGGAAAGGAATAAAGGACTGTAGAACGTCGAGAAGGAAGACAATGGCCATGCAGATGACCGCGTCCTATTTGCTTGGACATTTCCAGGAGAGGGAGTTAAGTACTTCCTGGAGAAGCTCATTCCTCTTGGACAGCCTTTTAAAATTTTTATTTGCAAAGACAAATTTTCTTAAGTCAATATAAAGTTTTTCTTCCTGTCACTCCTACCTATTTTTTCTAAATTTGCTCTGTGAAACCACAAAAAAATGAAATCTCCCCCTTCCATGGGACAGGCCTTCACGGGGTCTCACAGATTGCCCTCCAATGATCTCTCATCACTTTTAAGTATTCTCCAGCACTCAGAGGGACTATAATAGATCAATACTCAAAGATATAATATTTTAGAGATTATTGCCATTTCATTTTATATTTTTTAATTGCATAAAATACACACAACATCAAATTTATCATCTTAATCACTTTTTTTTCAGAGACAGGGTCTTGCTATGTTGTCTTGGCTGGACTTGAACTCTGAGCTCAAGTAATCCTCCTGCCTCAGCCTTCCAAGTAGCTGGTACTACAGGCACCCACTACTACCCCTGGCTCACTTCAACCACTTGCAAGTGTATAATAGTTAGTATTAAGTACATTCACATTGCTGTGCAACCATCACCACCATCCATCCACAGAACTCTTTTCACTGTGCAAAACTGGAAGTCTATACACATTAAAAGAAGAACCCATCCTTCCCTTCTTTGCCCCACTCCCTGAAACCACTATTCTATTCTGTCTCTATAAATTTGACTACTCTAGGTACTCATATAGGTGGAATTGTATAGTGTGTGCTCTTTTGTTCTCATTTCACTTCATATAATGTCCTCAAGTCTCATCCATGTTGTAGCATGCATTTGAATTTCCTTACTTTTTAAGGCTAAATAATGCTCCATATCATCCTTCCAATTTACAGATGTGAAAAATCAAGGCTACAGGAAGTTAAGAGCTTTCCTAAGATCACACAACCAGAAGTGAAACCATGCCGCACAATCCCCTGTCCACTGCCTGACCAGGTATCATTCTCTTGTCCAAATGTCCTATGTTTCCATATGAACTGAAACTAAACAGTAAGCCTCCTTTACCAACTTTCCCTAGGCAAAGAGCTTATCTTGTTCTTAGAAGCCATTACAGACACACACACACACACACACAGAGACACACACACACACACACACACAGAATGGGAAGTACCTTTCAGATAGAAGTGAGTTTAAAAAGCTGAGACATTGCAATTCCCAAGATCCACCAAGCACTGGCAGAGGAACTAGGTAAGGAAGCCTGTGGATTCAGTCCTACTATAGGCGGCTAATAATCACCACTTCCATACGCATAACTCTAATTAATATTATAATCATGTACTCTGTTCCTTTTGGAGGGCAGCATACTGCAAAGTCCACACTTATGATGGAACTTGAGTTATTGTTTTAGGTAACAGGAAGAGGGAGATGCTTCAAGGGTGCTTGTTTGTTTTTAATTCTTCCTTTTTTTTTTTTCACTCTGAATGTGTGTTGTTCTCCCTCCTGCTGACAAATAAGGAAAGGCATAGTAGAGCGTAACCAGAGTAGAGCTCAGTCCTCCCTCACAGCTATTACTGCTTAATAAAGAACAGCACTTCGGCAAGGGATGAGGTTACTGTCAAAGGGGCATGATTAATAATGATTAATTTGATCTATGCCAACATAAACTGGATCCACCATTCACTAAATAATTACTCTGTAGCCTGGATACCATTTCCACAGGGATCAGGGAAGTTGCTGGCCATTTATCACATTAAAACAAAACAAAAAACCTGCATAAACAAGGGAAGATAAAATTAGAAACCATCACCAAAATAAAACCAAGTGCCTTCATATCCACCCACAAAATGCCTGCTTAAAGCTGGAAACAACAACAACAACAACAAAACCCTTATGTCATTATCTTGTTCCAAATAGAGAGAAACAAAATCAACTGGACAACGTCTTTCTTTCTGCAAGGAAAGAAAAGGAACAAAATCTGTTTTGTTTTTTGTTTGTTTGTTTTTCCACAGAGGGAAAGGTGCATCTACCTCCTCAATGGATCTTTACTTCTATCTTATAGGTAAGATATCAACAGTCGTTCAACACGCAAGCAAAGTATGGTTTGTGAGCTCTAGGTGAATTTCATAAACACAGAGCATATTTGCAGCAAAACCTGGTCTCAACCCAAGGCTTCTACCTTAAGGACTTTTTTTTTTGCTGTGGCCTTTAACAAAGATCATCCTGAGCTAACCCTAACTGTCTCTTCTGAGTTCTATTTTTAGAGGGGATCACTTCACAAATCATTTTACAAATATTTGTTGAGCATGCACACTGTGCCACGTACTATGTTCTAGGCACCACAATACAATGTGAGCAGAACAAAGTCCCTGCCCTCAAAGAGCTTTCACTGTAGCAGAGAATGGCAGGTCATAAACAAATAAGCAATGAAAATATGTAGCATGCATTTACAGATAAACACTAAAAATAAGGCAGGTTAAGAAGAACAGAGATAGAAGGGAAGAGATCTGTTACTTTTTACAGGGTAGTCAGGAGAAACATCATGGATAATGAATGGATATTTAAGCAGAGAAATCAGGGGCAAGTATTGCAGGTGTGTGGGGGAGAATCTTGCAGGCAGAAGAAATGGCAAAATCCAAGTGCCTGAGATAGATTGAGGTTTGGAGTATTTAGTAAGGTGGAACAGAGTGAAACAAAGCCAGAGAGCTAACAGGAGCCAGGTTACTTAGGACTCTGTAGACCACTGCAAAGAACTGACTTTTACACAAAATAAAATGGGAGCCACGGATGGGTTTGGAGCACAGGAGCATCCTAATTTGACTGATGCTTTAAATGTTCTCTAGCTACTATATGTGGGAAATAGAATGGATATTAGTTTGGAGTTGAACTGTTAGGTCCAAGGCATAGATAAACATTTGGTGTTTTATGTGTATCAGTGATATTTAGTCCCATGAGAAAGGACAGAGAGGAGAGGAGGATGGAGAACTGAGTCCTAAGACACTCCTATGTTTAGAGGAGATAAAGAGGGACCAGCAAAGGATTCAGAAAAGGAACAACCAGGGAGCTACAGAGAGAATAAAGCATGGTGTCCCAGAAGCCAAGGGGAACATATTTTAAGAAGGAGGAAAGGATTAATACGTCAGATGAAACTGAGAGGTCAGTCAGTAATTAATATTATCAGAAGTACAGGAATATCTCTCCAAAGATTATTTAAATTGTGGCTTTCAGCATAATTAGGAGAGTACTGAAGAAAGTGTTTCATAGCTTTAAATGACCAGTGCCATGTACCATCTCTCGAGTTTCCAGATGTTCACAGTGGGAATTGAGAGAGTCAATACAGTAAACATCAACTTTAAACAACCACGCTCCATGCTGTAGCTGGTGGTGTTTCCTTACACCTGAAATACAAACACCTTGATGTCAATTGCCTCCCTGTCCCTCAGCACATGCCAGGAAACCTAGAGTGAGTAATCCGTTCACCTCTTCTCATTGTAGAGGTGAAGACACCGGGGCACTAATCCAAATTATTTCTTTCAATTCTGTGTTACATCGGTTTGTACCATTAATGTATCTCCTTTGCCCATCAAAGTTTGACTTCCATGACCTTGCATTTGATGTCTTCTGTGACCTACTATTTCATAACCTCAACTATGTACTCCAGCCTACATCATTACT
The DNA here is from genome assembly GCF_001604975.1 of Cebus imitator. Classification (NCBI taxonomy): domain Eukaryota; kingdom Metazoa; phylum Chordata; class Mammalia; order Primates; family Cebidae; genus Cebus; species Cebus imitator. The sequence continues at coordinate 6,906,762 of NW_016107375.1, forward strand.
CACTGTTCCCCCAACACCTGGAATAATGTTTTACTTATGGGCTGGCACGCTTCCCTATCCCTATCTTTTTAGGCCCAGTTAAATCCATCAGTGAATACTTCTGTAAATGAGGTTTCTTCAAAGTCTACAATAATTTCTCCCTTGTCTTTGTGCCATTCATATAGCACTTGTTATATACATATCATTGTTTGCATCCTGCTAATGACATCTTTTGGATGACAGGCGCTAAATCGTCACCACATCTTTATTCTATATAATTCTTGACACTATGCCTCGCACCAAATAAATACTCAGTTACCATTTAGAGAATGAATAAATAACTCATAACAAAGAATGATATAACAAGAGCAAGTCAATAGTCAAGTTCACTTCAGGACGTTTAAATTCTGACACTTAGATTCACTTTAGAAATGGCTGTTCCTTTTTCTGCCAGTGCTAATCATTGATGGTGACAGATCTGTTACACATGCTTTGAAGGACTTGGCTCTTTCACCCCAGAAATGGGCTTGCATTCCCTTTCCTTCCCTGGGCACCACTCCCACATTCCCAGCCTCAGTGGGAAACTCTTGACCCATCTCTGTTTCAAAAATAGTTACTTCTTTCCTTTCTGGTTCACAATATACCCTGTCAACCATTGAGATAATACTATACAGTAAACAAGAGACAAGCAAATGGTCAGTGGTTATCTGTTCTAAGCACTATGTCCTTAGAACACCATGCTAGCACCCCTCCCACCTCGACCTCCATACGGGGCACACAGAAAAGAATGGACAAATACCTGTAGCTTTACATGTATTTGAAGAAAAAAAAAATGTAAACCTGTATGTGCTTCTTGCTTAATGAGTTGTAAAGTCCAGATAGCAATATCTTAAGAACTCAGGACCTAGGGCAATACCAAGAACAGGCTGCTATCAAGGAAGAGCTCCTGAGGAGGTGTGTTCAGGGCTGCATCTAAAGAACTGGAAAAAATTGCTAGAGTGGTAACTGCAGGGAGAGCACTCCAAAAGTGGGAAAAGAAGTCAGGAAAGCCTGAGCAGGAAAAAAAAAAGGGTTTAGAAGCTTGGTTAGAAGTGTAAATTGTAAAGCTGGAAAGACCAGTCTGGCCAGCTGGCCCAGTTCATTACCTAATGGTCCTAATATAGCTCCCTCCGTGCATTTAATGGCCAGGGTCAGCCAGGGTACAACAATGAGGCCAGTTCATGCACAGAGACCTACCATTAGTCACAAGTCATGGAAGGACCACTGGAGCAGGAGTCAGAAGGCCTGAGTCCAAGCCCTGGCTCACACATCAAAAAAACTATAAACAAGGCAATTGATTTCTTTTTGCCTTGGTTTTCTCCCCTTACCAGGAAAAAGGAAATAAAAACAATGGTTCTGCCTACTTTTATGGTTATCATGAGGCTGATATACAACAATGATTACCAGAGGTCCATTCAAAAGCAATATGTGTTTGGCATAAATCTCTAACAAAAATACGGTAGGTTGTCTTAAAAAATACACTGACACAACAACATAGGTCCAATGAAAGCACTATAATCTAGGGCTGCCCTTACTCAAGAGGAGATTCTCTTGATAAGGAACTACAGTCAAGTCTAGGATTGGTGGGGTGCTATAAAGAATGTTAGGATCGACATGGACTGTTCTAGCTCTGCTATCATCTATCATGTATGACCTTGCGCCTCAATTTTTGGTTAGCTTTTTTAATCAGTAAAATTAAAATGTGAGAGAAGGGACTAGTAAAGGTTGATCAATGGGTATAAAGTTATAGTCAGAAAGAATAAGTTGTGGTGTTCTACCCTACTATAGAGTGATTATAGCAAATAATAATGAAGTATATAGTTCAAGATAGCTAGAAGATTTTGAATGCTGTCGCCAGAAAGAAATGAGAAATGTTTAATGTAATGCATATGGTAATTACCCAATTTGATTATACTACATATATATGCATTCAAAACCCACATTATACCCTAGAAATATATATATTACCTGTCAGTTATAAATTTTTTAAAAAATCAATAAAACATGTGTTATAAAATAAAGTAACACACCTGACTTTGTGGTGAGAATTAAAGATGACCACAATGTAAAAGTTCCGAGTCAGTCTCTGGTATACGGTAGATACAGATGTTGTAAGCATTTTTATAATTACTTCAATATGAAAGACATTATGGGAATAGGTACTATGTCACATTAATCAGCCATATGCAAAGGACTGAAATGTCTTTGATACCATAAACATAAATTATACTTGAGATTCCTCCCTTCTTATAAGTATGCCCTTTATTTTTCAAACTGAAGACAGCATGGTGGAAATCATCATTCAATGCTATTTAAATAATTATACTGTGAGTTACAAAACAGTGTATTCACTTTCCCCTATTTCCATTCCCATCTTTAAAAAAGAAGTCTAGTGATTGTAAAATAACTGATAAATGTATTGTTATCGCATACCACACCTGAAATTTGAGTTTGATTTTGTGCTTCTGTCATGTTGGGGTTGGCATGGAGCTAGAAAGAAGGGAGAAGGAAAAGGAAAGAGGAGGTGTGTAAACCAGAATGGCTCTGAACAAGCATTTAAAATTAAAGGTAATAAAATGCACTGGGATTCAGTCAAAGCCTCACTCCTTCTTTAGATGACAGAAATTAGGTCAGTTGACCAAGATTTCAGATTTGGCTTATGCTGGCCACTGCTGCATTGAGATCTTGAACTGGGCTTCTACACAGGTCCTGGCTGATAATTTATGGGTTAGGCTGAGCATCTTTCAAGTACAGACACATTTCAGGCCTCTGCAGTGCACCCACATAAACCTGCTTCCTCCCTTCCCCATCCAGAGAATGTCTGAGGCCTGATGAGCAGTGGTCTCTATCTCAACATCTCAACAAGGAAGTGGCAAGAAGTTAAAGGTGAAAATATTCTATGTGGCCACCTTTAAAACAAGGCCTGTTTCAGAAACTGTTTACCAAGCAAAGGGAGGGGGTCTGATAGGAAATGGAACCAACAGTGGGGGCCACATATTAGCGTAGCATTGTTACTGCTATTATAACCACCACAACCCCTGACAATGCTCAGCTGAGAAGCAGCCCAGGCTCCCTGCAAGCATGCAGGCCAGCAGTTCCCAACCTGGCCACACATACATTATCACCTGGGGAGCTTGAAAGACATACCAATGCCAAAAAATCATCCCTTGATATTCTGGTTTAATTGGTAGAGGATAGAATACAGA